>NC_141823.1:32206672-32516256 GCF_982586985.1 Callionymus lyra | reverse complement strand
AATGATTGGAAGTTGATGCTTGATACAATGGTATTTTTATTTTCAATGGTGCAGAATAGCTCTTCTAAGTGTTGTGTATTATTGGGGTCTGGGCAATATCTCCACGCATTTGAGGTTTTCCTGCTGCGAACTGGAACAAAATGGCGTACGTGACACCTGCATCCTCGCTCCGTCTCATTGAGAGACGGTCCTGTGGTCGGGGTAAAATTAGATTTCACGTGACAGATAGCTCCGCACACCTTCAACAGGAAGCCTGCTCCAGCGTTTTTTCACCATCTCCGTCTCGGAAACGAGAAGCGAGTACCCGGGCTGTGGTGAACACGCTGCATTATGTGTAATGGATGCCCGTTGTAGTGGGTACACACACACGAGGCAGAAAAGGGGGGGTACACCAGCATAAGTGGACCCCTGAGACGGAGCGGAGGGGTAGAGGTGTGGCAAACGTCTGTTTTGGGCACGGTCTGTGTCAGTGTGTTTAGTGTTAGCCAGTGAGGGCATTTATATGCTAATGTTAAACAAGCGATCGGGCCGGCTAATTACAGCGGGGTCATTGTGTGTGCGGGACACTCATAAGCAGGGGCTGTCTATCACGGCGGCCTGGACTTCCCCGTGCTTGTTTACTTATTGTCTTTCCTGATTACCCCCTCGTTGACACTCCCCTTTTGTGCGGCTGCAATGTTTGCCGTCATGCTGGCTCCTCCCCTGGCAGCGCAGGAGTTAATGTAGTAGATTAAAGAGGCAACACTCAGGCCTGTTTACTTCCTAGCTTCATTTGCCGTCCACTCATGGAGCGCGTGTCGTGCCACCCGCAGCACTCGTCCTCTCCTACATCTAATGTTCCACTAATTACATCGCTGATAACGAATGCATTTAGGTCAGATTGTAATGTAATGCAAATTTATGTGGAGACAGAGGCAAATATTAACTTGTAGAAAAGTGGTTTCATCGTCTGGAGACGGAGGTACAACTCCCTCCGGTCTTTCAACCATTTAATGTGTGTTTGGGGTATAATGCCGTTCCCCTGTTTTCAAGTGTCTTAAAACAATAAAAATCCGAGTGCTCTGATTTTCTGCTCTGTTATATAGACTCCCACTGAGGAGGTCCATAAAGATTTGCCATCTGTTGGACGCAGTCACAGCACAGTGGCACTTTGATGCTCACATTACCACCTATAGTCAATGGGTTTTGCATCTTAATGTTATTTTCCTAAACACTTTTTTTGGCATTTGAAAACCCGGGTCTACATGTCTAAGGCAAACCTTGGAGATTCACTTGCACTTCTTTGACCTCGGATATTGTTGAAATATAATCTGATTTTAGCCAAAAGTTTTGGGAATTAGCTACTATTTTCTGTGTACATAAATATAGACTGTTGTGCTATTGCGTAGCTGCTGTTTTATGCCCGCACTAAAAACTACCACTGAGAAAAACTAATAAAGTTATAATTATTTAAAAAAAAGTCTATTCTAGTAGTGGTATGGCTTTTTGCACCTACTATCACCACTTTATAATAAATTGAAGTTGTTGAATATATTTGAAAGAAAAACAGATTTACAGAAGTTATAGTGCAATCAAACAAAGACAGATTTGTTTTTTTTGGACCAGCAACCTATTAAAAGCAGCGTACACACAAACTACTTGTGAATCACTGGTCTAGTTTGCTGCTTTTTTTCCATGTCTTTAGAGTATGTGTAAATAATCAGGATTAGGCCACCAAAAACTCAAAAGTCTTAAGTAAAATATCAGTGTCATTATTTATTATGTATTAGAACGTGTTCACAGTGACGCTTTGTGCTCCACAAACTCTGCTGAATACACACAAGTATCATTCTTGCTCCACAGCATTCCTCTCAACTCATTTATCTCACGCTAAAACAAAGAGAGACAAAGAGAACAACATGATCGTTGTGTGAACGGCTCACTTCGACAATTAAAATAGCATTGCTCTGCCCGTGGTTTTCTCGTCCCACTCTGCACTTGTGCTAGAGCTCCAAGGCACAGACGTTGCTGGTCAAGAAAGCTAATGTGGATCAAAGGCTGTGTGTGAAGAAGCTGGGTATGTCGTACTAAACAGCTGCTCATTGCTGTCTCTGCCTCTCACCCCGGCCTGACAGCAGCCAGAAATATGAGGCCTGGCCAGACCTCTGTCCTGGGAAAAAAAGACAGGACAGCACAGACTCTCAGAAAAGCTTTTGTCTCTCGCTCTCCCTCTCTTGCTTGCTCCGACACACAAAAGAGAAAGTCATTTGTCTATTCTCATTCACTCGTGCGGCCAATACGACATCCACTTTTAAAACTTAATAACTCTCCACCAGTCGAACAACTTAAATCAAATGCTTGACTTGGCCATGAGCTTTTATTAGCCGGTTTACAATTTGTCAATATGTCCTTCCTTCTCCAAACAAGGCCTTCCTCGACACCCTTATCCTCTTCGTGTCGCCACATTTCATACCCGCATGTCTGGGACTTCTGTGTAGCGAGCGTGTTCAGACCCTCTAATCCGAGTCCCTCTATCAGGAATGCTAACACATGTGATTGTGTGACCCACTGAAGCCCGGCAACATCTGCAAAAGACTATGGTTGCCCCCCTTAAACTGCCCCCTGCCTCTGAGCGCTCACTGACTGCCATTATTTCATTGTTTCACTTCACGCCTATGACCGGGCAGAGCAGTTAACCCTGTGCTGCTCAGGCCAGCTAGTTACTCTCCTGGGCAGCAGATGAGGAGGGGTGTCTGGTTGTGCAGCACTTTTTCCCAGGACAGGCCCCTCTTACTGCCCATCTGGACCCCTACACACTGTTTACTTATGCATTCCTCCACTAGTCCGAGCATATGTAGATGTCGGCGTTGTCTTGAGCCAGCACGTAATGGCAGGAGTTATCTCTTCAGCTCCGCACTTTTACAAGTTAAGTCTTTACAGCTGGAACTTGATAGCAGATCTGAAGATTTCTTTGACTTCACATATCATTCTAGCAGGTATTTGAGTTGAAAGAAATGATTGTTAGGATAGTGTATGTTTTCAGAAAGATGAATTACTGGTGAAGCAGAACTGACAAAGTGAATCTATGTCAGGCTGGAGTGCAGCTGATTGAATTACTCTTCTCCTCAGTCTTGGCTCTTCTCCTGCACATGCATTCAAGCCACGTCATATGACAGACAGGCAACGCACTAGATTGTATTTCTGAGTTTCAACCAGATCCTAACATTAAGCCTCAGAGGATTTGGAAATGTCAACTTCATACCTTTTCCATGGTAAAACATGTACACCTTGTGTGAAATATTTTAGTGTTTTCTAATGAGATTTGCTGCTAGACTTTTGGACACAACCAAAACATGAAGCTGGTCAATGCAGGTTTATGATTTTGCAGGACTCGCTCTTTGAAGAAACTTTAATCAGCTAAAAAAGACATGTACAATTTCTCTGTAGGAAGGTCAATACTTTTCTGTACTATTCTTCCAAATTCCTAAACAAAGCAGCTCTGACACTTTTTAATGTAAAAATCTGTCCAATTTAGCAATGGAATGTTTAAATTTAATACTGAATATACATGTTGAATGAGTCTCAGATACACTTCTCTGTGTGTTTTTAAAGAAGCTCCATGCTGTTCATCTTTGCTGCCAAGATCCACAAACCAATGACTGCTGAAAAGCAAGAGTACTTGTGGCTAGTGCAAGAATGTCCACCCAGAGAGATGAAAATAGAGTTTTATGTGAAGTAATGAGAAAATCTTTGTGCGACAGAAGGCCATTCAATTTGATTGGAACCATAAAAAGTAAACAAGTGGGTGGTGATATGCATGTTATAACAGTGAGAAAGCATATTTAAAACTCTATTTACCTATCTATTAACTATTTTTTTTTCAAATTGTCCACAGTGTGTGTGTTTGTGTGTCGTCTCTTATTGTTCCAACAACTTGTACAGAATGTTCACTGCTTCTTGCCCAGGGAACAGTCCAGCCCTCTGCGACCTTATAAACGGAATAAACTATAGAAAACGAATGAATGGATAGTTGAAGGCAGTGACGGACGATTGAGATTTGACATCACATCCTCCACATACACTCTTTCACAGATTCTTTCCTGTCCCTGCAAAAACATTTAAACCGACTATGGGTCATATGGGAATAGCAACAGATGGATTATTCCAGCTCCCTGGATGGTTCACACTAGAATGAAGAGATTTCCTGCCTTTAAAAAAAACTCACTTTATTCTATAACATGCATTTATGCGCTTCATTTGCTTGAAAGACAGAACACTCTCCTGGAATGTCTTCCACTGACAAAAATGACAATGTTTCCATTTAACATTCCTTAAACACTGTCTTACCAAAAGCAAGTCTAAATGTTTGAATAGAATAACTGCAGATTAGAGCTCCCCAGATTTCTTTGTTTACAGACACATTGGAGGCTTTTTTTTTAGTTTTGATGGAAGAGAGCTTTACTGAGCCACATTGGATCTGGATATGTAAATACTGCACCGATGTTTAACAAGAAGCAAAGTTAGCTAATTATAGCAGCTCTGAGAAACACGAGGAGGACAGTGGGAAATGTTTCCATCATTCTTCGGCTCTATAGATTACCGCCTAATTGTCTCAATCGAATCAGCAAAGACATTAGCCAGAGAAGCAAGGAGTGAGGGAGAGAAAAATGTGGCTGATTATATGTATCTATAGCTCGGTAGATAAACCGGCGTTGAACCTGCACACATGGGCTGGATAGTTTTTTTTCTTCAAGATTCCCTTCACCAAGTAGTTAAGCATGTGGTTATTCAAGACAACTAGGTGTTAAAATATCTGCCAAAGAAGTTTGTAAACTGTAATTACATATCCTATTGACAGATTTTTAAATTTCCACGTCAACTAATAACATAGAACATGCAACAGAAAACAAGCCCAACATCTGTCACGCCACATTGTTACTTGGATAAGGAGAATGGCCAAAATATATAAACCGGTGATTTTCAGATAGATCTGTGTCACGTGTGTTTTTGGGGGGCACACTGAAGGGCAGTAGTAGCCCTACTAGATCTGTTCCGTCCTCTGAGCACGCCGATATTGAGGTCAGCTGTCCAAAATGATCTCATGTGAAGGAATCAGCAAGTCAGCAGGGTCAGAGAGAACCGCCATGACGACACTGTGCGGTGATAACACTGCCCTCCTTTTCCTTCTCTTCCTTCGCCTCGGAACATTGGAGACAGTCTTGCTTCATTTACAAAGAATACGAGGCTCGCTGGACATGGTAATGATTGATGGTGGAGTAGAGCTACATGGCCGAGCCTTTACGTCCTAATTAATCCAGAATATAGACAGAAGAGATTATCTTCATTCTGAGTGTTCAGGTACAAATCATCTCCTATGTTTCCAAAAGATTGAATTATGTATGAACCTGAGCTTCACCCACACTTCCTATAATCAAGAGCATGCGCTAGACATGGGTGATGTTGTGAATCCAGGAGATCAAGTTTGATATCAGACTTGTCCATCAAGTGTATGGCCCTTATCCAAAAGAAACAAACCTGAAATACGGCTCAGCAGATGATTAATATTATGCATGACTCTTTCGTACTTTATGTTAGGCTAACTATAATGAAACAGACATATTCATCATGTACACTGTATTATGTATATTTTAAGGAATCATTTAAATAGCAAATTAAACTATACAAATACTCACTAAACACAGAAAGTGCTGGTCTCAGCCATTGGTCAGTAACAGATTGGAGTCTTAAGTCATTTCCTGTCACAAGTCAGGTCATCGTTCGACCCAGGATTTTCACTTTCTCATCCTTGCTACTTCCCAACCACTATCTCTGTGTCTCGCCCTCACTTACCCACTCACACAACATGTTCCGATAATTTATGGCTGCTGGGTCCTTGATCAATTGATAGCGGGGAATCCTTTGGTAAATAGAGTTTTAGACACATTGCCAATAGACCTGCGGTATTGATTGAAGTGTAAATTAAAAACTTAATCAGGTCTCCGAGATAAGATTTATCTCCGCCCCAAGCAAATTAAAGGGCTGACTTGAAGATGTAACGGCAGACTGGTGGGCAGAAAAGCGATGCCCCCCTTTTGGATGCCAATTCCTGGACAACTGCTGCACCTGCAGACTTTCTCTAGTCATGTTTAGTATCTCGAATGAATGGGAATGAGACACAAATGATTTGGTTTTGTATGTCTATTTGTCATACAAGAAGTTCTGCTATAATTATGACTGACCCAGGCGAGAGCTGCTTTGTTTCCGTATAATTCTCCCCTCTAGACTGCCATGTCAATATTCCACTTCTCCTCTGTTTCATTCGGCTTAATTCCTCCCATCCATTATAACCTGCGATGAAATATGTAAATCGTTAAAACCAGATTCTACTTCCTCAATGATATTCTCATATCGCTGAGGTCTTTTTATGTCATGGCAAATTAATGCACATTCATAAGCACACACACTTTTGTCTATGTTTTATGTGTATCAAAACAATCTTCAGGATTGCACATTGATCAGTGTATGGATTTCCACAATAATTGCTGAGGGAAATTTTCTCTCTCTCTGCTCTTCTTCATTATTAATATTGTGAAATGGGTTTACATTCAAAATGAGTGAGTATAATACAATCGTAAAACAGCAAGAACTCGTTCAATTTACTTCAGCTTGTGTAGAGTGGAGGCAGTTTTCTATGATAAAAGCAGATTTTTTGGAAAGGGAATAATTCAAAGGTCTTTTGGTCAATATTTTAAACATGCTAATTGTGCTTTTTGTCTTATAAAAAGGTCCTCCTCTGAGTTAAATGATTTCTTATTATATCTGGATTTATTCCTTGAAAGGAAACAACAGAAATGGCATTAACCTCCAGAGAAATATTCAGGAAGAGAGATAGAAAGTGCAGTGGAGGTCATCAGTAACGCTCCATAAATATGTATACATTTATTAAAATATGTAACACCCCTGGAGAATTATGCGTCCAGGGGTGAACATACATTCAATAAAAGTTTTTTAAGACTGCTAAGGTCCCCAACACAGGCATGCATCTTAACTTGTTCTGTAACTGTATAATGGCAACCAACCTTTCTCTCCATCTGTGGGGGAGGCTGAGACTAGCAGTAATAGGCTTTTTGCCTGATAAGCCCTGAAAATGCTCGTTTAGTTAGTGAAAGTGCAGAGGGATCCTGGCCAGATAAACCCGCTGTTTCCTTCTGTAATACCCAACAGCTAAAATCAATAGTTGGGATAATTCTCCTTCTAGTCGTCCAGTCTCCTTTATCTGCTGCTTTCCTCAACCTATGTACACGGGGGTGTTGCTGAGCAGCTCTGCATGGCTGTGTATACATTAGACTCTCCACAGTTACTTCCAACTTTATGATGATCTGAGCAAAATTGGTTCAAATATTTTCCCTTTGAGTTTGAAAACATTATATTATTATCTAAACAAATGTCTTTTTAAAAATAGATTAATTTCTTAAGGAAGCCAGTATGTTCTGCTAGGCTTACCTGTTAGCTTAAAACAATACATACTGTGAGGTGTGTGACCTTGTAGCTTTAGGTATTAGTATTCACTGGTACATAGAAGTATATGTGTAAAGCTATGTGACATATATTCACATTCAATGCTCTAGTTTAGAGGCGTATTTTTCACATTAGCTTTCTTTGAGTCATTTTAATTTCAGAGTTTGTCACCACATCTAATGTCCCATAATTCACTGCAGCACTTGAAATAATTATCTTTGTCAGAGCCAAAGTTGTAAATTTAAATTGGTTATAATGATAGATATCTAGATGACACCAATAAGTTGTTATAATAATTATAGTAACAATAATAAGTGAGTGATCATTTACACAAAAGGTGAGGTTTGACCTAATTGGGTTTGTCGGACATTTAAGTGTGGTTTATGATACACTCATGAAAACACTTTGACCACTTGATCACTGTTTATACTTGTATGCTTCTTCAGCACAAGAATTGAACTTGAGAACCGAGACGGCACATATCGAAACAACACAGTTGTTGTTGGTTCATGCTGCAAACTAAGTAACTTGACAAGGAATCAAACCTAACCTCTCAGCAAACAATGATGTTACCGAAGTGAAATCTTGAATAATGTATTATAAATATTAATATATTATGATAAAACATATTAAATATTTGTTTAATTAATAATTTGCTTCCTCTACATCAACAGGTTTTGGGCTATAGTTGCACACATTTAAATGATTAATCTATTAAGGTTTTACTTGGAGGCCAAAGTTTAGGTGTATTTCTTAAGGTTGCATGAATTGAATGTGGCTGGAGGAAGTACATACCAGCAGTATTTGAGTCCTGCTAAAAGCTGTCTAATCTGTCAACACAACTCTATGTTCTGACGCCCGTGCTTGATTTTTGAACATATCTCAGGTAGTACCTCTGACACGGCTGAAAGATTGAAGAGCTCTTGAAAGATACACGACTGCCAAAGACAAGCACTTGCAGGAGGAGTCCTGGCCGTATTATTGGCCCGCTGTTTCGATATTTGTAGTCATTTCTCAGAGTAAATGATGGTAAATACAGTTTTGCCACCTGAAGAGTGTCCCCACTAAACCAGGAGTGGTCATTCTGCTGACTGGCTCTTACTGCAGTGTCTCTGGTAATCACAGTCCCGCTGTAAAACACATTCTCAGGTGTTAGTGGGCACGGTGGTTAGCCTGCGACACTGTTACCTAAAGTGCGGTGTATTAAAAAGCATTCAGGGCCCTGGATCACAGTATATCACAAGGCAGAAGCGACGATAAGGCCTGCGTGCTGGAGTACGGATCAATGAAGGTTACTGACATCATATCACAAAGTGAACGTGAGTGCTGCACCCCAAGCTATTTATCAGCGCAGAATCGGACCTGAAGCAGGTGGTGGGGAGGGAGGATGAGACAGTGGAGCACTTTCCACCGTGTTGGTGGCTCAGGGCCAGTCAGTCTTTCCTGACTGCAGCGACCCCTGTGTGGTAATAACAAGGTAACGCTCCCTCGGATCTAGAACACAATTCTGCGTTTGCTTCCTTTCAATTCCTTAGAATAAGCTTTTATACTTAATTCTCTTCACAGCAGCGTTCTTAATCAACATCTCGAGCTTTCCATGGCTTGTAATGGCTCAGACAGACGATACGTGTATATTTAGAGATAAATGAAGGCACCAAGCAACGACCGAGACAGTTATTTCTTCTGGCTGCGAGGAGTCTTATAATTAATGTTTATAGACAATAAGCACTGGCTGTACTAATGGAACATATTATACTTGTCTGTGTTTTAAGAGTTAATATGAAACCTTAGCTTACATATATATATTTCCATTATATAACGTGAGAACAATGTTTGTTCATTTAGGAGAGATTATGTTTTAATCATTAATAATGTATAAAGTATTTTACATTTTATTTGATAATTCTACTTCGACTATGGCCTAACATACCTCTGTGTGTGTAAGGCCATGGTATCGCTCCTAAAAGAGGAAGTGGTGAAGTTTATTTTTAGTATTGAGGAAAAAATTTGTGTCCTTTCAAAGACCGTTAGAAAGGCCCATTACATTTTGCAGAAGCAGCCAAGATCTCCCTCTGCTTCTCAACGCTTCATCCTTACAGTTAACCACAAATAAAGGCCTTTAAGAATGAACTAAATCATCAATGTGACTTGTAAAAAACAAGTGAAGATCACTCAAAAAGAAAAATATAACTTAAAAATGTTTTTGACTTAGAAGTGATGCATGACTGTGAAATGTCAATCTATTTACTTTAAATAAAAGTAAGCAGCATTAGGTTTAATTTTGTAATATAGTTGTGTGTTCTACAGATTGCTGTGTTCACTTTATGCATACATTGATTTTGGTTGTCAGCAATGAAGCAGGAAACAAAAGACGACGCGTAGATATTCGTGTAAACACTTTATATTGCACTGAGCTGTCCTTCTCTTATCGGTTTATTGTATTATGTATCATAAAGCCCCTTCTTTACGCATTTGTGTCGACGTGGAAAAGGCAATATTGAGCTGTGTGCAACCACAAATGCACTTTATCGGTCCGTGTGTCGGAGATCATGCTTGCAGGTACTGTATAAGTCCCATTTATCAGCAGCCCGGGGCACAATGTGGAGGATTTCCCCCATTGGGTGAGTGTGTAACTGCTCTGTCAATACATGCTTGTCACGGCTGGGAGAATGTGTGTGTTGGGGTGGGCGGGAGGCACTCCAACAAACTGAAGCCTCTTATTGAGCAGCCAATAGCTATTTACTTCTTGACGGCAGCAGGTGGATCGGGGGAACCCAGCACGGCCAGAAGAACTCTATTGCTCATTCTGTTTCACAGGACTTTGCTTGCTCGGAGCCAGACAGCAGAACTGTTGGCTCAGACTGAAAGACAGGGAGGTTTGTGTATACACGGAGCAGGTTGTCCTATGCTGGCTCCTGGTCTTTGCTAGTCCTGGCTGTGTGCGCAGCTTGCTGCTGTAAAGCCCTGCTTCCTCTCTGGAATCTCAGTGTTGACAGAGAGCATCTGGCCCCTGGGAGAGCTTCCAGCCTGCTGAGTCTTTTCTTGAACACACACTCACACACATACAAAATTTATGGATGAGTGTTTCGACAAAATTCTCACTTTGTTTCAAAAGTTGTGATCAACAATCTAGTAGAGTCAAGCCCGTTTTATTTGTCCTGGATTGATGCAAGAATAGTTGTAGCTCTTCCTTTGTTTTCTTCCCCTGTTGTAATGTCTTCATGTTTTTTTTACACACACCTGAGCCGTGTATTGCAGTTACGAGACACTTGTTGAGACATGCTCCATATACTTGTATCGCAGAAAGTCGAGTTAACCCTAACATGACTAGAGACCACGATCTGAAGAGGAAACAAGTTAGTAAGAGACATTTTTAAAAAACACATTTCTTCTTTAAGGGGTCTAACATTGTAACATAAAAAAATATATTTAAAAAGACAGAAAAAAATTCATATTAATTGGATAAATTATATAATTAAAAAAACAACAATAAAAAAGTTCTCCCTTACTCAATTTATTTACAAGGTATTATTGTTTTAACTTGTTTTAATCAAAATAACTTAACAATAGCTATCAATCTGCAATTGATAAATGATCTTCAGAGATCTACCTAAACAACCCTTTCAATTTTGGATCATATTTGTGTTGTTTTCAAACAGTCAAGAGTTCCTGACGCTTCAGTCTGTATCATGATAGTACTTACACGAGGGAAAACACCCTGTGCCGAAGCACGTTTATGCTTAAAGTTAATGTAGTTAATACAATAAAATGCAGTTAAGTCTCAATAGATGTATAATTATGCTAACTGCAGCAAATGTTTAATGGCATTATTATGATTCATCAAGCTATTCACAGCTGGCTTGTACCACAGTACCATGCTAGCTAACGCTAATAAAAAAATGACAAACGTTGACGCGAGCTTACATCAGTTTAATTCAGTAAATGATGAATTAAAGCTTTACTAACGTGTCAGTGTTCTCCATGTAGGAGTGTGTTGAGTCAACATTTTGGAAAACCCTACATCTAACATACATATGTAGGTCAAATGTACATGTTGTCATAAGACTTTGTTCGTTCAGTATTTTTAGCCCGAACATATCTGCACATATGAACATAACTGTTTTATGAGGCATTTTTCTGTGAGCTGTAGATGTAGCATTGAATAAAATGTCGGCTCTGCACAATGTAGAGCTGTACAGTTGGAGGCTTCCCCTTGAGAAGCAGCTGTTCAAACAAAGCATGGCGGAAAAAAGCACAAGAATAACACATTATATCAACATTTAACAACAGTTGCTCTGTAATCTGGTATTACTTCCACAAGCAAAGGAGGTAACTGTGTCAGGCCAAAGTGAACTGGATACTGTTGTGGCAGTAGGAGGCAAAGCGTTTGAAGAGTTTTACTTATAATGTGAAGGTCGAAGGCTCAATCTTAATCCAAGAGACTTGAACTTACTCGATTTTGCTGTGTGTGTGGGAGGTTTGGTCGGAGCAATGCAAAGCTTGACTTCTCTATCAATATCATTCATGGTTCAATACAAGTTGTCCAGGTGGCATCATCCTCACACATGTGTTTGTGTCTACACAACTAATGCTTGTCTCTGAATGTACGTGTTCCACCCGCTTGGTTGGCTCGTCTTTAAGGGAAATTCCATTGAAGAAAAAGTTCAACAGAGATGGGTCTGTCTCCGGAGTGTGTGGTGGGTGGCATCTTCGTATTCCTTTGTCTGCTCACTTCAGCTTTCTGTGTGTGTGTGAACCGTGTTTGGCTAATATACCCTGATGCTATTTCGTCCAAATTTAATTTAAAATGGTTCGTGGTTTCAATAGTTCCTCCTGTTCTCATTTACCAATTATCTTTGAACTTCGTTTTATTAACCAGCATCCAGGGTTTTCACTCACCTGTAAATCTCTGCACACTCGCACACTCGGTTACGTCACTGTGGAAGTGTGTGTGAGTTGTGAAGTGGTGCCGGTGTGGTGTATGTTGGCGCTCGATCTTCAGCCCTAAGGCAGTAAACAACCAAGCAGGCAGGAGGCCAGATGCAACTTTAGAAACTTGTAACCTCTCCCTAAACTAATCCCTGGCCAGACAAGTGGTTTGCTATTCTTCCACCTCTCTATCTTTATTCACGTTGAACCTTTCACTCCTATTTTAGTGTAGGCACTTTGTTGACCTCCAAATAAAAGAACTAAACAGCTGCTGCGGTCAGTGGCTCAGGGTGAAGCCAGAGTGGAAGTTGGGCTAAAACAGTGTGCCTATAAAAATGTACTTCTCACCCTCATTGACTGCTTCAAATGCTAGCTTGGCATTAAATGCTGCGATGCTGACAAACGTGCACACGTAGCATTTTGTCTTGCAACATGACCGCTAAGCTTTAAATGAACCAACAAAAGGTAGTGTTCAGTTTGAGTTCAGTGCACGTTTTACGTTTTACTCAAAGTACACAAGTATGAGCACCCTCAGGCGAAAGCATGCAGAGCCTCAAATGATATCCAAGTAAAGTCTTTAAACAACTGCGTATGTTCTGTCGTAGGTGCTATTGATTTAATGTGAATCAGTGGAAAATATAATCTTTTGTTTATATGGAAGGAAAAGTTTGACAAAATCCAGGTCTGGTCCACAATGAATCGCTCAACTCCAAGTTTATATAAATAGACCTTGTTAAAATGGAAGTTGTCTTTTCTCCAAACATCCATAATATTTTACGGCACAAACACTTTTGAGAAGTGTGTGTCGCTTCCAAAATGTTTTGTCAACCTTCGTTAAAAGCTTGCCCTTCAGTATAAATAAGCTTTTAGATTTACCCGAAAAAAAAAACTGATTTGTATTGGTTGTGAGTAAACTGGATCTGAATAGGATAAATATAAATGAGACAGCTTGGGAAAAAGAAGCATTTGTGAAACTTGCAACAATTTGTTAATGAACAAGAAGATGTTTTTTGGTTCTAAATGGGCAGTGGTTTCAAGCCAATAAGTGAGAAAAAAAAGCCTCTATCAGCCTTTGTTGAAGAAATAATCTCTAAAACCACCAATGTTAAATTAATCTTTACCTGACATAAAAACCTATTTATTTTGTAAAGCACTGCAGTTATCTTATACATTAGGCTACAAACAAAGTTTAAAATTTAGTATACAATGAGTTTTGTGCAAACTTTATCTTCTCTGATATGCAGACTGCTGGCAGTGACATTACCCGTGCAGATGCGATGAGTATACACGTGCCCGTGTTTGTCCCTGGAGAATAATAATCACAGGTTGTATGGGCTGTCATTAAGAGCCTCTTCAGTATTTTCCCTCCTGACTGCAAAGGCAGTTAATTACATGTCTGATTGTTGATGATGTCACTGCTTTGACAACCTTGCCCCGGATTACAAACTCAGACTTACTTAAGTTCATTATTTTATAAAGTTGTGACGGTGTGAAGGGTGTGTGTTCAATGAACAGTTTTTACTTACAACAGTATGGTCTTCTGAACTTGTATTGATCAATGTGTACATGTGTTTGTGTACAAACAGTATGTGCATGTGTACATATAAAAAGAAACACAAACACATGTGTTTCTGTACAGTAAACCTGTGTATATGTCTACATGTGTATACATGTACGTTCATGGTGTAAAAACATTCTCATATAGAGAGTGGTTATAAGAAGCAAGCACAAGGTTGAACACATTCCAGAACGAGTGCGGGAAAGGACACAACATTCCTTCAAGAACACCTTAGAAGTTGCTTGAACAGCGGCTTAGAGGTAGGAGAGTGCAGAGGACAAATCTCTGTCGACAAGTACAGTCTCCTGCTCCCTCCACCCGGGGAATGTGTTACCAAATGGCCCGAAAAAAAAGCCCAAAGACCTCAATTCTCTTATCACAGATATTAGATGACGGGGCAAAAAAGTAGAATCCATCACAGGGAACAAGACACTTGGCGAAAAGCAGAGTTGATGGCTTTCCTTTCCTGTGGAAAGAGGAAAGAATGGTCGGTCATTTTATCTTGTTCACAGTTACAAGATTCCTGCATGCAGAGTCTATGAGTTTCAAGTTTCTAATATGTATATAAAGTTTCACTGCACAATGGATCTTTTGTCTAGAGCAAACTGAACACTCCCCCTCCTTCTTTTCCTCCATTCTCTTGTAAAAAATGCATTCATGTGCTGGTGGGGCTGTGTGGACTCAGGTTTCTGCTATCTTTGTGTGCCATGTCGTCACTCGCCTCTGCGAGTTGAAATGTGCATCTTGCACAGGCAGGCATACTGCCAGGGCTGCTTCCAGTCATGGATTAGGGAGAATCCAGGAAACAACGGACTCCTGACAAAACAGCAGCATGACAGGTAACTGAAGTTGCACTGGGGAGAGCGGAGGCAGACGATAATTACAGAGCTTTTTGTTTTCTGGCCACTCTTAGCCAGCTACTTAAGTGTCTGATCTGAAATCTGTGCCTTGTAATTACAGTAGTGGGCCCCATTAGGGCAAAGGTCTTGCTGGGGATTATTCTCTGTCTCTTCTTTCCCTTCTGTGTGTGTGCGGAGAGAAGACCCAACCTACTCTGGTATCATGGGTTACAGTGGAACCCGGAAGGAGGAGCAGGATTCTTTTTTTTTTTTTTTTTTCACTCGGACTGTGTTGTGTGCACAGCCACATTCACACTCAGCGTCTGATCTGAATACCATTGACACAACGGCACCGTGACCTGTTCTCACAGTGTTTGCTCCTCATTCTTCTCCTCCCACCTTCTCTCTCCAGATCTCTGACGCCCAGAGATTTGTGTAGATTGTGACAGCAGTGTCACTGTGACGATGGTGCGGTGTGACGTGTGTCATGTCACATCCACAGGGAGGTTTGGCGAGGTGTGTGTGTGTCTGTCTGTGTGTGTGTGGAGAGCTCCAGGTGAGTCTTCCTACTACTACCAGAACTGTGTCACCAGGATTGATGGAAGACGGCCAAGAGATTTACGTCTAAAGACTACCTTGGCTCAGCATGGACAGCATGTGTCGTCCAAAACAGAAAGTCAGTCTGAGCAGAATACAAATGATGAACCGTCCAGCGATGGTTTGGTCAGGGGTGAGGTCACTAAACACCTATAAACTCTAGGTATTGAAAGTCAGATCTCACAGCCACCATTAGGTGGATCCTCCCTCCTTAAGCTGCTAGTCCTTCTAATAGATTCTTAAGCACTGGCTTTAGTGCATGTTAAACCAGGATTAGCCAATCAATTAAGGTCAGCACAAACAAGAATTACTTCAAACACTACATTTTTCTTGTTGATGGGGTAAGAGCAGGATGAATGGACGGAGCTGCACGGCCGTTGAAGTGAGGAGCGGCCATTCAGGGGTCATGGCAACTCCTGGACTCAGAACAACACATTATTCATAACCATTAAAAAAAAAAATTCTCTCCCTGAGCACACACATTTACCCTGACACACCATATCTTCCAAATCAAAGCGTCTTGTGCTCGGATAATGGATTGGAACTGTGTGATCAACCTTTTTAAAGCAGCATTCTTGCCCTCGCCATGAACCGCCATCGTGTTTACATTTGAGTCACAATCAACAGCTGAAGCCTCCTTAACAATGCCCAACAAGTTTGGACATACCGACTTGCCAAACCAGATCCACGCACTCATGTGTGTCAGTGTTTCTCTCTCTCACACACACACACACACAATTCACTTCATATGAAAATTAGTTATAATTAAGTCGAGTTAGTGGTTTGTTCCTGTCATTCAGTGCCTTTTTGTTTGTCAGATATTGAAGGAAACCTTTAAAATGATTACTTTTAATTTAGTTTTTTTAATTCAAGATTACTAATATAGAGAAATTAGCAAGAATCACATATCAGACACATATTTCTATTATTTTAACACAAATACTGTACTATAGTTTCATCACTTATATTTCAAATCAAAACAAAAGTAGCAAGCAGTGATATCAAGTAGCTATTCTCACAGATATAATAAGGAAAATGTGGGATTTCAATATCAAAGAAAAAACTTGAAGACCTGGTTAAAAATAAGAGAATTGATGATTTTAATTTGAACTTCACAGACAAAAGGAACTGAACTAACTATGAAGTCGGAATGTAAGTTAAATAAATGGCGACCCTTTAAATATTTCAAATACGTTTGGGGGCAGTGTTTCAGTGTAATTTTGTAGGTTTATACATAAAGTAAAGCTCAGGGGCTAAAGCTGTTGCTAAAGCTCAAACTTTTTCTTTATTGAAAAGGTGATTTTTAACCAGTTCAATGGAAACATGTGCTGTATTATCATGAATGCAAAATTGTGATGTGTCAGCGAAGTGTGGATCAGTGCAGGCTTCATATCGTGATCAGATAATACATCCACACATCAATAGTGACAAGGCTTTTGTAAAGAAGTGTTTGTTCTGATTTCAAAAATGAAAATGACTTAATTAAGAAGCAACGAGCGTCCTCAGATAGCATGGCTTAATTAGCTTAAGCCTGCTGCTGAAACCAGATCCCCTGCATTAATGACAACACAGCCCCTGTGAAAAGAATCACTGTTCTCAAGATAATTGTCCTTTTAGTTAACGCGACCCAGGAAGGGTTCTCCTTGTTAGAGGAGCTGGCTGATACCAAGGACAGCCGGAGGCTGGGTGGAATGATACTGGCCCGGTGCCCAACATGACAAGGCCACTTGTGCCCTCTGCTGAAATCCTGTTGGCATGCAGTGGAATTAGCCGTCCCAGGAGTGTGGCAACAGGGGGTCGGCCATTAATTACGGTCCTGAATTTTAACGAAAGAGGCGCAATCAATAAAATAAAGGAGATGTATGCAAATAGTATGTAGATTATGCTGCCTAATGACATGTCATGTGGCTGGCAGGCGTGTGCTGGCGTGGAATGGTAAGTAAGGCGTCAAGGATTTAAAAGGTGTCAAATTACCAGCCTTGTGTCACTCTGAAAACATGGTTTTGCAACATTAAACATAAATACACTGCACTTGTTGTGCTGTAAATGTGAGTGGTAGTGTGATCTCTGCACCCACACTGTTCCCTTAGCCTGTTTGATTCTCCTTCGATTGTTATCATTACAGTTTAATGTGTCCCAGCTACACAGGGTGCATTGACTGCCTGCCAAGAAATGGTCGGAATGGTTCAGGAAGGAGTCAACTGGAACTTTTACAAGGCGGGTTCTGCAGTGTTTGAGTTGGATTGGTGACGATTACTGGGGTCAGGTGTGGAGGTTAGCTCACCTGCTTGGAACTCTGCCCCCTTACTGAGACGTGTGGTGAGCAGAGCCAGCTGGAGCTGTTAGAAACTCTATACCTACCTTTAAGCAGTGAGGGAGGGCAGCCAAGAATTAACTGCTGCCTCATCCTGGCAGCCGCCGAGGATGCTGTCTGCTTTTTTTTTTCATGGCAACCACAAAGGGAAAAAAGGGAAGAGCAGAACAGGGAGGAGAGATCTGCTGTTAGCCTGTCACTGAAACCTGATACTACGAGAGTGACAGAAATATTGTCGTTTTTGTCACCACTGTGTAATGATAAACATAATGTGTCGCATCTTGTAGGGCATTGCATTAACACGTTTGGTTAAATACACAGTGTTTTAAGAATGGATTCCGGAAAATATTAAAATGTTTCCTTCAATATTGTGGATTCTCAACGGGTTTGGTGTCCAAGGAGAGGACGTAGAACAGGTGGTGACCCCATGCAGCCGGGAAGTACATTATTGACCAGAGCCTAGCGGCCAGATTGATTACTTTATTGTATTGCCATGAACCTCAGTGGCCAGAGACCTCTTCTTGACCCGAGCAGGACAGAGCATCACAGTGACCCTCACCTTAGGTAAAGAGTTATGTGGCTTTGACCTGCTCCTTAATAGGGAGGTCTTGACCTGCTCAGCCACTGGCCCGGGCAGAGCGCTAAAGTGGTCTATGCTTTTCTCTCCTCCGATGTCAGCCTGGATTATTTATCGGCTGGGGGATGGCCAGGGTCTCACGCGTTGGGGCTTGGTATGGACCAGCTCTGCCCGACCCTTTGATTCTTTCCCAGATCCACTTGTATCAATTATCAGTGCTGGATGTGCTGAGCAAGGGAAATGCTAATGATTCCTCACCAAATAACACCCAAAAAGTGGGAAATCAATATGTTTCGATCTTACCTCGAAAGCCAAGTGCTTACTCATGTGATGGAACACTGCTTGTTTAATGTAATGTGATAATAATACTGTTATGAATCCAAACGTATAACAAATTGTTACATCAGTAGTTACTTTTTATTGTGCGTTAATGTGCGTGATTTTTATATCTTCGTTTTTATTTTTATTTTAAAAATAAATCACAATGGCATAAAAAAATAATGACAAACTCAATCAAATTAATCTTTAACTTTATTAATATTAATTTTGAAGGTATTTAACTCAAAGTACTTGTGAAGATACAATAACAAAAGAATATCTGAACAAATATATCCAAAAATAAAAATCATTTAATCCGCTGACTTTCACTCAATATTGAATATTTTTCGATCACTTTTTCTCAGTGGAGTGTGTGTGTTCGTAAGGTCTGTACATTCCGGGTAAAACACAGGAAGGGAAGACTTTGGCGTCACAACAGAAGGTGTTGTGGCTAATTACTGAAAATCAGCGAGTGATGGGCCGAAAAACAGATGTTGTCGTCTGAGCCCTGTGTTTTGTCTTTCAGTGGCACATATGGAGACATGCTTATTGAACGTGTGTCCACAATACACACCTTTAATTAGCTGGCGAATCGTCAGACTTTTTCTCCCCTCTCGGCCCCAATCAACAGAGAGCTGCTATTACATGGATTGATTTCATCGAATGGATGAGCCTTGAAAACATTGATCACCTTGACCCGTCATGTGAACCCAAAAAAAAAAAAAATGTTGAGCAGCAGATTTCTCACCCCATGTGTTGAAATTCCACTGTATTACCATGTTTGTCTGTGTGCATCTATACAGTGTTTGCTGTGGGCGCGGCTGCGATTGTGGTAGGTTTCAGTTCGTGAGCTTTTCCTGCGGTTTCAGTGACCTAATGGGCACACTCCACGCCTCGAAAGTCCCCTCCCCTCTACCCGTGCACACATGTTTAATCCTGCCCGTCCACCTCCTCCCTGTGCACAAGCTTACACATTTAAACACACACACTCTGATAGCCAGTCAAAGGGCAAACCACTGCCCCAGCTTCTGAAAAAGCACCTGGCATCTGTGAGTCCACTCCAATTACATCGGCCCAATTACAGGTTATGAACCAATTAGTCATCCTCTCATTTTACACTGCCCCTATCACTCCCCCACTCAAACGTCTGTTAAAATTGGGATAGGAGTGTTATCATTGTCGTCACGCTAACTATGGATTTGGTGGCCAACAACTATAGCAAGTGGTTAAATGTATTATTTTTTTAAGACTGAGTTTATGATTTGAGTAAAATAATGATCAGATCAAGCGCTCAACAGTTCCCAGAGCAAAGCTCAACATGTGCTGTACATTGTTCCACACTTAATGGGGGGTAAATGAAGCTGTCCACTTGAACTTTGAAGTACTTTGGCCTTGCTGTAATTCTCGTCTTCATCATGAGGCTTCGCTTGAGTGAAACACAGTTAACTAGAACATTAGAAAGAAGAGGTGCTTGACTTCTTTTATGTGTATATCATCTTTAGTGATATACTGTACCTCCAGTTGCTGCCCTTCTAGCAAGATGACTGGTCTATTGCACAAATCATACAATATTAGCACCAAATCATTTTTGCACCCGCTAATTATTTCAAAGAAACCAATACTTTCCAATAACAAGTTGAAGGAAATATTTTTGATAGGAAAAAAATATTGTTTGGAAACAATTTTTGCATTTTGTCTTAGTGGTAAAAGAATATATATATTTCATTATGTGAATATATTAAAAAGTGACCGGTTGGATTATTTAAAAAACACATCATTTTTTGTTTGTAGAATTACCCGCCAGCTTGAGTCCAGTATGGTTCTTGTGTTGTCAAAATCAAGGCCAAAGTTCTTAGGGATTATAAAATAGTCACCCTGGTTTCAAACTGTGGAGAGGTTTCTCCTGCTGAGAAGTCTTCACACAATGTCATGAAATCTCATGAGCAGAAATGATGTTCATATAAAGGAAGCTCGATCATCTTTGTACCAACTTAATAAAACCCACAGCTGTCATAGTGGCTTGTTGTCGACATTGAGATTAAGAAGTGACTCTGGCTCTTTCACCACACAATGTGTCAGCAACGTAATTATGTGGTCATGATCATTAAGTCATTTTAGGCCAAAAAGTCAACTCTTACTTTGTTCATATGAGGCATGTTTAATTGTATACTACAGTTGTTAGGATTGAAACCTCCAATACTTCTGAAAGTATTTTTTCGCTTCTAAGTAAAGATCAATTCCTTCTTCATTCTTCCCATTATGTTAGCAAGCATACACTTTTAATTCTTCAAAACAACAACTGTTGTGATGTTCAGTATATTTCTTTAAAAGCTTTTCACTCGTGGAATAAATACATGTATTGATCTGACGAACAGAATTCATATGTGCAGGTGATTTTCATTTAGGCTTGAATGTGTCCATTGAAGCCTCCATACAAATACATATGCACTTTAGATATGTGCTCAGGAATGTGGAGGATCGCTTGCAGAGTTTGACCTTCAACCCCCATAAGCACGTGACTGAAATTCCAAACAGACACGCATACATAAAAGTGTTCAGATGACTGCTTTTATCGCCTCATGGTTGCTGTTCTTACACTTTCAAACGTTTTTTATTCAAAAAATGATCCGACTTTTTCATCGTGTTTCTTGGAGAGTTATATTAGGCACCGCACCAGTGAGTGTGTTGCTCTACCTTCTCTCAGTGGCGCTCAGCGGTCGCCCAGCTGGGCTGCAGATGTGGTAGCGGTGACATGCAGAGTTGGAAAGCTGAAGATAAGAGCCCCGGTAGGCTGCTTCTTGGTTTTGGGTCTGTTTCACAGCCGTTCAACTTTATGTTGCGGCTGAAGCATTCTGAAATTTTGACATCCCCTGTCATGCTTAATGCCTTACTTCCCAAGTCCAGCACAGGAGAGACGATTTATATCTACCAGGTGTTCGAGTGTGTGCGGACGGCAGCAGCAACGTGGCAATATTACGGAGTATAATAGTGCTTGAGATATCCTAGTAATACATACAAGTTTGATTCTTCTTCCTGTTAGCAGAAGCGTTATATTTCACAGAAACATTAACAAAAACAACATGTGTTTTCACAGTTTTCACAGTAATCTAGCATCAGACATCAGGAAGATGTAGAAGAACAAACACAAATGGTCAGAGGTCATCCAGAGAATCTCTGGTTCCTGCTCAGTTAGGAAGGTAGTTCTCCTCCTGAGACCAGGGAATGGTTTATACATGTCTTCATGTCTTCATGACAGCCGCTTGAGCGGCTCAATACAGGTTTTATTTAAATACCTAGTTGAACATTTTCAGTCAGGCTGTTTGAACTTTAGCTTTTTGAAGTTTTTCAGGGTGACCTGTGAGCGCCCTATGATATTCTGATAATCTCCTTCCTGTTGTGCAACTGTGACTTTATCTAGCAATCTCATTATTTTGAATGGGGGAACTTGCAGCAGCAGCAGCAGCAGCTTTCCCTCATGTCAGATGGGTCTCCCTGGAGGTCTGTGTTCAAACCAGCGCTCAAAGTTTGACTTCTAGAGACTGCTGTGTAGTCCTTTACCATCCTTAATGTATTTATTATCCACCAAAGTTGAGCATCTGTCTTCAAATCACGGTCTTCTGAATGCTGGTCCACGTCTTAGTTTCCTGTGCAACAACACAAATGCTGTTTGATGTTTCAAACACTCTTTAGAGTCAAGTATGAGGTGTGTTTCAGAAATGCCCTCTGGGGCTCCACGTTTTACGCCTAACGCAGTGTTTTCCTTTTCCCCCCACGATGTTGACAGTTCCTTCTCGCTTCAATCCTTCAGTACAAGGAATGCATGACAGTTGAAAACATGGCTTGTTTTGCGCAGCGTTCTTTTGATCGTCCAAAGCTGCGCAAAGTTTCTTAAGTAGAAACCGGGATACATGTTCTTTACATTTGTTTAATTTTGTTTTCCTCATTGGAAATGTCACTGAATGTGTGTACTCCAAACAATCGTACTTTGCATTTTCATTTGCATAAAACTTTGACTTCAGTCTCGATCATCTTTCCAAGTCATGCCTCTCCTCTTCCTGTCCTGAGTTCTTTGGTTGTCTTCCTTTTTTCCCAGTTTCTCCAACATTCTTCATCCTGTTTTTTCCCCTTTCTACATCTACAAACAACCCTGGCCTCTCTAACGTTGTCTCCAATATTCTCCACAATAGACGTCCCTTCAGTCTGCTCATGTATGACCTTGTCAGTCTCAATGAAAACCTAAACCTCTTCAAGTCTGCACTTCTTATGTGCACCTTATCTTTTTGTCAGATCTCATGTCTCATCAATACTGTCCTGGAGGCTTTTTTTGCCCGAGTAAATGGGATAGGCTGCCGACCTCACGACCTTCTTACTGTAAACTGAAGAAAACAAATGAATGAAGAAGCGTCTTTCCCAAAATTATTCTTTTTGCAAAAGTGTGCAAACACACTAAAATAAACCTAAATGAAATTTAGTATATCTGTTAATGGCAATAGATCTCTCTTCCTTTGCCTTACAATACATCATGGCATACACCAATATTTACATTCAACCCCCCAACAATAAATAATCGTATCATTGGGCTTTCTATTCAATACTTTGGCTTCATTCTGTTTAATATTTGAATGTTATTATCATTTGAAAGTTTGGTAACTGCGTTGGTGTGTTGTGTGTAAGCTCAAATATTCTAGGAAATTGTCAGAAAGTGGCATGTGTACAAATATTAGTTTATTTAAATAGTTGTGCTTAACCATGTGATCAGACATTTAGACATGTGTCATTTCCTCACTTGTTTTTCTCCCACTGTGCCCTTCTGTCTTCCTTTTTCACTTCCCCTGCCACTGAACAAAGTGTGTGCATCACTCAATAATTGTACAGCCAACATGGTGGGAAAGTCAGCACCGCGTGGTAAAAGAGGTGTCACGCTGACTGTTGCAAATGATTCAATATCCATATCTGAAATGGTATCCAGCTTATCTAATAGGCTTCCAGAAGACAGTGCAGTCAAGTGTAGACATCAGATATGGAATCAATCTAACAATTTTACAGATATCTAGCGTTTATCATTCATTACTATCTATGTGCACGTGGTGGTTTGCCTGCAGGAAACTCATAATTTCCCTGGTATTTATTCAAATATTTCTAACATGAAGTGAAACATTTGCAAAATAAATGTATTGTGCAAATGACCTATGGCTGCTCTAATGAGATACAGGGCTTAGCTCCATCTATTTAGCCAAGGCCAGCAGCATTAGCATACTGTAGGTACAAAAATACACTATTCATGGCCAATTCAGTCAACTTTGACTCAAAGTCAGTGAGATGTTCAAGCAATCTGTCTGATCAATCTTGGAAATATGCTTCTTAGTTTGCTAGTCTTTCGTTTTACCATTAAATTGTGAGTTCTACTGGCAAAGAACCTTTAAATGCGGTACCACAGTCTTATGAAACATTCAGTATCAATATGTCAGATGGTGGTGCAAGTTGCATTTTAGTCAGAATATTAAGTCATTCCATCTTGAGTTATGCGGAGATGTATTTAGATTTTTAAATAATCAATTTCGAAATGCATGTTTGATTTATTTTTTACCACACTGCAGTCCCAGAATAAACTTAAAATCTATATTTTTTTATTTCATACAGGGCACATGCTTAAGTATGTATTACAAAATTATCTTTTTTAATTCAATGTCTGAACACACAATTTTGCAATTACTACAACAGCACCTGCGACCTAAATCACTGGCCAATAGTGTTTCAACACCTCGAACCTTTCTGTTGGCGCTGGCCTTATCATAACAGAAGTTGTTTTCCAGTGGTGCTATCTCCTCAAAATATATTCCCAGGCATGCCAGTCACCCCCCCCCTTACACAGTCTCATGTAAACACCCGACAGTGTCCCTCCCCGCCTCAGACTCAACACCGCCACAGCTATTTCTGCTCTACAGACTGATAGCTCCAACTGAAGATCATTGATTTTACGGGAAGTCCGGCAATACAGGCTGAGTGTCATCGACCTGAGGTGACTTTTTGCCTTCTGCAGTCGGAGCAATACTGGAGCCCCAGCATGTCTGCGATGTAGTCCTCATAACTCTCCCTGTTTGGGCCGGCTTGTTTACATTTCTCTGATTGATGCTGATGGGAATCAGATGGAACACAGACTTCATGCTGCTGATCAATCATATCGTACTGTCACAATAGTGCACTTCTACTGTAAAGCCACTGGTTTTTATGGGCTTAAAAGCAGTTTGTTGTTTTTATTGTATCAAGTTTCTTAGATGATCTTACGAGTGTATTCTTACATTTCCCAGAGTCTGACACCATAAATGATTTACAATTTTTTTGTAGTAACATTTAAATACTTTTTAATATATTGAGTTCAATCAAGCCATAAACATATGAAGCTCCCAACTTATTAATGAATGAATCTCAGGTTTAAAAAAACGTTATGCAATAAAGAGATTTTCTAAACAAGTGAACAATTCTCAACGACTAGGTTGGGAGCCAAAAGCTGGTGGTTGTATAACCTAACCTTTCTTCTCATATATTGCTGCAACTAGCTTGTGTTACACAGGCATAAGAGGGCACCCTTGCTAAGAATCCCTTTAAAATTAACCTAATTTCACTTGTCAATTTAAGAAATATAACTCATTCTTCTTATTCATTTTAAATGTATCTACACATAGTACAACTTGGCCCATGTTTCAACTAAATACGCTGTCATAGTTCCAGTTAGAAAGTTTTGACACCAAACTTATATGAACTAATTACATTTGCCGTTAATGCTAGTCAAGACCAATTTGCACATCTAGTCTTTTAACACTGGGACTGGAACTATTCAAAAAGTATAAAAGTTGATTTAGTGTCAACACAGTTTTTGACAGATTGTTTTTTTTGTAAGGTGGAGCTTGCTTGTTGACTGCTCATCTGTTTGGTTTGAGTGAAAACAATTGTTTTCTGTACCTTTAGGCATATTCTGAAAGTATAATTTACAAGAATTCCCTCTTCTGTGCCCCCCCGCCCATCCTCTTGATTTGAGGTTATTAAAGCAGTTAGCTCACCAACGTCTTCCACTTCCTTCTTCGACCGCGTCTCTTTGTCTGCCGCTCAGACTGGTTTAGTGCCTCCGAGAGATTAAAGCTTTTCCTGCCTTAAACAGGTGTCACTGAGCCAGGAAGACTTCAGAGATACAAACAGCATTATATCAGTTGGTCTATCTGCGACTCGCAGACTCCAGACAATCCTGTTGCTCATCAGTAACCCCTGCGCTTTATTCAATTATACCATCTTGATTTCAGGCCAATTTCGTTTTTTTTGTTAGCTGAACCAGACTTTTGTCAAGCCCCCACCACTGGTCAGTAGTTGAGTATATATACATATATATATATATATATATATATATATATATATATATATATATATAGAGTTTCTGTTGGTTAGTTATTTAAAAGTGTAATGAGAGTACAAAAACTCTTATATTTGTGTATTGAGCTTGAGTGTTATTTTTCTGTCAATGTATGTCTGAGTGACACCCCTTGATTTATATAAATTTATTCCTACGTTTTGAGTTGCAGGGATGACTGTATGGCTATCAAAAGTACATTCTTGCATTGATGATTGATTGGTGAATTAAGAAATAAAACAAGTTCAGACCCCAAATGTGTTCAATAACAGGGAGTTGGCTGTTTTCATGGTGCTAGGAAATCTTACTCATGTAATATTCAGCAAGAATGGGTTAAACAGAAGCACAGATATATTGGTTGTAGTCCAATCACCCCCTTAAATCAATGTTGGCTGCATCCCTTTAATAAAATTATTTGCTCAGCAGTATCCAGCATTATCATTTCATCTCCTCTGCGCACTAATGTGTCTGTGTTGGGCCTTGTATACGCTCAGGGCAAAGCAGGGCTTGAAAGCTTAGCTTCCATTTATTATTTCTGGGGTGGAGGATGGTTAGATTGTTTAAAGTGTAGCTGACCACAGAGGCTGCTAGACGGAAGATCTAAGCACAGCTGCAACACAGCAAGACCCAGCCCAGAAGATGTATTTTGGTTCACAAAAAATGAAAGCAAACATATCACTAGTTTAATGGGTACATTCAAAGTAATTATATTTTTGTTTTTCTGTTGTTTTCCATGTTCACATTAAACATTGTTTTGGCTTATAGCACCAGAACATTCAGTGATGTGTAATTTACCAATCATGAATGTGTTAAAATAGTCAAGAATAGCCTTAGTTAGAGTATTGCCAAATTGACGGTTCTGTTTTTTTTCTTTCCTTCTGCAGGCCTGGATGCGATGACCGCCTCATGTAGGCATCAGCATGGACAGCTGTGAGTCTCCCGTGGTTTCTGGGACAGACGATGGGCTCAGCTCCACCCAGCAGCAGAAGCAACCACCACAGCCCTGGACTGATCACTCTAGCCTGAAGGGTCCTTGTTCTAACCAAGCCCCTTCCCTCCAAGCCCTGCCTTTTTCTTCTCCATATCCGTCACAAACAAACAAACACAGTGCTCCACATGACGGGGTGAGAGATCTTCAGTCCCAGCAACCTAAACAGTCATCCCCAAAGACCCATAGTTCTAGTCCAGCAACAGATCAACTGAACTCCAGAGCAGACAGCCTCCAGGTAGAAGAGCAGGAAGGTGTCAGCTGTGGTGAAGAGGTAGAATCTGAGGACTTGGATGATATGGAAATTGACAGCTGTTTTGCGAGTCTTCAACCCTTTCCAGGCATGCCGATGGCGTCTGGAGGAGGGGGCATAGCAACTCTTTTGGGTCATCAGTCAAGGCAACAGCTTGGGATGCCTGAAAGTGGGAGTGAGGAAGGGGAGGAGGAAGATGAAGAGGAGAACAGTGATGTGGAGAACCTGGCAGGAGAGATAGTCTACCAACCAGATGGCTCAGCCTACATCGTAGAGAGCCTCAGTCAGTTGATCCAAAGTGGTGGGAGTATGGTACCCGGCCTGCTTTCCACAAACTCCCCAACTAGTGGTGGAAAACCGGGAGAACCTGCTGGGACTTCATCATCAGTTTACCCTCAAATCATCAACACGTTCCACATAGCTTCATCCTTTGGGAAGTGGTTTGGCAACACAGACCAAGGTTATCCCAATACCTCAACCGTGGCAGGTCTCAGTCCTGTCCTGCACAGTTTTCGTGTGTTTGATGTGCGGCACAAAAGCAACAAAGATTACCTAAACAGTGATGGATCTGCCAAGAAGTCCAGTGTTTCCAAAGATGTTCCAAACAATGTGGATTTCTCCAAATTTGATGGACTTGCGCTTTATGGCAAGGGTAAGCCAATTCTTATGTGTTTTCTCTGTAAGCTTTCTTTTGGCTATCCTCGTTCCTTTGCCACTCATGCCGTCCATGACCATCGCATGACCCTGTGTGAGGACGAGCGGAGGTTACTGGGGGACAACAATGCTTCTGCCATTATTCAGGGCATTGGGAAGGACAAAGAGCCCCTCATCAGTTTTCTGGAACCAAAAAATAAAAGCACTCCTCTGCCACCTAACCCGCTTTCTGTCAATTCTGGTCAAAGCTTCTATGGTACTTTTAGTGGTGTCCACCTGGAAAGCGGAGGCAGTGGTGGAAGCTGTGACAGCTTCATGAACAAAGACTCTGGCCTCCAGCAGCAACAAATGCATCTTAACTCTGTGCAGTCACTTGTTGGGCTCAATTCTCCCATGGCATCCACTCTTACCTCATCCTCAGTCTCCGCCAAAGACTCCAGTGCCCTTACCAAACAGGGAGGGAGAACAGAGGAGCTGGTTGGGAAAGAGTTGAAATGTGAAGGAGAAGATGATAGCCCACAGGGACACAAAAACAAGACACACTTGTCAAACCAGATGGGAGGTTTAGAAGAAGAGGAGAATGAACTGTTTCTTGGGGAGAAGGATGAGGGAAAGGCAGAAAGCATGAAGGCAGTCTATGGTGGCAACAGTAGCAGTGGCAGGAGTGAAGCGGTTGAAGCAGCTGTCTCAAACCAAAGCATTTCCAAATCTCCTTTATTAATGCCTAGTAGCACTCTCCAGCCTTCTGCCTGCTCTCCTTTGGCCAGTTCTACACTTAACAGCAAAGCCCCTGCTTCCACATCGTCTTCTGCCAAAGAAGATGGTCCAGCTACAGATGGTGGTAGTAGAACTTCAGAGCGCCCTCTAAGCTTTAACTGCCAGGGTTCTACTGATCCCATGGCGATGACAGCAACCACTGTCAGAAGGAACGAGGATGACACTACATGCCCTTCGTCCTCACCTCTGTCCTCCAATGCTGCTGCTGATGAAAGTGCCAATCAAGATAGTGCCACAGCTCCAGAACCAAATGATTGCCCAGCAGAGGGGGAGGAAGAAAACGGAGCCCTTCTGCAACATCACCACATGCACCACCATCATCATCACCTCCACCCTTCATCTCATGGGCACACTCACTCCTACCCTGGTGGATCTTGTGACCCATCAGGGATAGCAGAGTGCTCGCAGAATCATGGTCCAAGTGTCAGTGGAGGAAGTGGAATAGAATGTCCCAAATGCGACACTGTTCTCGGTTCTTCCCGCTCACTGGGAGGTCACATGACCATGATGCATTCACGAAACTCATGCAAGACTCTGAAGTGTCCAAAATGCAACTGGCATTATAAGTACCAGCAGACCTTGGAAGCCCACATGAAAGAAAAACATCCAGACTCCGGAGGCTCCTGTGTTTACTGCAGTAATGGTCAGAGCCATCCTCGATTGGCCCGTGGAGAAAGTTATACCTGTGGATACAAGCCTTTCCGCTGTGAGGTATGTAAACAACAAAATCACAAGGATAATTATTGATTTCTTATTGACAACTACATTTATTTGGATATACTTATTGACTACCTCACACTTCATCTCCAATTTTGGCCCCACATAAATACAAATTAATGTTAATTCAAACATGTAATACACTTCATTCTCATTATTATGTTAACTATGGCTTCAAATACTTACAATCTGAAGTTAACCAAGCTTTTTTACTTTAGCCATCAGTGTATTTAACATTCAGGTAGTTCAGTCATCTTTGAAATCAGGGTTCTCAGACTTAATCGATGGGGGAAGCACTGAGACCATAGCTAACAGTGATGGTCATATAACAATTATTGATACATCTTTCACCAGACCCCTGCTCTAAATATGGGCTAAATATGGTCTCATAAATTTTTTAGCTGTAAAAATAAATGTTAATAATTAAAAATTCACTGGCATAGACCGTTTATGTATGTTTCTTGGATTTCTTCCCAGGTCTGCAACTACTCCACTACAACAAAGGGCAACCTAAGTATCCACATGCAGTCGGACAAACATCTAAATAATATGCAGACACTCCAGAATGGAGGTTCTATAGGTTCAGCACAGGACCAGGTTTTTGGACATGGCCCTGGAGGAGTGGTGGCGGTTCCAACAGTCACGCAGGCCAATAGCCATCACCCCTCACACCACCATCCTCCACAGTCCTCTGTGGCTGGACCGTGTGGGACCCCCTCACCAACCAAGCCAAAAAGCAAACCTACTTGGCGGTGTGAGGTATGTGACTACGAGACAAATGTGGCACGGAATCTTCGTATCCACATGACCAGTGAGAAGCACATGCACAATATGATGTTGCTGCAGCAGAATGTGACTCAGATGCAGCACGGTCGACTGGGATTGGGCGCCATGCCCACCCCATCTGAGGCTGAGCTCTACCAGTATTACCTGGCGCAGAATATGAGCCTGCCGCCAGGCCTCAAGATGGACCCAGCCGGACCAGAGGCTCAGTTTCTAATGGGAAACTTTCACCTGGATCCCAACATGGCAGCTCTTGCTCCTGCGCTTGGTAAGAAATTACCTTTCTTTATTTGTGTTGAATTTAATCAAGACGTGTATTATTCTGTCACTGCAATAATCGATCCTTAAAAGTTCATTGATCATATACAATTCTAATTGAATGTCACGGATGCATAAAATTTTAAAAAAAAATTAAATAAATTCAAATGATTTAAAAATAAAGTAAGGTAGGACCATCAATAATGTTATTGGATTTATTTAGTTTTTCCAATTACTCTGTGTTTTGACAAAGGGGAGATTGAGTTCCTTGTACAGGAACAAATAAATAATGGATATCATAAGCCTTTATTCTTCATATCTTAATGTCATTTTTGGTCGTTCGTATTACATGCATACACCTTGCTTAAGAGAGCTGAGATTCATACCTTACTAGGTGTTTTTAGGAGAACAACTTCCACGTCAATGTACTTGGCGATGCTTCCTTACATATATGGTATTGCTTATTAAATCACAATACACCGCCAGCGTTTGACCCACTTACGAAAACTAAACATCACAATGCTCTACTCATTGTAACAACATTTAAGTGAAATTATTTAGTCAACTCCTTTGTAACTCGGCACTGTAGCTCTTTGTGTTTCTCAACTTCGTAATTGCTGCTATACATTTTATTTTGGTCACAGATGGAAGGTTAGCCGCCTCAGTGATGGCAATTCAGCAGCAAAACAGCACGTTCATAGTGCCAGTTACAACCCAACAATTTGTACAGACTTGTCTCCGACTGTCGCCAGTTCAAAGACGCAAACAAGAATTGATTGCTATGACTAATTCTTTCTCCCCCTTCTTTGCCATCTGGTTCATTTTCCTCTGAGGTGAGTTCTAATAAGCATGTTTCATGGGAATGCAATGATGACACAGTCTAGAGGCCCATAAAGTATACAGTCGTGTCATCATTGGTCAAAAATATTTCCCTCGGCTGTTCCACATAACTTTAACCCTGTAGTGTTAAACATTTCGAGGCCCCGGAGCGTCTCAGAAAATAATTGCTAAAAGCCATGGAAGTGGAAGTTGGTCTCAACAGTTTTGGATTTATTATCTATAAATTATTCCACATATTTATGAAAAATATGTTAAATATATGAGGTCAAGTTTAGTAAAAGACATAATTAGTATGTAAGTCGTGTTTTTTCCCAGAAAAAAATCTGGTCTGTGAATTATTTCACCAAGCGTTAATAACCCTTCTTTCTCCTGGATATAAAAAGCAGGTAATGGCTAAAAAAAATTCTCAGAGCAGGCAGCATACTGCAGCAATAAATAAAAAGGAGCTGCTGGAATTAATTTAGTGTAGAGGCAGGCTGGGTCAAACCTGTGTGCTCAGTCTGGGCAGAGAAAGATTAAAGATCAGAAAGAAAAGGCAGAAAAAAAACTTTAACTGCTCTTACCTCATTTTTTATGTCAGCCGTTCCCAGACTTCACAGAAATATTGTCTGAGAATCCTGCCACAGATCTGCTTTTCTTTTTTGAGGGGCGATATGAGAAAGTTGCAGGAGGACCAATTATTGGTCAAGCCCAGCCAGCAGTGCTATGTGGGGGTGTATTAGAGGCTGCCATTGTGGGCCCCATATGTACCCAGGATCCATATAGCCCATGTCGTAGCCTTAAAATGCACCACACAGTGCATTGCTCACATCAGTGTTTTTCTTTTGCAGATTGACTTGGAACATGTAGCGACAACACAATGACTCGGTCTCTCTTCTGTGTTTGAACTTCAGTAGGTGGCGATATCCCGATGGACATGCGGCTTGGCAGCGGGCAGCTGGTGTCCGAGGAACTGATGAACCTGGGAGAAAGTCTGTCCCAAACCAGCGATCCCTCCCTCAAGCTCTTTCAGTGCGCTGTGTGCAACCGCTTCACCACTGACAACCTGGACTTGCTGGGTATGCACATGGGAGCTGAACGCAGCCTGCCGGAGGAAGAGTGGCGTGCTGTGGTGGGGGACTCCCACCAGTGCAAGTTATGTCACTATACCACCCAGTTGAAGGCCAATTTCCAGCTCCACTGCAAGACTGACAAGCACGTCCAAAAGTACCAGCTTGTGGCCCACATCAAAGAAGGCGGCAAAGGCAACGAGTGGCGGCTAAAGTGTGTCGCTATTGGCAACCCGGTGCATCTGAAATGCAATGCATGCGACTACTACACCAACAGCCTGGAAAAGCTGAGGATGCACACGGTCAATTCGCGGCACGAGGGCAGCCTCAAACTCTACAAGGTCAGTAGTCAAGACACATGTCACTCAAAGGCAACATTTGTTTCTGCATTCATATTTTCTCGTCATTTTAGCATATATCTCTTTACCACAAAGATTATAATTATAATGATTTCTGATGTATTTTTTAATTATTAAGATAAGATAAGATAATTATGGGGGAAATTTTGTGTGACAAACATTCAACTGGTTATTTGGCAACAGCCGGGCTCTAGTGTGGATGTTGGGAATGGCAGAGCCAGCAGCTCAGGAGTGAGAAGCCTGAGGATGAATGAAGAAGTGTGAGGAGACAGAGGTTTGGTGCTAATGCTCCTTGGAGCAGGAAAGGCTGAATCGTTCTCGGCAGCCGTATTGATTTTTTTCCTGGACTTGGAGCTTCACCTTCTCCTCTAATCATTCCATAATAGCCAATGGATGAACACTCCCAGAACAAATGGCCATAAATCTAACAGCCCTGATTCCACTTAGGTACCGATGCTGTGAGTCTGTGGCTCTTAACCCAAACTGGCACAGCCACATGTATGCACACGTAAATACGTGATAAATACATGGCATTTATCTGTAGATATTATTTATCATTGGAGATGTTGTTTTTCCACAGATTTAAATCAATGTTTGATTTAGTCTTTCGTTACAAAAATGATTGCATAGGACCTTCTGGCTTTATGAAATAAAATATATGTAAGAGACCAAGATGTTTTGACATTAATGGTAGAAACACAAATTTTGATGCGATTATACCTGATGAAAAATCTTGACCTTAAACATGCTTTTAAATATTTATATCAGAATATTTTATTCACAATTGAACCTTGACATACTCTGAACGAACATATTTGAGACAAAGTATATTACAATTGGGATACCTGGTACGATGTTGAAATGGTAATACTATATTGATACAATTTTTTTTTTTAAATAACTAAACAAATAAAAAAGAAGTTGTAATTTGTTTAGGTATTTGGAATAAGAGGGGACGTCCAAGTTTTTACAAACTAACAGCCCGTCCACAGTTATGGGTGAAACCTGAACCTTCTACACATCCTGGAGATTTTCATGAACTTGTTTTTTGCCAGGCAGGAGTTGAAAAAGGAAGCACAAATGTTAATTCTGGTAGAGAGAAAAAGTCCCTATATTTGACCGTGCATCACCTTTGAGAAGGTTAACACAGCCAGGGGGACGCTTGTGGATTGTCCTCCTTACACATGAACAAATATTGAATATTCTATAGTTTTGAACAATAGTGAAGTGTCTGCGCTGCACTACAACTCAGTTAAGAATGCCTGGTGTCATTTTAAATGTAACACCAGTGTGCACTCCATTTTATTCTGTCACACACCGACCTAGGTTGAGATTAAAGTATTTCAAAATGATCTTTTCACCAAATGAATGTATTTTTTATTCATTAGATCCAATAAAATATCATCTTCTTTCCAAATGAAGATGGCCTGTGAGGAACTCTGTTTAGTTTGCCTGGAACCTTTTTTGACTTACATCACTAATGTAGTTCTTTGCAGAGACAGATTTTCTGCTCGCCAAGTTTGAGCAGGCAGGAGACACATGTCATACTGCTGCTCAGGCTGTGCTGGATTAAATATGTACAACACATTCAAGCGTGATCATTTTTTATAACTTAAGCCTCTTACGTTGGCTCCATATTTCTTAAAACCAATTGATCTCCCTGAGTAAGTGTGGATGTATTTGTCCAGAGTTTACCTGCACGCGAAAGATGAGACATTTTTCTTTTGCATAAGCTGCTTTTATTTCAGCCACTACAAAAAAAGCAAGAATGTATGTGACGATAACAACAGTAAGATGATATCTCTTACTCTTTTAGATTTCCTGGTTTACAATAGTTATAATAGGTAGGCAACACAGACCAAATAAAAATAATTATGATGGAATAAAATTCATAATTAAATAATAAATTAAAAGTGATTAAATCATCATCGCTATCTACTTTTAAAAAACATTTTTACATATACCATACCAAACATGCTATGTTTCTTTGCTGTTTCTTTTTGTATGGCCAAACCCTGCAGGAGCTCAAACTCATATTTGAATATCATTTTTTTATAGATATTTCGTCCTCATCTTTAACCTTACAACCTTTAACACATAATAAACATTAATAATGAAGTGTTGGTTTGTTTTGTTTTTCAACCACTGTTACTTGCTAGCTTAGCTAGTCGATAACGGCTAGCTTAAAAGACATGTACCAGCCCTTAACACTTTCCATCTTTGTGCAATTTTAAAAACTTAATCTAAGCAAGGTAAATCCTACTCCTAAATATCAAATATCAACAGTAAATTGACAAATAACTATGTATATTTTAGGTTAAAGGCGAGGCCACCATTCTTGCTGTGAGGCAGTTGTGCTCACCCATACAACACAACTATTACAATTTGAAAACAATTCAAAACATGTAATAACAATAATGTATTCTTATATAACTATATTTTTACATCTTATCTATAAGAGTATAAATGGCAGCGTTTTGATGAGTGAAACAACTTCATTCTATTCCCTTGATGACGGGGGATGACATCACATTGTTGTGTCATCAGCTGTTACTGTGTTTGAACAGCATCACATGGTTTCCTAGCCTGGCTGATTCCTGACACAGTGAAAAACCATTTTGTGCCAAGATGGGAAAATTGCTATTTATTTATCCATACCCAAATAAATTTGATGCAAATAGACGATTTTTGAAACCTTTTTATGGGAGAAAATAAATCATCAAGTCAGCATAAACAGACTGTAAGATGTGGGGGGTGTTTGGACACTGGTTTGCATTAAACAGGCTCTTTGTGTGCATGGCTCCGTATAAATTGGAGCCTGTAATTACTGGAATTAAAAAGGAAGGTTTAAACTGAGAGCTAAACTGGATGGGATAATTTGAGAGTCTGTGGTATGTGGCTCATATTAGGGCTTTCTAAAAATATCAACCCCACCACCCCACGTATTGGAATGTTCCAAGAGACCACAGAAGCATCCAGCAAGTCATCCTGACCACACAGACCACCACACAGTGAGGGGCTGTGTACTGTGTTCGCAGCTGAGTGATACTCATTCAGTCCTGTGGGCTCTGTCAACACACCCAACCATTGCTGTCTTTGCTCCTATAAAACCAAGACTTTCAGCTGCGACGATATTCTGATCCTTTCTGCCCTGAAAAGCCAACCTTTTAAATACAAACTTGTGGTTTTGTGCATCAAACGTAAATGATTATTTGGAATTCAGTCCCAACTAACACTGCTTCAGTCTTCTCTACATCTGACAATTTGACGGTGATAGTCCCTGCTAAAGCCTGGCCTCTCGGTGGGTGTGTGTTTGTGTGGAGGTGAGATAAGTGGAACTAATCCGACTCTTAGGCTGCTGCAGCCAGACAGAGAAGGGTGGGGCCTGACCAGGTCCAGCCACATGGCTCAGATTCCAGTCAAGGGTTGCAGGGAAAGGGGAGGGACATGAAGAAGGAGGGGGGGTGGAGAGGCTGGCTACCTTCCTTGTCTCGAGGGCCGGTGCAATCGGTGGTAATTGAGATTGATTGGATGTTATTTTTCCTCTTGCAAATGTAGTCCATTAGCTTGGCACATGCATAATCAGTTTAGAACGCAGTTAGCTGAATGTAATCATGTTCCACAGTGTCTGCTCGCACAAAATCCACTCCAGATGCCGTTTGGCCATGAAAAGAAAGGGAGAAAGTGCTGTCACTATCAGATGGGTAATATTTAATCACACCCCTACCTATTTCCCGGCCCTTAGTAATGGAGCAGATATGCCATAAATAACTGTGGACATGTTTGAACGACGGGTTCTAATGTCTGACTCAGCAACTTGACTTTAGTGTCACAAACTTTCCAAAGTAAGAAAAAGTATTAATTAACGCATGTAAAGTGTTCTCAAATTAAGTTACACACTTTCCAGTGTGTATGTGTTTTGTTGAGTGAACTTCTAGATAACTAACTTTTAGTTAAGTTTGTACAGACCTGTATTGATTTACTCCTGTTTTAACTTTTCATTGTGTTTGTGTAACATTATATGTCAAAGGTATATAAAAAATTATATAAAAAATATATTATTACTAACCCACCTTTAATGATGCAGAGCCTCAGGAGTCTTAAAATAATGACTTTAGGAGTATGTAATATTTAGTTCCTCCACCTAGTTCTGATGAGTTCATGCCTTTGATCACAAATGAAAAATTGTGAAATCTATTGATTATATTGCTGAGAATTAAGTTGAAGAAACACCACCATAATATACCCTATTTAGTTTTTGTCAGTCTTGATATTCTTTGATATGAAGAAATTGTTTTGTTTAAAAAATCAAAGAAACAGCAACGGCACACTTTTTTAAAAAAGACAATGCAATATCACATGGTCAAAAAATTAGCTCTTGAATTGCATTTATAAAAATACCATTATAATATTCCCATTAAACACAAATAAACAGGCTACATTTGTCCAGGTCTTAGTAGTTTGTTTTATCAGAAGCATTCCTGGGGTGTGTCTCGTCGTTCTGACCAATGTCAATATAATAGTAACGACAGCTAATGTAAAATGCATTGAAAGGAAGCTGATGCCTGGCTGTCCAAGCCAACATTTGAAGGAAGAGGTGTAGAAGAGGGCTGCATAGACAGAGAGGATATAGAGGATGGAGGGGGGGGGAGAAGTGTTATAAGGATTGGTCCTCTAATTATCATGGCTAGCCTATGATTGTTCAGTAATAGTGCTCAGTGGGAAAGGTTGCAGCTGTTCCAGGAAGAGCTGAGCTCTGATTTACTGGTACTACCGCTCTAATAAAGCGCTTGCTGCACATCCTAGGAGACAGCACATTCTCTCCTTTCACTTGCATAAGCGTGTGAATGAACGCAGGAACATTTATGTCTATGAACATGAATGTGACACATGGACCAGATGTAGTCAGAGAAAATGTCAAAAGTGCAGTGCAGCAATTTTTTGGTAACCCTGAAAGTGCTTTCCGGTGCTTCCTTGCATCAAAAAAGTAGGATTGTATTCTGAAGATATACATATTTACTGACGGTAGTAAAAGAGGAAAATATTAAACTGGCTCAAGAACCAAATCTGGTATCCTAACCTGTATATGGCAAGAGATTGTTTAAAATGAAAGAATAAAAATCAACCAAAAATTATTTTTGGACAATGGATAAATCACCACAAAAGGTACCAAATACTATACTACCGTGAGATTGTCTGTGAAATTTTATTTGCTCTCTTTGTGAAGGTGAAGGTAGGTAAATAAAAAAAAATAAAAAAATGATTATTATAATAATAATAGCATAAAGAATTGTTAATTTTGACACACTATCTCTAACAAATATTTCCAGAAATCATAACATTTCTTAGTATTCTAAACTTGAAAACAACATCAGGCAATAATTAAAACACATATTTCTTCCGTTAAGTTCTTGTTAAAACAACGGTTCCTCTCTGTTAAATAAATACTGCTTTCTTTTGGATTGTAACTTACGCTGTGTTTTTAATGTTGGCCCGTGTGTGATTAAGTCTGACACCTCTGCTCAACACAAGCTCTCTACCAGCTGTTTCTTATGGCACTTCATGACAGCGCTACTCACTTACTACCACAGCGAAGAAGAAAACCAACCAGGAAAGATCACTTAGTCTTCAGTGTGTGTGTGGCATTAAATGGAGAGTATTTTTGTCAACTGGGTGATAAGCACCACAAGCACACGGCAGGTGAAAGATGTCTGAGAAAGCTTCAATTGAAGTAAATGCTAGGATGAAGAGCCTGGAGAGTGAGTAAGCCTAATGACTTCATAGTGTAAACTCTGCTCTAATATTTCAGTTTTTTATGAACAAATAACAAAAACAAATGAACGACCTCCACCACTGCATATGTATTTCTAGAAGCCCGGAAGGTCGTTAACCTTGAGCTGGAAGCATCAAAAAGGATAACAATTACATTTGTTTTGGGGGATTTTGGGTCACCTTGACCTTGCGATAACACAAGGCTTATAAAATCTAAATTTGGTCATTTCAATAGAGCATTCAAACAAATAGCTGGAATAAGTTCCCAATGAGTAAATGTAAAACTAATTGAAATATGATTAAATTGAAAGAAAAAGGGAAAATACTGTAAATAAGGATGGGTAATCGTGGAATAATATTATCAAGTGTCTTGGAGTCCAATGGAGGCTGTAATACAGTGTTGTGTTGCTTATGGCACTGGCACTAAGGACTCATTGCACCTTGAATTCTAGTTATTGCTTTTATAACTTCATGCAAAACATGTCGGAGTAAACAATTGTTGAGTGCTGGTATAGTTGCTGTGAAGGTAATCAGAGAAAAGAGGCTCAAAGGAAACATAATGTGGTCGGTATGTGGTTTTTCTGGCGAACACAATACAAGGAAAATGTTCTTTTTAACTCTAGGAATGTTCCCAAGTGTTATTTGTCCCAAAGGTGCTGTGTCCTATAAAGTCTTTAATTACTGCTGGAAGACAGAACAGGAGTGATTTGGGAAACTTGAGACAGAAGTAGAGGTGGGGACAAGAATGCTCTTCAGCCTCTCAAGGGCAGTGATTCTTTATGGCCGTCACATTCCTTCTTGACAAACTGATGCCCAGAATAGACGGAGGATGGGAGAAAAAGTTGATCTCCTGCACCTTCACGCTCCACCTACACATTTATTATTCCACCTTATTCAGCATTCATTCATGCAGACGATCTCTGGATCGCAGTGTTGTGAGCCAAAGGTCAGCGGCCTTCGCACAACAGTAAAACACAACTCTTAGAAAGATGTACAATTTTTAAAGTCTTTCTCAGAGACGATGGATGAAAAGGAGATGAATGCAGTTGATTGTAGTTTAAACACACAACTAAAATGGTGACTCGTAGTTCTTAGTGAATCGCAAATTTTGTGTTTTCATAGAGATTTGTTAATCGACGGGTATTTAGGCCGTGATGAAGTCTTAAAACAGCACAAAGACAAAGATTGAAACACAAAAATCAAACTTCATTTGCTGACTCTGATCAGTACCAACAGCCATCAGGCCAAGGTTACCAAGGCAGAACAGGAAAAGCCATTAACTGCCAATCAAGGCATCGATTGACAAGCCTGTACCAGCACTGCCACCGATGTTACAGCCACACACTGATACAAACTCCGAGCTGTTACTCCCTGCATCACATGAATTGTATTGACACATGTCTGATTTTGTGTTTTTCTCCTCCATGTTTGAAATTATAAAAATCAATATCAGCTGTCTTTGTCAGCCAGTCCACTGTCAACAACGTGTGAACTCATCTTGCCTGAACTCGTCAGTGGAGTCGTAACTTGAAGGTCAGGTTTAAAAGTAGCTTGATTCCATCGGTGTGTGTAGAATGGCGAGTCATCACGGGAGAATATTTACTTACTTGTGGATTTAATAAAGACAAGCTAAATCAGAGAGATTTAGGTTCAAAGGTCAGGGCTGGGGGGAGCAATTATAGTGTATAGATCTGGACCTCGTCCTTCCGTGTGCGCTGCAGAGAGGTTTAGCTCATGGGGAGGCAGCTGCCGAATCAGAACTACGAGTCTTCATTTATTGAGCTTGGTTACTGATTAACTGGTGATGTATCACCCAGGAGGCAGCTGGTGAGGGTTTAAAACTTACTAACTCAGGTTATTCAGAATCTTCATTGTTGTTGAACTATATTGTTAATGATGTAAATAATCACAAATGTGTAAATTAACTTTTATTTTGTCAGTATTAAGGCCAAGTTTTTTGTACAGATAAAGAAGGCTATCATCTTAAATAGACTCACATTGGCTCCATAACATGTATTATTTTTTGGTGAACCCAACAAAAGTGAGAGTTAAAAATCGAAATATTGATCCTTTCATCCATGTTATATGTTGATTTTATTATCTACATGTGATATCAGTTTCCCATTGTTTGAAACACACATGGTCATTAGAGTCAAAGAGAGATATGTTTAACACATACTTGGAATTGTTCATCATAAATACTTATGTCTAGCAGGTTATACTTTTGAAAAGACAATGTTCTAAATCACTATCAAGATCCACAAATCTTTTCAAGTGTCATGAGTTTCGCTGTAAGAAAGAGTTGCTGTGTGTAGTGCAAGTGAGCTCCAGAAAAATACTGGCGCCTCCTGTTCCATTAAGCACATTGTTGTTGTCGATATTCCATAGGCTGAAAGAAGAATCTAAGGATTTTGATTAAATAAATGTTGGGCGACATTGTCAATTGTAAATGAGCAGCTTGACTCAATAAAGCTTGTGAAAACCAGGAAGGGACTAGTGGTGGGTTCCAATGGTTTACATGTCCAATCGATGAGACGACACCGCGGCATCATAAGTTAAACAATCTGAAGTTTGGCATTGACTTGTAGCGTGTCATTCTGGAGGCAGGTCAGTGAGAGTTCCTGGTGAGTTCTGACATCCATTTCTCATGTTCCTGGTATACAAGCTGGCTTAGCTACTACGTTTTCAACAAGCTGACCACTTCTTTGCCTCTGGGAGGAAGCACACACAATTAAAATAACACATACAAACACAGCAGGCACCATTGTTTTTGAAAAGTTAAATCCTGCATTTTTCTCTAATTCCATTCTGTAGTTCTCTATGTTATTTGTCACCTACACTATATGAAGCGTCCTTCCTGCTCAGTGGCCTTGATAGTTTCTCCCTCGGCCACACAATAGCCAGAGCCTGCACCAGATATGATGGATGTGTCCGGGAGACTTTATGCTCCAGCTATCTGCCGCGGCCTCATCTGTACGTCAGCCGCAGAGAGAGGGGGCAGAGATACAAACCAGACCAGCCATTTTCCCTGTTCGCTCATAAATATTTGTGTGGCTGATTTATAAACAGTGGAGCAAGAGAGCAGATCAAAGTGAACTGTAATGCTTATATAAAACTGATGATTTTTCATGATACTGCCCTCCACGCCGCGGCCGTGCCCATTAAAGATGAGGCTATATATCACGAGCCATATTGGAAAGACTACTGAATGGATACTTATTTAAGAGACAAGTTGTCTTCTGGTTGTGCAGCTATCTTGCACACGGCTTTTAAACTGACATCAGCACTTTAAACTCCCACTAGGTGGCTTGTATTTTTGTCGGTGTTGTCATGACGAGCCGGTGTGGTAAAGCGGCAGCGTAGCGAGGAGTCACTCTGTCCCGATGGTGGTTATGTTGCATTTGTCACAGCAGACAGCTGCACATGAGTCTGGCAACCAGCTGCACACAAACCACACGCTGCCTCTTGAAGGGATTAGTGAGGTGTGAGATGTCGCTTGTACAGATTTGGATTTTATTTATGCAAAAATATTGTACATTTTTTAGAATTTAATGAATCGCTAAATATCGCAGCAAATGTGTCAAATTCAGAAAAGAAGAATTGCACGTTCACCTGGAGGACATGCATTTATATTTATTTTAACATTTACATCTTCGAGCATTTAAATCTAAAAAGTCCTGCAGGCCAGATAAAATGACCTTGTTTGCTACACTTGAGTTTAACTTGTGAGGAACACCATCAAAGCCTGAGCCATTTCACCCTCAACATGGTCCATTCTGGGACCAATTTGGTCATAATCTTACAATTTCACCCATTTTTCATCCTTTAAAACTCAGGTGCAGTTGAGTTTATGCATGTCAATAATTAATTTGAATTATTTTTACTTCAAGGATAAAAGGAAATTGTGCTAAACTTACTTGCTCATAGTTTCTCGATTTGAGCCTTGGACCGTACACGTTTTTGTAAAAGATGATTATTATGTTATTATTATTATATTATTATTATGATTTATTATTTTTCTTTATTGACCTCCTAGCATGAACAAGTGTGACACTCCCAGAGGTCCAGTCATATAAATGCATACCATAATACAGTATTATTGCCTAGACCTATCGTATCCTCAGGCATAAAAAACAGCATTGTATAATCCATAAATATAGAAGGAGTATCTGGAAAAGGAAGATTGTTGTAACTGTGGTGCAGTGAGTTCAAAGTCCTGCCAAACATCAGAGAGCTGATGCTGAGTGAGGTTGACTAGCTGCAGCCTGTGGTCCAGGGAGGGTTCCTGAATTATTACTGATGGTTCAGGGGTAACTGTCCGACCACTGAACGGAAGAATATTAATCATTTATTTGATTGTCCGCATGTGCTGATTAATCAATTTGAGTAGGATCTGCAGGATTAACTACCCCATTATTTCCCTGTAAGAACAGATAAGGGATAAGAATTTAAAATATCATGTTCCATTCATCATTTATTTTTAGATCCCTGCTGATGAAGGCTGAAATAAAAACTGAGACCAGACTGCAGCAGCAACATATAGAGGGGTTATATTGAGGGAGAGAGAGGTGAACGATCGGAGAAAGTTGTGCGTCTCAAACTGTAAACTTCCTGAAAGTCGTGATGTTTTTTTTATTGTTGGTAACTTTGCTTTCATTGAAAAAAAGAGATCAGCTGTTTGTCCGCTGTCTTTCAGTCATAAATCCTCAATCTGCCAGCTGTTTAATGTGTTATGTGGTAATGTCTCTGATTCCGACATGCCTCCGTTTGTAAATACAAGAAGCACTCAAAAGGCTGTGGTTTCTTTACAAGCATGGCGCCCCCGGCGCTCTGGTTGGGAATGCACTGAGAGGCAGGAGGACTGAAAGAGCCGGAGCTGGTTTGAAACAGAAGACACTTCTCGTTTCTTCCCTTCCAAACATTCCCTTTCTGCCTCTGGATGAGAAATGTGAGCAGGAGCCACATCTCCTCGCCCTGAGCTCAACATAATTATGCACTTTTCAGCAGGTTCTACCTTTAACACTTTCCTCCCGAGGTTGAGATTAGTGCTCACCATGCTTGATTTACTGCACAATTACTGAACTAGAGCTCTATCTAATCAATAAACAGGAAGGGGAAAAGTGGTCGGCTTTGAAGTATAGTTTGAGAGTTTTTTGCACGATTGAGCAGAGGTGAGGCCACGCCATGTCAGGAAGCTGAGAAACTTCTCATCGCTCCTGCTGCCAACAAGTGAAAGTGACATTGTTGAACACAGTTCCTAAATTTTTTTCTATTTTGAGATGGTCTCGTGAATCGTTCCAGCTGAATCAACAACTGACCGTCAAGTAATTCCACGGCCGATACGATTGGCTTCCCCAATTAGCTCGGAGCGTGTTTGATTTTCGGTGATGACAACGATATCTCAGTTGCAATTATGCTGCGCTGGGAATTATGAGGGTTTAGGTTATTGATCCTGGATTGATTATTTTCCAGTCGATGAGCACTTTTGTTTCGCCTTCAGTGCAAAGCAAAATAATGCTACGGCTAATGAGCAAACAGGATGCCCCTTTTACACAAGTCTTAGCAATAGAGACCTCAACGTATTAGCGACTTACTCTGGGGAGTGATGGGGAACCATTTCTCACAAGTGAGATGTTTCCCTGGTGGGGATAGACTGGTTGGAATTTGGTCATGGTTAGTGAAGCGCAAATGTTCTTCAAAAGTGTAATTATTTGACAAAAATATATATTCTATTTATATCTCTTTTAATTAGACCGGAGTGCACCTCCAGCTGGCGCTCTTACAATTTTCATCAGGGAGAAAGATTTGTGGTCAATGCAGGATGCTTTGTTGAAAGAGCCCTCAACTAGTACTGCATTTATGAAAGCTACTTCAAGCTTCATCAAACCAAGACCACCTACCCTTCTCTGTCCACTCAACCTGTTTCAAGACGAGCTCCCGCTGAGTTCTTTTAAAACATGATTTCTCTTCAAAGGACGTCATCATTTCATAACCAATCTCCATAACTACTTAGATTCAGATGGAACTCACCAACCGGAATATTATTTAACTGTTATGTGGATAAGATGATGCATTGACTACGTAGAACACAATCACTGTTCAGTAAGTTAAAAGGCCTGCCTATATAGTTTTTTTTTTCATATTCGTTTCTAATTTTTTCTACTTCCTACTTCTCTTGTGTACAACTCGCTGGTTTCTTCCCTTTCCTGAATCCTACATACTCCAAGAGCCTTTAAACATCCACATTTGTTGTAATTGGACATCAAAAGGAAAGTGTATATTTGGAAAACACACAGCATTTCAACAGGCACAGCTTTATTGTGTAACCTGAAGCAACAACTCATTAGGTGGTAATGAAATATTTACACTACCAAACTGAGAACCCCAGGGTTGAGCGTAGGATAATACAAGCCTCAGGATACTGGATTTGTTTCTTCCTTTGTGTTGTTTTGGTCGGCCCAAATCTACAGTGACAATAACAGCGTAGGAAGACCTGCAAGTATAGCAAGCTGAGCTCTTGTTGCTTGCTTTTGTTGAGCATGTTTGGTCCATTTTTGGGTGGGAATAGAGATATGTAAGCCAAGAGTAGTGAAGCGCCTCAACAGGAATTTGCATTCATCGCATTGTGGGATGTTTGTTCTGGAGGACTAATTGTGTTTGGGTAATGTTCCTGCTCTGAATTTAATTCTCACTGGCTGCATTAATCATTACAAGTGGTGTTTGCCTGTATCTTAATCCAACAGAATGGTTTTGTCCCGCCATTACCCTTAACTTTGTAGAGCACTCTCATAATGCTCCATTTCTCTTTGAATTCACTTGAAGTTCAAAAAAAGAAAACTTGAAAAACACATTTTATTGCTTTCTGGACTTTAGATATGGCATCTTATGTCCTTGTCAGTAATTGTTGAGAACTAGATATTGACAGCAGTGTTGTCATTTCCTATCTAGAGGACAGGAGGTAGTTGTAGGTGTAGTGTAGCAATTCATTGAGAGTTATAAAGTTTTGTTGATTCACTGTGGAAAGGTATACTACATATAGTTCAAGAAATTGACAGTATATTCCACTTTTCAACTAGAAAAGCACAAGCCTTCAGAAGATGTATAGGTGAACAAAAACATCATAGAAATCAGCTAATCCCTCCAAGATTATCCTCTTTTTCAAGCATTAAAATCCCTTCATCTGTTTTAACCTTTTTTGACCAACAACTTTCCCTCTTTGGTAGAGACAAAAAATGGGTTCCTCCCATCCTACCTTTTTTTCAACTCTGTAACTTGTTGATACAAACCGCTTTGTCTCAATGTTTTGAGTTGAAGTAATTAAAAAAAAATGTTTGGACAGAGGAATGTAAATCTTCCAGCCTCCCATGAGTTGTGATGTTAACTCAGCACTGTGGGTAATAAAAATACGGAGCAGGCAGGTCTTGATTTGCCTTGTTCTGCTTCCAGATGGTACCTCGCCAGTACACATGTCATCAAGTGGCTGTAACAATCATGCAGGTTCCCCCCTTGCTCCACCCTGATCTCCTGCCTCCTGCAGGCAAAGTTATTGTACTGCAATTTTGGCAAGCCTTCCCTAGCGTGGCTTTCATAAAAGCACCAGGAGGTTAAGCTGCTAATTAGCTACTGAAGAGGAGAGCAACAGCTTGCTGTTAATTTGCTCTACTCTTTTTTTCCCTACTTATTTTGGATTGACATCATTTCCTGCCTGTTTTGGAGTCAATGCCGTGTGTCACAACAGCAGGGCTGAGCTCATTAAGGTGGGTGTGTGTGTGTGTTTATCTGGCTACTATTGGAAGTGCACATTATGCATGTATAGCCACGCTTATCCAAATGTTCTTAATGAGAGCGACCCCAGACACCGGCGTGGCTCTCCTGTGGGCATAGACCCAGCCTCGTTATCACCACGCAGGGCATTGATCTCTCTACCTCCAGCTCGCTTATCCTCCTCCTACCCTTTCAAAGACAGTGACTTGCACATGAATTATGTGGACACATTGATCAGCTGATTGAGAGCTATTGTTTAGAGCCTCGGGTCATTATTGAAGGAAGAATTACCCAACTCTTGTTTGGTGCTCGTGTACGGGAGGGCGTATTACTCAGCTGCTTGTCACCGCACATGCTCTCTTTAGCTCTCCTAAGACATGCAAGCGCTTCACAAATGTGCACACTTAAGCACACACACACACGATCTACATGGCCCAAATGACTGCCTGCATTGATTGGCTTCTCTTTGCAATTATGTTCTCATTGTTTACCTTCTAGCATCTTATTCTTTCAAACAGAATTCGATTATTATTGCTTTATTTAATGCTAAAGCCTGTAAGAGTGGTCGGTGTGGAACTCCATGTTTCTTCAACTCTTTCTACTTCAAAATCTTTGGACACCGACAGAAGTATTGCTGACTAGATATCTTCTTTTTAATGAATTATATTATGTTACATGTTTTATTCATATTTAATTTCTAAACTTAATATTTGTTATGTTTTCTACAATTACATTTTTGTTTTGGTTTGATCTGATACCAGTGATGGTTCTTAAAAGATAAAACGTTTGCAAACTTTGTCCTAAAACTAGAAAATGATAGTTTTAGAATTACAACAAAGTTTTATTTTTAAAGTATTCCTATTACAATAGAGTTTAATTTATGCTTTTTCTGTCAGTATTAATTTGACCACAATATGTAGTAGGTACTATTAACCACTGATTCTATGATCTATTCTTCAATACTTTTTTAATTAGAGAAAAAGATAATTTTTGTCTGGTAAGTCATGTGCCATTTTTCACCAGGTATCAACACCCTGTATCTTTTTGGCAACACTGTTTCTTACACATGAACCAACGGAAGGAAAAATAACTACTTTGTTAAAGAAATGGTGGCTGTGGAAACAAGTTTAATACTAAATTCCAACATATTTGTTCACTGTAAATGTAAGCTGGCACTATTTTAAGCCCATAGTATCCCTTTTAAAACCCACTTATTCTCTAAGTAGTGATGGATCTTTTCTGTTGCAAGACAGTGAGGAAGGCTTGACACAGAGACAGGATGTGTTGGGATTAGTGAGGGTAAAGAAAGGACAAAGGGTGTGGATGAGACACAGGAGGCATAAGCAAGTCTGTCTTCCAACATCCGAACTCTTTGGGGCGTGCTGCAACTTGCAGTGGCTAATTCGTAGCAGCCGCCACAGCTTGTACCTGGTGGGGGCTCTGCGGTTGAAGCTGTTGTTCATGCTGCTGGCAGACCTGGAATCGTGCAGACCGTTGCTGATTCCACTCTAAAGACGCTGCTTGTGTTCCAGGGGATTCCCAGAGTGCAGATTTACGAGAATCAAGTCCCCGACAAATCTCCGCACATGTGCAAATACAATGTTGCTTGAGCGACGGAGGTCATTACTTTGATGTTTTCTCAGAGGCCCAGATTAGATGTCGATTTAATCCTACTAGTTAAAATAATCTCCCCATATTTTAAATAATCCTGATTTACGAGAGTTGCAGTTTGTCAGCAAATGGTAAACTAACTTTTAAATCTTACTCACTTTTGGATGGTATTGGTGTGAGTACCCGGTTAGACTGTCCATCTATCCAGTGTCTATCATGTATGGGTCGTGTGGGCAGCAGTCGCTGCAGCAAATATGGCCAAGACTTTTCTCTTCCTAACAGTTTTGGGGTTGCTTGAATCGTGGAAGATCTAATTGAAGTCTTCCTTCAATGGAAGAGCTCCTCTTTTTACGTTAGACTAAAGAGTTCACAACCTCGACCTCACAAGCCATGGTCTGTTGACGTAAATAATGAAAAACGACATAAATCTAACGATGGAAGACAGTTCTAGTATTTTTAATAATTTAAAAACTCAACAGAGATAATGAAGAAGTCATCAAAAGCGTGCATTTTAAACAGCTACACTCTTGATAGTGACAGAAATTTGATGGAAGTCTTCATCGTAGATTCTTAATGATCCTCTTAATGAGAGTAGAAATCGTTCAGACGAGGATTTAGTGTCTTCAAACCAATCAAAAGCCATTTGTTTCATACTTTTGTTTTATGTTTTAATTTTGGATTAACCACAATATCAAATTTATTGGTCGACATAATTGTCCACTTGGCAGAAGGTTTGTGGCTGTGTGTGTTTGTGTGTGTCTATATATGTTCTATGTGTGCACACACTGTATAATACGACTCCTCTGGGAGTCATTCTTTGAAATTACTGGCTCTCTGTCTACTTTCCAGCCTTCCAGTAATACCCACCTCCATCTTGTGTGAGTTGGACTCTCTTAGCTGCCACAGTGTTAGTGTTAAAGGTGCACTTTTACATGTGCATTTAAGTGCTTGGAAATGCAGATGTATGCGGCGCTCTGGGTGGGTGGTGGAACTGATACAGGCTTGTGTTGCCCACTCAAAGGGCAAGGTGCAATATAGAGTTGTGAGAGAGATGATGGGGTGGTGCCCACACCAGCCGTCCTCGTGTACCTAAAAAAGCAGAGAGCACTGCTTCAGCCTCCACTAAAGTACTCAATGGGAGAAGAGGTTTCACAAGCCCTCGTAGTATTCTCTTATTTGAAGTTTAACTACTTGTGTAGGATAAAGGCTTCCAAAAAGATCAGCTAGCAAGATGTAGCAAAGAATTTGGTCCTTACAAAATCAGACTACTACCGCTTAAGTATGTACCTTTGAACCTGGAAAGTTTGAGTTCACCATTTGTTATTTAAAGTAAATCATTCATTAACATTTTAGAGTTCTTCTGGCAAAATGAGAGTTGTTAACTTGTGGCGCTTCTGAATCCCCACGCTGCCATTGGGCCCATGCCCTCTCACTGCCGCCTCCACGATACTGGGCCAGATACACCACCGACAAACCTTCCAGCCCAACATGACTTTTTCATTAAACCGCCAAATTCCTGCACTCTTGTAGAAGGTGATTTATCAACTCGCAGCTTCATTGGCGATTCATAGAAACCAGACATTGTTCCGTCTCATACATTATTGGGTTTTCGGTGGACCTGCACACTTGTGTGAACGAGTCGACCAGTGTACTACACATGTTACAATAAGAATATTTTGAGAGTAAATAATTTTCACGTGGTATTTATTATTCTCACAGCTGCTCACTAAACAAACCAGGGCTACGATGCCGGTCGCTCTTTATTGGCTCTGAAAGGCAGTGAATGTCTTGGGTCATGGCCAGTACAGAGCTGGTTTACAAGTCTGAACGTTTGACATTGTAGACAGAAGTACAAGCAGTGGGGCAGCCCAGGTTTGGCCCTGCTGAGGCTATCTTCCCTGCCAGTCGGGCTCAGAGTGAATTATAGCTAATTCTGGGGCAGGCGGTCTCGGGTTTACTCCTATATAAACTCTTGGCTTTTTTTTATGGGAAACTATAAAACTCCCTCGGATTTTTTTTTCTACCTCCTGGGACTTGCTTTGAAGTTGAAGTCAGGTGCTGTCAAATTTTTTTTTCGAACTCTGCTTCTTTCAGATTTCAGAAACTTGAGTCATTTGCATTTTCTTCCCCCTTTTAATTCAAAACAGCTGCTGTGACTAAAAGCAGTTTGCGTGATGGATTTGGTGCTATCTATAACTGAATCTGTTTCTCAGGTTTTCTACTGTTCCTCTGATGCATTATTTCGACTCGGAGGGAAACGAGGGGGCTTCCCCACAATATCCTGCAACACCTATTCATGACATCATTGATGGTTTGAAGCGAGGAGAAGGGGAACGCAGATGCACAGAATTAAGCCATCACATAATAACTCTGCACAGTCGGCCTCATTTTCCTGAATTACATTCCTTCGATATAATATATATTTTGGGTGTAAAAGAAATAAATACATAGTGTCATTATAATATCATTGCAGAACTAAACGGTACGAGGATGTAACAACATTAGCATTTTTCTTTTGCTCCATCCTGTCAACAGCTGATTTTCTGGTAATATTGTTAAATGTCTAATATTATTATTATATATTCAGCTCTTCCTCGATTATATCACAGTCCGCAGAGAGTTAAAGAACGTGAGAAGGTGATGGATAAATAATCACAGGCATGAGCTGCAACTCAATAGACGCTGATAAAAAAGTTATCTGATTATATAGCTCTATAGTTAATCCGGGAAGAGATGCCTTTATATTCATATGAATATTTTCAACTGGCACCTGGACCTGTATTAACATCTGCTTAGATTCCCCATCCCTCTTTTGGTTACACAATAAGAAAGAAAATAAATAAGTCAATTAATATGAAGCATACGATGAGGTCAAACCAACAACTTCCATGATACAAGAATTGAACTGGTCCGAGGCAAGCACAAGCCTTCATTGGTGTCTTTCCAAGGCCTCAGAAACTCATTTGCTCCATTAATATTGAATAATATGACAATAATAATACTTCAATACTTGAATCCTGTCACGACCATAATATGTGCCTTTTCCGATGATCGACTTTTCCTGAATATTATTTATTTTTGGGTACTTGGTTGAAAGAAAGATGGCAGTATAGAATATGTGTATTAATACTGTTGTATATAACAGTCATTTACTTCTGTATTCAATGAATTCAATGAAAAGTCAATATATAAAACATTTTTCAATCATATTAATACGAGCATTAAACAAACACCTTGAGCAAAATTTGTTTTATCCTGTATAATTAATTTCGTCTCTATGCAGAGTAGGTTGAAATTGTATTTGATTCATCGATTATTGAAACGAGACACCAGTGGTCACGCCGGGTCTGGGGTGTAATTGTAAACATGGAGAAGCAATCAGAGTGATGCTTTGGGACGATGGTCAATAACTCTGTTGCACATACAAGTTCCAGCGTTGCATCATCGATTGAGTCATGCAGGAGGTAAATAGACCGGAGCTGTCTGTTGTGCCAAGAGGTTGTGGTGGTACCATGTCACGATGGGGGCGTGCGGCGTGTCGTCGTGAACCCCGCAGTGGACCGCGACCTCCAGGAACAGTTGACAGGTCAATACGTCTGCCGGTTTAGTGCTCGCTGAAGGTTATGGAATGTCCTGCTCCTAAATGTCCCCGTCCTGCCTCACCACTGACTGAGTGCGCCTCCACGATGAAGCAGGGATTTAACTCGCCTTGATCAATATTTAGTATCCCATGCATGAAACAGGCAGATGTTTGGAGTTTCCTTTTCAGGGACGGGAGGCTTCTGTTGAGTGAAGGGAATCAATGCTGCTTTCCGTCTGCGTGGCTGCGGCTCGGCGGCTTCTGAAGGGTAGCTGATGCGATTCCTGCCCATCCTGGCACTCCGGAGAGTTGTGTACCTCCCAGGCCTCTCCTGTCCTGTTAGCAGACTGATACAGACACTCTCCCAGACAAAGTGTGCCGTCCAAACAGTTGTCCTGAAGTGGAAGAGGTCTAGATGTTAAACAACAGGGCTGTGATTGGGAATTGATTTGTTCATTTGCCAGCAGTGTGAGCAAAAGTGAGTCAGTGGTGCCCAGCAAGATATCCGCCATCTACAATAACCTCTTTTTCCTTCTTTCTCTCTCCCTCTATTTCTGTCTCGCTCTCCTACCATCTCCTCCCACAGCACCTGCAGCAGCATGAAAATGCGGTGGAGGGTGATGCCTGCTACTACCACTGTGTGCTGTGCAGCTACTCCACCAAGGCCAAGCTCAACCTGATCCAGCATGTGCGCTCCATGAAGCACCAGCGCAGCGAGAGCCTGAGGAAACTCCAGCGCCTGCAGAAGGGACTTCCGGAGGACGAGGAAGACCTGAGCTCCATATTCACCATCCGCAAATGCACTTCTTCAGACACAGGTGAGTTGCTGCGGTTTAACTTCTTCCTTCCACCTGTCAGCCCCGTGTCGTGTTTCTGTCGGCGTCGATCCTCGCTCGTGTAGACCTTCATTAGAAAACCTTTCACGGTCTTGACATGAAAAATATGCATTACTAGAATGTCACAAGGTCCAGCTGAGGTCATAGCTTGGTTATTATGCTGTCATCTTTGACAATGTGTGTAAGCCAGGTGTCGCAAGTTGACCTCACCTGGCGTGGATGGGGGGGGGGATGGCGTGAAGCTAGTAGCTAGCCACTACTTCAGAGCTGGTTTAAAGAAGGAAGTGACCTTTCACTCAACCCTGAATAACACAATTAAACTCAAATACCCTTTTAACCTTTTCGAATCAGCACTTTCAGAGTTTCTTGGAATATTGAATCTTTTCCCTCCACTTGAAAGGCATCATTAGCTCGAAGTTGTTGTGCTAATGGTAGTTTTTTTGTCTTTCTGTCGGTTCTTATAGTCACTTTGATTTTATGTAAGGATAATTCAACTTAGTCACTTACATTAGTACTTATATTAATTGAGATGCATTTATTTCCCAACTAAATTTGTGCCATTTTGCTTTATCACGTTTGCTTAATAACAAATAATAATAACGTGTCATTAATAACATCATGTAAGACACATTAGACCTGCAAAATATTGAACTTATACAATGTTTTATATGAAATTGTTGTTTTCTCTATCTTTTATGTGTAACAGGGCGGAAAGGAGTTTAACAGTAATACTATTAAGAGCAAATAAATCACAACAAATCAAAAAGTGACCTTAATACATTCATTTTTTTTACAGCACTTTGAATGTCAAATAGAATTTTAATCATTTGGATTGAAATTAAATGATAATAATTAAGTAATATGTTTTAATGAAATTAGATTAACTTGATTCATTTATACTCAATTTTTTATTTTTTGGGTGAAGTCGATCATTAAGATAACTTTCAGAATAGTCTTAAATTACTAGTTGAAACATGGATTCTGGAGTTTACAAGACTTTAAGATCCATCTTCTGAGCGTCCCTAGTTTGAACCTGACACAAAAAGCAGCGGTATTGTAGACCGACACACGTTAACCTATGTTCACAGTCCCACTTCAAAAGCCGAAGATGGTTCAGCTAATGGAGAAAGAGTGTAGAAGACAGGCAGGAGGAGTCAAATGACAGCAGCAGCTGCAACAACAAGAACATCCAGGAACAGATGCAGCTATCACAACAGTAGCACGACTGAAATGAAAAAGCTCTGACTGCTCATTTAATATAGACTGATTAGAAAAAGAGGGTTAGTGGTCAGTTAACACTGTGTCTTTGCAGAGATTTAGCTTTCTAATCATTTTAACTCTGGCTGCCTCACAAAGAGCCTCTATTGTGGGTCGCTGCGAAAGGGAATATGACTTTCCCTCGCATACTTGCTGTCTGTGCAGCAGCAGCAAAACAAGGCCAGACTCAGAAGAAGCTTTGTTCCACGGAGTCGTGGATAATGAAGCCAGCGGCCGGGAAATTGCGCAAAACAGTCACAGATCTGAAGCAAATCATTAGAGTACATATTTAGCAGTGAGAGTAATTAGGGCCAATTAAGCTTCCTGCTTACTGCTCTCAAAATATGTTAATGGCTACATTACAGTGGACAAGCCAACAAGTGAAGGGGGAGAAAAAGGGCTCGCGGTTAAAAGGTTTGGGAAATAACTTTTCCCTCCTCTTGAGCTCATAGCTGTGTGAGGATCATATGCTACGATCATCTCTCTCTTTTAGATTAGACTCTAAATTAGATTTCTGAAAATATTTCTAATTTTAAAAGAAGTTTTGATCTGTTCATTTGTGTATGTTTATGAGAATAAGAAAACAAGTTGAGTTGTAATGTTGTAACACATGATCATTTTATAAAGGTAGATAAACATAAAGTAAATACAATACTTTTCTGTTGCCTCATAATTTAAATAAAACAATCCTCATGTTTGTAATAAACATTCTTCTTTAATAAATATTTCCAACTCAGCTGGACTCAAGTGGGACTCACCAGTCTGAGCAGTCACACCAAAGGAGGCGAGATGTGGCACTTGAGATGAGCATGTGACCTTTGAGTAATAATTGAATGTGAATTTCTTGTAACTAAACTAATTTAAAGGGTTTTTTTTATATTTGTAAAGACAGTTTTCTTTCTCTCTGCCATGTGTAACGTCTTTGTAAATAAATTATTTACACGCGCTGTATAAATATATATTACTTACTTACTTACTTACTTAAATCTGTAAGACATTGTAATGAAATTAAAGCTGTAACAGGCACACTATTGTTTGTAAATATTAGGTTAATTATTGCAGTCTACACCCACAGTGCCTTGTTTCAACCGCCGCTGGAGTCACGGGGCCTCTCAGTGCCCCCTCGGTCCCTCCTGTAATAATTTATTCTCCATGTGTCAGTTGTCCTCGACTCGTTTTGTGGTTTAGACAAAGTTGGTGAACTTTCCTTTGCTCTGGATTTCCGGGTCACCTTGACTGCAGTTTCCTTCCTGGTTGTTGTGTTCCGGTGTCAGTTTTCTTTCCCATGACAGCTTGAAATGAGACTTTTACTGCCTCAACCAGGTTTGACAACTTATATTAAGAGGAATCTATTGGGGACTTTGAGGAGGACTTTGATGCCACATCTCCAGTGGGGGTGAGAGAGTGTAAGTAAGACGGCAACAGGACTCGCCAATTAGCCTCAAATAGAATAAAAGCTTGTATTGTTTTACCTCTTCCTTTTCCTCAAAATGTGAAGCTTCAGCAAGTTTTATTGAGGTCCTCCCTCCATTTCTCTTTTTTTCACCCATAATCTATGGGGAAAACAAAGGAAGCTTTAGAGGGACCCCAGCGTCACAGCTGCTCTTTTGTGCAGTAATGACTGACTAATGTCCCACTGCTTCTTCCCGTTCACGTCCTGGAACCTTTGGTTTCCAGATTCCCTTCAGCAGACTGAGGATACTTTCATACTTTTAACTTGTTTTGCTTGTGTGTGCGAAACAAAAAAAGCAAACGTTTGTGCCCTGAGGAAGGAAACTAAACCTTTATTGAGTCACTTTTTAAAATTATTACTGTTAGTTGGTTAATCGGTGAAACATTTTCCACGGAAACAAAAACTAAAAATAGCTGTGTAAGGTTGTGAGATCTGAAAAAGGGAGGAGATGAAAAACAAAATTCATATGGAATTAAATTGACACATCAGTTGTTGAGTTACACGTATGTTTCTATGAGGATACAAATATGAAGGCGCTCTGACGGTGTAGATTAGCTCCTGCTTTAAATCTGCTTCAGTCACAGATGGCAGGCACTTGATCGCTGGGCTGTGACGGCTTGGCTCTGGATGCAGGAGGAAATCCCTGTCTGCAAGTGAAGCAGGCTGGAAGGAGAAATCTGGAGAAAGTTATTGTCTGCTGTCTGTGAAGAGCGATAGAACTGGCTAAGTAACAGCAACTGCTTTTTTAAGCTAGTTTTTTTTTTTATTCATAGCTGGGGTTTCATCTGATCCAGCACACAAAAGCTGTTTGTACTTCTGAGCATTGTTACATCTAATGAGCAAATCCTAGCGCGGTGCATTATTAAATGGAAATGAGACGGAAGGATGCATTCAAATGACTAAATAATAGAGCTACTCAAAATGAGATCCGAGGCTGGTTGCACTAAAAGGGGTGCACTTTCAGGGTCAGACACCTAATCACAAGACCTGTCCAGACAACAAAGGTGATCCGGCGTATCTCTCTCTGTCTGCCTTATGAATAATTCTCAAATATGAAAGTTGAGTATTGAAAAAGAGAGTAAATTCTTGTCAATAAAGATTCTATTCCTCCTTCTGTTAACGAGTAATTGTAGTGATGATCGGCCATTCTGTAAAGTTCGTACTCTAAAGAATCATTTATTTCGCTGCTGATGTGTGTAAATATCTATTAAGCTCAGCTAAGGATGGAATCTCTCTCAATTTCTTCTCTCAACCTTTAGAAAAAAGGCTTTCTTTAAGTTGCAAGACCTACATATGGTAATTGCTTGAACCCGGCCCTCCATGAGACACGTCCGTTACTTGTTCCTCACTTATATTCATTACTCTCTTATCTTCACGTCCAATGAGGCTAAAGCACTAAAATCCTGATAAAATCTCAGATGAGCCGAGCCACGCTCTCGTATCGTGCAAAATTCATATTCCAAACTTCCGCTCCTCCTGGACAAGCGCACAGAGTCATTCTTGGAATGTCCGCATTAATGCCTGTCTGTTAAAATGCAAAGTAAACCTTTCCAGAAACAGGATATTGTTGCCTCTAACCACTGGCTCTCCCCTGCATGCCACATTATGGCTATCTGAAGTAAATTGCACTGGCAGACACTGCAGCAATGCGCTTTTAATAAAGGCAGTTATTGTCCCTATGATTCCGTGTGAATATGAGGATGAGGAGTGTGCAGGGCTGGGATGAACCGGGCCATCCCAGAGGTCCAGCAGCTCAGTCAGGCCTATTCCATTCGCCTGCCGCCTAATCCCTGTCCGAAGGGCATCTAGGAAATTGTTTGCTGTCCACGAAACGTGCCAGGAATTCCATAAATTCATTACTTTTCATTTTAAAATATATTAAAAAGACCAGACGTTTGTAGATGCCTCTTTAGATGCCTCCGATCTTCCACCATCAGCATTTATATAACCCTGATGCTGCAGACATGGAACACTGACATTTCCCTCTCATTTGAAACCCTTCAATGGTGATGCAGATATTTCTCGCTGGACGATGATGGAAATTCAAATTTAAAGTCACAATGTAAAATAAATTGGGAACTGTAAAAAAAAATGTGAGTAGATTCAACTGATAATCAGCATAATATCAGCATAATAGGATAATTTGCTCGACATGTTAATCCAATAGTATATGCAATGAAGGATTTTGAACTGAAAACTGGCAACGAGATAAATAATAAAATATGGGTCATTTTATTCATGCCTTTTTTTCTCTTATCTTATCTAAATCTTAATCCAACTATAATGTTTTTATACCTGGACTGAAAAATGAATTAACACGTCTTTTAACACACCATTTGATGCTGCCTTGGACTTCTCTTTGTGTGTTCAAAGTTATTTGTTGATTCAAGGTTGTATACAATCATCAACCATGATGAAAAATGAAAGGCCTCATCAATACGGCAATATATATTCAAACTTGAAAACCGGATACAATAAATGTAATGTTTGGCCTCAGAAAACATATAAATATATATTAAGATTAACATAAATTAACACATGAACACACAAACATGCCACTTTGGAGTGACATGTACTGATATGAATACATATATAAATTTAAGCCAGTTATTATAAAATATAAAATATCTTGTTCTGCACCACTTTATTGTACTCTAGGAGTTCAATCCTACAATTATAATCATGGATTTTAAAATATAAATAAGGTTGATGATTTGCTTATTAATTATTAATATGAGCCCCCCCAAAACAAAGTGTTAACCAAAATTGATTATTGTTTCTAAACAGTGTTCCCATAGATGAACGTTCACATGTCTAACCTGTTTGTATAAAGGATCGCTGTCATCAAGCCCATTTTCGGAAGAAGGCTGGCAGCACATTATAATATTGGTTTCCTTCTCTCTTGTCATTACCAGACACTCTCCTTGAAAGCTGATCCAAAAGATAGACAGTCCATCAGGAGACAGTCATCTCATTTGTACTTACTAAACGTGTTAATGACTTCTATTTTTGGGGCCTGGAGGCTTGAACTCTGGCATGAGGGGCTGCTGGAGCCAGTGGTCGTCCTGACACTGACCACAGATTCCAGGGAGGCTGTCAATCATGTCTGAGAGTGTCAGTGGTCCAGAAGAATACAGAAGGAAGTGAAGGATTTATTTCTGGAATGCATTTCTGCGCAGGTACATGATCTCGTAGTGGAGAGAGACTTTACATCAGAATTCAAGGGTATTATTTGACAATTTTAGAATTGTTTTAATGCTTGTATATGTTTCCAAGAGAAGCAGAAGCCTTGGGAAAATCAGACTCAGAGAAAGTCGAGAAGCAGTAGTTAAACTACAAAGGGAAGGAAACATTTAAACCTTAACCTAAAGGTAGGTCATATGAACATTTATCCAGAGAGGAATTCAAATTATATTCTACAGTTTCAGTAGGCAGGAAGAAGCGTTTATTGTAAGCAATGAGTTTGGAAGTAAACGGTAAGGCTGACCCCAGTAGATGGTGCTACAGTGATCTGATTAAGAGTATCCCGAAACAAACATGCTGTTAGCAGTCGATACTCTTCACCCCATGGTGCCTCATTAGCACATGTAAACATTTTGAGCTAATTTGTTTGTGGCAAATCGCAGATGGAGTTATCTTGTTTCGTGGATCTTTTTTCTGATATTTAGCAGTTTTCCCTGTGCCATCCCCCCGAGGCGCTCAGCATGGGCTCATCCATGGTATTGATCGTATGCAACTATACCAGGTATCCTAAGAACCGATAAATTGTTAAACACTCAGATTGCTTCATTTGTTACCGTGTTTTGGTATCGGCTGAAAGGCTGTTGGACTTAGTAGCTCAATTTGACCAGAGGCAACTTCAGAGAATAATCGGGAATAAAGTTTGGGAACTATTGAGTCAAAGCTAGGGAAGTTTTATTTTATTTTTAACCCATTTTTTTTAACAAGACTGTGTGTGTATCCTCCCTTTCAGAGACTTCTGTTGGATCAAATCCAATCTGTGTGAGGTTCCAACAGACACAGAGAAAGTAAAGAATGAGTTACACATCAATACACATCAAAAAAGCATTGGAAATATTTGACTAAAGAGTATGTTGTGATCCATTCTTTTTACGATAATAATGACAGTTGAGTTACGCACCACACAACCTCCACCAGAATACTGTTAGGTTAGTCTCTACAGAATATCTTTACAACTCTCCCGCATCTCTGCATCTGTTAGAAGCAGCCTGGCTGATGGCAGAGTTGAGAAAGTCCAGAAATATTTCAGTAGTGAACTTGTGTATCCTTTACCTGTAGGCGTGAACACCTATTGATTCACTGTGTGCACGACTGTATACAATACACCACCAGAGGTTGGTGAGAGGATGAAAAGAGATTGTTTATTTTTGCTTGTTTGTTTTGTTTTTTTTAACAAAAAATTGTTATATGTGTGGGTTGAGCTCTATATGGCAGTGATGCAAGGAGTGGACCTTAAACAAAAGTTTCCAAGAACAGTGGAAAACTGTCTTTCCCCACACTTTCCTGTAGTACAGTAATGGCTTCTTGAACAGGAAGATTTAAGTATGATTCTTCAGAAAGGAATGTTAAATACTAACTGGAATACAATATATATAACAGGTAACTGTTTTCCAGTGGAGAGTGAGTGGTTGTCTATGTTCTAGTCAGTGTGATCCCTGTCACTCAGTCAGGTACGACTTCAGACCCAGGAATAAGCGACAGTAAATGGTACAAAAATGGAATTTGAAGCATTTAAATGTCGGAGATGAAGTTCTAAACCGATACAGGAATGTTGAAATTTGAAGAATACAATTCTTAAAGGGTTACCTGTTAGATTCTGTCAAACTGTTTAAGGTACATATCTTGAAGTCCGTCTTACATTCTGAATCCTATAGTGAAATACTTGAAACACTTGTGACATAAGTCAACGTCAGTCTGAAAGGCAGGTCGACGCGCTCAGGCTGATTGGATGTGGCAGGGGGGCGTCATGGCACGGCAGAATGAGGAATAATGTCCTGTGTTTTTGTCATGTTAAACTGTGCTAAAGAATCTAATTGGGCGCAGGAGCACAAATGGCACTGCCTTTTTTGTTTAAGGGCTTCCGCAGTCACTTTGCAGGAACCTTTGTGCAATGACCACAATAGCATTAGTTTGTGCTTCTCATTCACTGGCGCTCGGCAGTCAGCTCATATCCGTTCCACCCTGTCTACACGCTTCACTTCCACACTCCGGGAATGCTGGCGAAGTAACATGCCCCCCCGCCCCGCCTCCTCCACCCAACACTGCCACGACTTCGGTACTATCCTGACTTCTCCCGTTGAAGCTCCCTTTTGCTGCTCAGATCTGTCCTCACCCAACAAAGCAGAAGCTATAGTCTCATTCTACAACTCCATCTTGAAATGTGTCAACATATCACAATAACTAGGAGCACGTGTCAAACTCAAGATCTGTGGGCCAAGTAACCACCATGATAACATACTGTTCCGAAAGTAGAAACAGACAACAATTAATATGAAACATTCTGAATGGATGGAATATGTGACTTTGTTTTAGCACATCGGAGAAAAACACATCTCCTGTTACTAGGTGGAGTGAGTTGTGAAGAATATTAAGACCTCAACCATTGATATCTGGTATGCCTGGATCATAGCCACTGAGACTGACAGGGTATTTCCTGTTAAAGAAGTGATTTGTCACATACACTCTATAACAAGCTGATAATCTCTGGATCTGCCAGATCTTTCATAGGGACTATAAGGTGGGTGAGTTTCATTTATTTTTCGCTTCTTTTTGTTCCTTCTGTGCATACGTCACTGTGAAAACCTATTTAAGCTGCCGCCCCTCTTGACTAAAAATGGTACATCTCCCTCTGCACAACAATTTTTCACATGTATACAATAGCACCTGGATATATATGTGTTTTATTAAATTTAAATTAAATCCAAAAGTTATTAAATAATAATCTTCACGGTTCAAGCATACACAGCATTAAATAAAGTCCTCATAGCATTGTCATTGTCATTGTAAAGTTCCCTCTTCCTTCATGTGTTAAGTGCAGACCTCTGTCTCAGTGGAGTTGGTGCTTCAGATAATGGCCCTGTGCTCGAGAAAGTCCAATCATGCGTGCTAAAACCGGGTCCCAGTTACTAACCTAGCGGTAATCTTGTGTGCATTAAAGTGTCCTTTTTTGTTACAAAGGTCGTTCATAACTTGGTCACGTTGTTGAGTGAGAGATATTGATTGATTAATGCATTAAGTGCTCACAATCCATTAGGTTCTGTTAAAGAGACTGGAAAGAAGACTCGCTCTTTCTCACCATGTTTTTTTTTTCACCTCCTGTCGTTCAAAGGGCATCATTTTTTCAGCTGCCAAAGTGTAAAGGACAATGCTCGGATTTCTGCCAAGCAATATATTATATAGAACATTGGTTCTTATGAGCGTCAGTTCAATTACACTGAAAAGCTTGACAAGAATGTGCAGTTATTTTGGGCCTGCGCTTATCCTGACCGCAGAAGTAAGACTGTTAACCCAAACTATCTTTGCTCACTTCAGTTCGACAAATAAAAATGTGCGTCACTGTGACTTTGACCAGGACATTTGCTCTCTGTTGCTCTTAATGTACATCATGTCTGATGTAATACACTCGATGTAAAAGCGTAGACGACGGTTGACAACTTGACCATCAATTGACAGAAGGAAAAAAAACTTGATTTCCAGAGCGCTGAGCAGGGAAGCCCGTCGTGTCAGTTATCGTGGAGAAACACAGGCTGCATTACGGATTCATAGCGCTGCACCATCTCTGCATCTTTCATCTCCACGAGGGCCCGCTCCATTAGGATCTTTTATCTTTGTGCTGATGGCTGCTCTTGATAATGGGGCTGCCGAGAAATCCCAAAAAAAGTAGAGACAAGACTCAACTTTGATCTAATTGACCCTCTAGATTCTAACAGTGGAGTACAGCCTGTCAACACAATAATAGTCTTATTTATTTGGATTATTCTCTTTTCATACTTTATTTGACTCATTTATGTTCACTTTGCATTCAAATAATCAATCAAAAAGGTCATATTATTATGTCTAATTTATGTGATTATAAAGTAGATTTATTATGAAATTAATGTATTAATTGACAAGCCAACTTGGTATTGTTTCAGAATTATTTTTTTTTAAAGACATAGTGTGTATCTTATATTAAGAGGATACTTTATTTTTGGTGGCAACGCGTCTAAAATCCTGTTGAAATGCCGTTATGATATTCTGCACTAAAAATCCTTGATATATTTGCTTCTGGGCTTGAAAACAAAACCGTGTAACGTTACGGTTATCTATTCAAATCTCAAAAATATTCCTGCTTCCTCCTCACAATGGCTTTGAAAATCTCATTTCCAAGGCACGGCAGAGAAGAGACTGAATAATCATTGTGTTTAATGCTCTGGTCATAATCCCAGGTTTTATGGTGGTTTTCTAATGATTTTGTAATGACGTTAAATATTAGTAGAGGGTACAGCATAATTTGAACGCAGCAGTAGCTTGTTTATTTATTTCATTATTTCCGCTCCACAACTCCAATGAATATTGCACCAGGAATGAGATTTAGGAGCCGTTCTTTTGCGGTTGTATTTTCCGTCTCCTCATCTTCCATAAATCCTTATTGCTGTGCTCTTGAAGCCTCCACCCAGGAGGGAATACAATTAGGGGCAGGGGCCATTTTATTCAGTGTCACTGTCAGTCCACTGCAGTGAGTTCTGGAAAAAAAAATAGCAAGACCTGTCCCAGTGGTAAAAACTGTGCACAACTGGGATAGATTAAAAAAAAAGTACAAGAGCACAAAGAGGAAGAAAACCCCAGAACTGCTGTCACACGAGACACAAGCTTGGCCTGTGATGAGTGACAATATTGAGCAAAATATGTATCAAGACAAAGCCTTTGTCTCCTTCCTGCGCCTTTTCAATGAATTACACCTCTCCACCCTCCACCCCCAGCTTTTTAATTAAATGGCTGTGGCTCCATCTCTCTATCCGTAGCTCCCCATTACAGAGGCTAGATAAGGGATCGCTATCTGTAGCATGTTAAGAAAGGCTGCTGGGCAGCCAAGCCTCATGAAATTTGTCACAAGATCTCATTTTCCTCATTGCCAGACGTGATGCTTATAATTGATGTGGAGGCAGCAGTAATTTATTGGCCGTCCGCAATTATCATCCCCTTCTAGCACGGGGATGTGACTGCAATTTATAAGTGTGAGAGTGTGTTTGTATGTGTGTGCGTGTGTGTTGTTGGTGTGTCTGGGGCTGGGGACTGTGACATTGGATAGTATAAATTAACAGAAAAACATGCTTCTCCAGCCTTTGTGTGTGTGTCTGTGTGTGTCCGTGTGAGTATTTGTGTGTGTCTGGATGTACATGTCAGTGTTTGTGTGTCTATGTCGCCTTCTTGTGTGTGTGCATTTGTGTATGTTTGTGTTGTTGGTGTGGCTGGAGCTGTTGAGTGTAACAGAGAAACTTCTTCTGCCTCTGTGTTTCTGTGTGTGTATGTTTGTCCGGTTGAGTATTTGTGTGTGTCTGAGTGGGTGAGTATGTCTTTCTATGTGAGTATTTGTGTGCCACCGTGTTAGTATTTGTGTGTGTTTGTATGCGTGTGTTTGTGTGCCTGTGTGTGTTGTTGTTGTGTCAGTGGCTGGGGAGTGTGACATTGGATATTATAAATTACCAAAAATATATATTTTTCTCCTGCCGCCGTGTGTGTGTGTGTGTTTTTGTTTTTCCTTGTGTGCAAGTGTGTGCACACCGTGTGTGTGCCTTTTTCTTGTCTTGCCCGTGTGTGTGTCTGCCACTAAAGAATGCAAATGAATGGGTGCTCCATATCATAAACAATATGTGTCTGTTATGCAGGCGTGTTTAGTTGAGGTGTCAGTGTGCCAGCTGGACTTTTGCACACAGCCAGGGGGTTGAAGGGTACCTCAGGCCTGGGAGGTAAGGGGGGTCAGAGAGGGTGGGCCTGAGAGGCTCAGGGGGCTGGTGGTGCAACCCTTTGTCCACCGATCCTCCTTCTGTCTTCGGGGTTCATTTTCTCATTGTAAAATATGAAAACCTGGAGGCTGTGTGTTAATAACGCTCTTCAAATGAACGTACATCCTACATTGTCCTGAGAACACAAAGTAACACTAGACTGAAGCAGTCACAACGTGCAGCCACAAGAATCACCGCAGGGTTTAATAATGTCTTTTAGCATGATGTCACAGCGAGCACACCGTAAGATATGCAGATGTGTTAATATTGGAACATAATGGTCTGAAGAAAGCAGCCTCAAGCCTCATGGTGTCTGTGTTGGTTTTCATACATGTGCTCTGAGGTCAGGTGACTGAGATTAGCTAAATTTTGCTGTGAGTGTAAAGTATCTAAACAAGGCAGCTGCACATCTGACTTCGGAACAATTTTAAATATATTTAAACAAGCCTGTGGCCATTGTTGTTTCACAGGTAAAACGTAGTAATAAAAAAAGCTTTTAGTAAGTAAAAAGTTTTATTATTGGCTAGTGTAAAAAGAAATCGACGAAAAATCAGCGAGAATCTCAAATTAAACATCAGTCTTCCAAGGTGTTGTGTACAAAGTTGGCACACCAGTTAGCTTCATGGTTGACTGTATTTTTTTCCCGTTAAGCCATGGTCAGGTGCAGACAAAGGAAGAAGAGGGCTGTCACCAAAAGCTTCTTTGAACACATTTGTTTTGTCTACCTGCATGCTAGTTGTGAGCCAGAGCCAAATTAGAATTTCAAATCACGAATCCTGTGTGAGCATCTCGTTTCCTCCTTCTCTTTAATAATCTTCCCTGTTTACTCTTCGGGAAGCCAATTTTTTGTTGGTAAATGTATCCTATGAACAGGGGAAGGGTCTTTAATGAAGCAGGCAGCCATAGCTCCATTCCAACATCGAGTCATGAGATGCAGGCAATAGAGGAACACCCACACGGCTTGGGGGGACGGGGGGTGGGTGGGCTGCTGCACTGCACCCTTCATGCTATTATCTTTATGGCATAGCAAAACATGCTTCAGGCAATCAGCATGAAATTGTTAATTGCTCAGCCCACTTGTGCGATATACAGGGAGGGGGTGGGGGGGGGGGGGGCTTCTGGGGTCCTGCACGGAGCAATCAAGGGGTGTCCGACTGACTGCCTGCATGTCTAGAGTCTCTCGCCATTTAACATGTGTCGATTCGCATCCTCATGTCCTCTATGTGACCTTGTCGGAATGGCTGTGATATTCAACTGAATTTTATCTTAATATTTTACCTTCATGAGGGTTTGTTTGTGGTGGACGTATCGATTATACCAATTACCCATTAAGAGTGGAACTACCTGTTTTTCTTTAGTATCAAATAATTAAATAATGCAAAGATTAAGCACTATATATCCTTTATATCCCATCTATATAATGGGAACTAAATACATTTTTAATTAATCAAATATGTTCATGAGAAAACAATATGTAAAATATACAACTTTTAAAAAATGATGCCTTTGTTTCCCATGCATGTCTGGAGAATAAGATGTGGCAAACTGACATATGTGAATCATAAGTATTAGAAACTATGTTTCAATAAAATAGACAAGTTGAATTAAACATCTCATTGTTCTCACTCGATTTGTTATAGATGTGCTTGACTGTAAAACTTTACCTGTTACTAACACATTTCTGTTCAATGTTCAAATCCACTGTCTGTTGAATTTAAAACGTATAATCTGGAATAGGATATTTTAGTACCTTGAGGTATGTTTAAAATCACCAGAATGTCATCAATGTTGCCGGATCGATCTTCTTTTGGGAAGTCTTGTTGCGATTTAGCTCTTGTTTTGAGATGACATCAAGCCCACCAGAGATGTTCCTTTAAATGTCAAAAAGAATTAATCTGGCAACAAGCGTACCTGTAGAAAGCTTGATAAAACAGAAGCCCTTCCCTTCAGGTGTTGAAGGCACAGCAAGGTTACACATATTACCGTGGCCCGTCATGTGCGATGATCGTCTTAGGTTCGGAGGAGGATGAGCACACTGAAAACGTGTTGTCTTCAAATAGGATTTCGGCGTGTGAGACATCCCTCGTTGGGCGATATCCCTCTCAGAGCAGCTACTTTCTTATGGAATGATCGGTTATTAAGCAAATGAAGTGCCGCGGGCCCTACGGTAAATCCCTCCACTTTGTCATGGTGTGCTCTCAGTTATCACACCCTGCTTCCCTCTTCTGAGGTTCCGCACATTTCACTACCCGCCTGTCCCATATTTTCATTTAATCACCCTTTTAAAACATGTGTGACACAGGAAGTTGTAATCAATGACTCCTTAAAAGGTCCATTGATCTTATAAAAGGAAGTTTAAAACGGGCTTTTCCTCCTGAGTAAAGTTAAGGGCACAGCACATAATCAAAACGGAGCAACCATTGACTCGCCTCTAAAACGCTCATAATTGATTTACCCTGCATTGCTTAAGTTGTTCAAGTGCATTTATTCAGCTGCTCTTAGAAATCATACAAATACAGTTTATTTGGTTCAATATTAGAGCGTTTGTTAGGATTATTACATATATTTTCTGTCTGGTGCTGACTACCAACAAATGCAAGGGAACTTAATAAAGTAGCACGAGCTTTATTAGTGTGAAATAGAACACATTCTGAGATGTTCCAGGGTAAATAGTTTTTGTTTGTTCCCACACTTAAAATGAAAAGTCTTCGTAAAGTAAAGTTTTTGTTATAGCAGTTGTATCAATGAAAAGATGAATGAATGATCCAGATACGCTACAATACCCTTTATTATTAGTATTTTATATTGTCAAACATACTCTTATTTTCCTTAAATAGCTAGATATTAGTAGACATGTCAGCGCATAACAATGCTGTCAAAGTTGTATTTGCAACACTCTTTTGCCCTCCTCACACAGATCGGCGACCAAGAAGAGGAGAAAAAGGGGCGATTGTAAAAGGGGTGTGGTAGACAGCAGGAAATGGAAACTGCTAGACAGGAATTGATTGCATTAATTGATATGCCGATATGTAAGCTTGTTACATCCACCATTGCTTAGGATGATGGCTAACAGGTCCTGCTGATCAATGGAAACAATAAAGGCTTCACCCATTAATGAGCAATGTGGTAATTAATGTTATCCCTAAACCAATTACTTTAGGCCGAGCATCTACAAGAAAGTGGGTAGTCCACGGAATCTCCATTTTCTCTGGTCGATATCGAGGGGTGTAGGACGTTTTTTAGCCCTTGTATTCACACCCAACATCGTCGGAGTATCACCCCAGATTATTTGGCTGCTTTCTGGCTTGTCTGCTATACTTTCCACTGCTGTAGAAAAATTGAAATCCATTCCTTGATCTTCCTTTGTCATTGCTTTGTTTCATTCATAGTGAGTTCTATGATGGATTTTGTGAACAAGAAGGGGGGGTGGGGCACTTTTAATTGCACCTTTTTTGTGATTTCCTGAAAGACAAACCATGGATATAAACTTGTCCGTGACTTGAACTATGCAACCTAAACCATCATTTGGCACATTGTCACTTCAACCAGGACAGTATTTAGTGATTCATAATTACTATAATTCGATGTGGAACAACCGCTGACTCAGCACACACCCATGTGTTTACTTAAGTCCAGTTTTGTTTAACCTATCAGCAGCTTAAAATGTCTGAATGTTGAAGTAGCACCGTCCAAAGAAAGTTATTTTTTGGAAGAAGACCTAAAACCCCTGCTGTGAAGCTTTATGCCCAAATATAGATAAAAAGCCAACCCCAAGTCCAAGAACCATTTATGAGGTTTATTGTATTTTGTGTTTTATAGCATTGTGGATATTTCCTCGAGTTGTTGCATCTGGTTTCCTATATTCTATTGAATCCATGAATGTGTGTGTTGTTGTTTCTACTTCTAACTATCCATTAATGAGTCGGTACAAGCATGCCAATGTTTATTCAAACAAATGTTTCCACTTAGAAAGTGAAGCTGTAATGAACATGCAAGACTAATTAGATGATGGAAAGTCATTGCTGTCTATCGAGTATACGCTCCGCAACGCGATAAAGGCGAGAACTAAGTGTGAGATGATAACTTATTACTCGGGATGGTGAAGAAAGGCCCATCCGTCTCTCCGCCTGTTATCCGAAGTCTTAATCGGGACTTGCAGCAGGGCAGGCTAAATAAACAGTAAGTAAGTTGTCTCGGGTAGAGGAACGTCAATGCCTGCAACTTGCTTAAGCCTTTGCTCTGAATGGTGCTGTATTGACCCCTCAAGACCCCCTGAGAATTCCCTAATTGAAAATTAATATTGAATCAATGCCGCGGGCCATTTGCATATTGATTATAAACATCCAGGAAGGCACCGAGTATGTCTGGGATCAATAGAGCCCTTCTGCAGCAGGGCGAGTGCACTACATCACATGGCAGCTGCCTGCTCCTGAGGTTAATGACTGCTGCTTGTTACGGAGCTTCTGTCAGGTAGAATCCAGCGGCAGGGTCTTTCAGCACCAGGCCGTGCTACAGGTATACAGAGCAGGTGGAACAAACCGCTGAAAGTGAGACTCTAATAGGGTTAGCTTATCCAACAGCTGTTTAAAAAACAACTGCTTGATTTTGCATCGTCTCCCACGAACTACTGAAGTTGACTAGTTCAAGTATTGTTGGGGTCATTCTGTGAAACCTGTGCCTCTGGTGATCGTCATGATTTACATCAATCATTTCAAAAATCAAACTGTTCATTATGGTGTTTTGATTTAGACAAACAGAAGTGATCTGCTGATAAAATCCATCATGATAAAAATGACACAGTTATGACGGATTAATGGTTGTGGTATTTCTTCAATTTATCTTTTAATCTTTATCTAATTCTTCCAAAAAAAGTTTAGTTTTTTTATGATTTATAAATGAGGAGAAATAGTCGCCAGTTTTCTTTAATGTTCCAAATGTTTTTACATTTTAATGATGATTTTTTTTCAAGAGTCACAAGCTAATGTTCTATTCTATTTTTATATAAAATTATATATATAGAAATTAGAAATACATTGCAGCCCCGTAACAAATACCTCACGGACCGATACTGGTCCCCAGACCGGTACCCTGACCTACAGGACATATAAGATCAAATTTAGAATCAACCTTTAAGATAATTGTATTGCTCTAGTGGCAAACCTGAAACATTGTGGAACAACTAAGAGTGCAGGACTCTCAGAAGCCACATGAGACAGGCGGGCATGTCTTGTGTAAATGTCTGGCCGTAGCTCGTGTCCATTTCCCCTCTTGCCGCTACCCCCGCCTCAACAGCACTGGGAGCCCAGGCCTGCGAGCTGAGCTGGAGCCTGGGATCCAGACAAGCAGGCTGCATCTGATTGCTTCATTACTGGCCCTTTCATTGACTTGGTTGCACTGAACTGATGAACTGAGGCAGTGGACAAGAGCACATAATAGGGAGAAATGAATTCTTATCACAGCCTTCTCAGGAGGCCTCTGGTCCTGGCTGTAGCCAACAGAAGCCCGGGCTGAATGAAAGGGAGGGGAGCAGGCTTCTGACAGCACCCTCTAGCCAAAAGGATTTGGGAATGAACCGGGATGGAGCTTCGGGAAGTTCCATTAGCACACAGGGGAGGACGAGCCGCGGCGTTGCTTGTTTTAATGAACAGTTCAGTGATTAGTGGCTGTTTTTGACTGCTTACTGACACACATGACAAAACATTATTCAAATGGGTTATTCCAGCAGTCCTCTGGAGGCAGACCTTTGCTAGTTAGAGTCCCAAGCATGAGCCCCTTGGCAGCACCCACACACACCACCCAGCAGAATGAATAATTAATTCTGTATCTTGTTGGGCTCTCACCCATAACTCTCCAAACTCCGGCTAATGAGTGAGAGGAGACTTGTGCTAGCGAGGACATAACAGCAGTTAATACAAAACAACAGCAACACTAACTGTCCGGCGTGCATACAATAAAGACAGATGTGGGAGAGCACAGCACCAATTTACCAGCAGTGATTTCATACAGCCGCCAGAAACTGTTGATCCCAGTTGTATTGTGGGTCATTCTATAAAAACTGTTGCCCTTTACGCTGCATTTTTTATAAATCATCTAGGACAAGCCAGTTTAAGCTCGTCCTACTATGAACTAAAAACAATTGTTGTAACTATTATCCTTTATAATACCAGGTTTTGTTTAGCAAAGAGTGGATCATGTATAGCACCCTGTAACACACTCCATTAGAAACATAAACATTCAAACATACATTTTTATTTTCTTCTTCTTTAGAAATTAACATTTAGATATACAAACCAGACAGAAATACAGAGTTTAATGGGGTGGTCAGGATGATTGCAGATAAGGAAATGTGAGAGTGTAGATCTATATTTACAAATAGAGTAAAACATACTTCACATGATCCACAACAGCTTGAATAAATATTAAAATGCTTTAAATATGTGTTGACTCGTTGTTTGACCAAACACAGAAAGGCACCAGTTTTTATAGTTTATTTGTTTAAGAAAATGGCTTGTCCATATACATCTATCTATATTTCTGTGTCCACATATTTATAATCATTGTACTGCATTACACAGTAAATACATGTGTCATAAACATTAATATAATACCTACTCATTTTGACTCAATGATGTAGGTATCAATACATATTTTGTTTTAATACAAATCATCCCCAGTGAGATTTAGCGCTCTCCCCTTTTCATCGCACATCCATCAACTCCCCTCCTTCCTCCCCCAGTCCTCACTATCATCACCTGTTCAGTCAGCACAAAATGGATGCTGCAAAAAGCCAAATCATTGCCCCGAGCTTTAAATTCTGCAGGCGCACGAAACGTCTCGCAATGTTCTTGACCAGAAATCTGAGTGGTGGAGGATGAGCTCCCATTGTTGTGGGATACGGCGTCAGATTCCCAAGCAGTTGTTATTGTTTCGGAATAGCAAGAATATCGTCGCTCGCTTGTCTGTGTCTGTGGCTGTTGTGGTTCAGCCAAAGATTAGTAAAGCAGCAGTTCAAGCACAAAGCGTTGTTCCCCCGTGAGCAGCTGGATTGACAGTACAGTTAAGAAGTGTGATGAGCGCTAACGATAACCACGGCACGGTGGATAGAAAAAAGTCTGCTTGGAAAGCATCATCGTCAAGTATCAGAATACTAAACGTGTTTGCCTTACGTGAACTGTGGAACCAACCAGAAGCCTGCAAAGAAAACATGACTTGTGCAGAGGAGAGCAGGTACTCAGGTGAAGTGGTCGGACTAGTCCTTGTGAAAAAGCTGGGAGCCTCTTCTCAGGGCAGCTGTGTAGGCTTTTAGAACACATTACAATTTTAGATCATTCAAACACAAAGTTGCATGAACGCTTTTAGCATACAAACGAACACATACATTGTGTTGTATGTTTGCATCCGACTGTAAGCCGGTCTTATCATGAGGTGTGTGGAGGGTTCTTCAAGCCCACGCTAAAATACATGATGCTACAAATTTTATTTATAAGGAAGTACAACAGCACTCACAGAGTTCAGATACTTTATTTATATAATCCAATACCTTTGTTTAGCATTTGAATTGTTTATAGCAATACACTCTAGTACAGCAGGTGGCAAGAGCTCAATAGAACACTGCAGCTCCAAGAGAGTGACAAATCTTCAAAACTCTGGATCCACGTGGTAATTAAGAACAAAAGTTTCAACTGATTTTAAGATATTCAGTTGTTTTCTTCTGTTACCCTGTGGTTTACATACCCTTCTTGGCAGAGGCAACTTATTACATTTTCAGTCCGTCGGTGTTGGTGGAATCTACATTATATTTTTCGACATGAGTTGTTTTTTTTTCCCCTGTGGTGTGGGAGTTAAAAGAACCTTGAAATTATGTTTGGAAATATTGAAAATCATCTTTGAATAGTTGTGTTTTTTTTCTAAGGTATTTCAATGCTACTTCTACTAATACAAATTATTATTATTATTGTACTTATGTAGCAAGTTAAAGACAAAGAGTGTCACAAGAAAACAAACATGATGCTAAGCATACTTACGTCTGCACTTCTAAAGTTTTTTCATTTGTATGTATTTGTCACTGTTTATTGTCTTGTTGTTTAAGCGGTTTGTGACCGAAAGTCGCTTCACAAGTAAGAAATGACTTAATTCCTTACTTGATTGAGCAATATTGGCTGATATATATCTGAATACGTAAGTGGGTAAAAAGGTTTCAGATGATCCAGCATGTCATTTTCGCAAGACTACCTCAAATTAAGAAATGAATGAATTTGATTTCACAGCAGCCAATCAGCTTATGGGTAATTCTGGAGCCACTGAAGGTGATGTTTCATGGAAGAGGGTCAGGTTAAAGGTTAATTGCAGTAAAATATTGCATGCAGACATTTTGGCCCTAAACAAATTCATATAACCTTTTTAGACATCCACTAAAGAGTTATAGACATAAATCCTATGTGCACTTTAAGATAAGGAGAAGTTGTGTCATTTAAAATAGAGCAACCGTCTTCACTACATGTGAGGAAATCTCCAATAATTGCACCGCAAACTTGGCTTATTATTTTCTACATAATTACAGTGGAAAACAACTTTGTTATTAGGCCTTTAATGACAGTAATAGAAAAAGCAATTACCATTACTTTGTAGCTGGGTCTGAAAAAAAAAAGAGAACACTAAATGAAAAGGATCCTCTGACGACTGCTAATGCTAATTGTTTGGGGTCTGCACAGACATCTGGTTGTACTTCATTTGTAACTGCTAAATGCTGATCAGTTCGAAAGGCTTTTACAAGCTGTGTCCTAAGTGTGTGTTTTGGGGACTGTTTTGCTGCCAGAGAGTCTGATAGGGCTTGAATTATTTATCTATCAGGCTGCCGGACGGTCGTCACGGCGACCTCGCCCCCATAGTGTTTGTCTGGCGACATCTCCTTCCAACAGTAGCCATTAGTAGACCGGGGCTGGGGTGCTAATGAGCAGACCGCTTCAAAAACCAACTAATGTACAGAACCATCTCAAATAAACATTTACCACGATCTGAGTACAGAACTTTATAATTGTAGAAAGCAAAAAAAAAGGTCAGAAAAAGATTGAAACAGATGGTAACAATCAGCCGTTTTCCTATTAAGGAAAAATGTCAAGCGCAGTGGTAAAGCAATCGTCTGTGTGCATCCTTTGTTGTCCTCCCTGACATTGAAGGCTAATTTTTCATGGTTATTTGAACTGGAAAATGAAAGAGAGGTTTGCGATTATTTCCTATAAATGACAACACAATCACATTACGCTTCAGTACAAACACAGAGGATATTGCCTTTTCATATTTCATGTGAAAGTAATGGATGGGCTACGCAAAGAGGAACTGAAAGAAAGACAAATGGTGAACGAAAGTTGTCCCTGTTTGATTTATATTAGAATTGGATAGAGGTACACAGTGGAAGCTCTCTCGTGGATGTTTTAATGTGCCTTCGCAGCATTATCATTGGATTTCTTTAGCAATTAGCTGTGAGCAACCATCCTCGCTGGTTGTTAAAGGAACAGTTACCTATTGTATCAGCCTGACTCTCGCATTGCTTGCTCATACACACACTCCACGTCATATACTGTATATATACTTGAATTATTAAAAAAAACAGCATACAATAAAAGCAATAAAACATCTTTCATGATCCAAGTGTTCTGTTGGCTCACTGCAAAAGCCACTTATACTCTGTATTGCCATTGATTGTTCAACAGAAAGGCGCTTTGCAAATAACTATTACTTACTTACTAACTTACTTACTTTTACAGACTAGCAAACAAGACCTCCTTAGCAGAGGTAATTAAGTGTGTGATATTCCTAATTTAAAAAGCTCAGAAAATGATGGATCCTGTTTTCTTACTTTATTTTTTAATTTAACGTTTGTTTAACAATCAGAAGTGAGTTTATTTCTTGCATGATCTTTTGCATGACCTCAAAAGTAAACATCTAGTACTGAAGATTTCACTGTGGCCTAGAAACAAAACTCTTGGATAGTAAGACCACTTCATAAACTATCAATAGATAACGCACGTCAGTGGTGCATGATGTTTTTAAAGAAATTGATTAGCAACATTTGTATTCATAACCTCGACGGATTCTGTTTTATCTCAGCGTACGCTTTCATAAACAAACAGCCGTCAGGGCCCTGGGCTGCGGTTGCAGAGCAGGACGCGGGACGGCTCCCCCGAAGGCCGGTCTGCTGCAGTGTGATGCGGACACATTTAATACTGCATCTTCACACCCCCCCCAAAAAAAATGAAGGACGAAAGAGTGACCAGAACTGTCAGACACCAACATGCGCGGAGCTGGGCAGTACATACTTCCAGCCACGCTAGCATTGATTTTCTGAGCTAATACCTTCACAGAACAGTCCACTGGCAGATGGATGCACTACAAAGATATGCTAATGCTGAATTCGATAAATCGACAGGCTGAGATCTTTTTCAGACAGAGCTGTGTACTGACCCGCAGTGTCTAGAGGAGAGATAAGCAGATAAGCACCTGTTAATAGACACACACGCACAAACACGTGTGCACCTGTTGGTTACTTGCAAATATTATCAATACCAAAATTCCTGCAATTGACTAAGAAAGGCTGCATGTGGAGGAGATCTTCTCAGGGTTCTGAGGAAATACTTTTCCTGTAAATCTTGGGTTTAGTAAGAAAACAAACAGCGGGTACAGTCATATTCTGTGTGCTTATTAGTCAGATATGAAACAGAAGCTCCTGGGTATATGTCATATATAATAGATGTGGGCTGTCTTGTTAAGCCCAGCAGGCTGTATGTGGCTGTGTCTCTGCGGAGAAAGGCTCTGAAGCTTCGCTGTACCTGGTAATTAAAGAGAGTTTGTGGCAAAAGCCAAACATCAGGAGAGATGAGCTATGAACAAAAGCGTTGTGACAGTTTCAGGTTATGTGATTTTTGTGTCCCTTTTTTTTAACCAAATGAAAAATCAATACTTTTTCCGGGTGATACATATTCAGAGTGCCCACCCTGCTTCCGCCCTGATGGAGAGAGAGGTGGGGAGGGGAGAGTCGCCTGTTCGCCTGTCACAACCGTACCATCATATTTTCCAACCCACTGGTGAATATTTCAGAGTTGATGTGACTGCCCTCGATGACAGCAGTGGTGTTTTTCTTTCTTTCTTTTTTTTTTCCTTTTTTTCTTTTCTAAGCACCCCTTCAGCCTTTCTTCCTCCTCCCATTTCAGTTCTTTTTAGACACTTTCAATAGGCACAAATAGGTGAAGACATTGTCCTGGAAGATAGAGGAAGAAAAAAGGATGCATTAATAAAAGGAGGTTGATTTAAGAGGAGGCAACAGTGGAAGACGATAAGCATAAATGCATGGCGGGGGGTGGCAAAGAGGCAGAGTGACTCTTTGTGCAAGACAATATCCCTCAGGCAGAGTAGATGGGAGAGCACTGGCCAGTGATGTTTTTGCCCCCCATCCAGGCTTTTAGCCCACCTCCCTAGCAGGGAAAAGTACAGCGTGCATCTTCCATTGTGGACATAATATGAGTTAGAGAGCGGCCATCACCCTGGAAATACAAGGAAGTGTGTGCGGTGTCAGCGGGGGCAGAGGAGTGAGCAGTCCCTGAATGCTCACTCGGAACGCTGCTACATTAACCCAGATCCTCCTCTCCTTTATCACTCAAGTAAAACACAAAGAGAATAGAAGTAGAGCGGTGCGCCCCCCCCTCCCCTCTCCCCCTACATCTCTATGTGTAATGTATCTAAACATGCCATTATCACAGGAAGTGTTTCTAATTAGTGCCGTTTCCCTGGAGATAACATAGTTGATACTTTAATAACACTTCTTTACTTGATAAGCACTTCAATTAGCCGGGCATTGTCTACATCCCTGTTTTGTATATATGCTATAGAAGTGACTTGTTGTGTGCGATAATAATAAAAAAAAAAGGGTTTAGTTTTAGTTTGAGGACATTTGATGGGCGCTACAGTCATTAAAGGTCTAAAAATAGATTAAAGTATTAATCAATTCAACTTATTTGTAAATACACCCTATTAAAATATAGGTATTTACTTGCTTCTCCAGCTAAGACTGAGCAACTCTCTGCCCCTAACAAAGTATGTTCCTGCCGCTGTGCTGCTGTGACATTGTTGGAAAGGCAGTATGAGCAATCACTGCTGTTAGTGATTAACTTGCCCTTTTAAGTTTTTCCTTATTAGCTGCCTCCACCACATACCCCTCCTCCACCTCCCGCACCACCCTCCCGTCCTCCGCCAGCCCCTCAGCCCCGCAGAGACACAAAGTATTCATTCACGTTGAGATCCCGAGGTCACAGCAGGGCCAGCGGGGAGAGGCCAGAGTTCTCCTCTGTAGACAGGTCAGGAATCTAACACTCCGACGGGCAGCTCTGAGGTAGCTTCTTTCTCCTCTCTGTGTGAAAGTGTGTGGGAGAGTGCAGAGGTAGATCCTGGACTGCGTGCTCGCTACATTTTAAATCCCCCGATGGCCCTCTGATGAGGAGGACCGTCTTCATGAATATGAGATTGTGTATCAGGTTGATGCATCTTTGCTAAACTCTTGGGTCAGCAGCTGACGTGTGCGCTGATGATGCCACACTGCGGTTTATCGGAGGAAAGTACCTCTTGTCTCCGGCTGGGTTGTGGGCACATTTGGTTCTGTTGTGGTTTTTATGAGCGGCAGCTTGCGGACAGCTCTTGATTCAAGGTTGGGAGTGTTTCTGAATTCTCAAAAAAAAAGAAGAAAAACAGGGGAGGGGAGGGTGCAGAAGAGGGAGGGGTGCATATGGGGTTCAGAGGTGCTGATATGAGGATCGGACAATGCATAAAAGCCCCCAGCATGGGTCCTGTGTCTCATTGTCCCGCGGTAGCCTCCTGTCACTTTCATTTTGCACCCTCCAGTCCAGAGTCAGAGCAACTTTGATTTCAGGAAGGGGTGTCTGGGATGACGCCGGGTATCAGAGCGGTGTTTTTTAAAGCACAAGTCGAAGAGAAAGATAGTCTATGAAGTGTGAAATAAGATTGCTTTTTTATCCGCCAGTGCGGTGCCGAAGAAAGAAAGCTGTGGTGCCCTGGATAAAGCAGAGGAAGCGCACCTCTGACACATATGTGACACCTGGTTGAAACGATAACAGCCTCAATCATCATAATGAAAGTAATGAGAGCGTAGACGACTCCGCAGCAGAGTCCAGGGACGAGCAACACTCCCAGTTGGGGAAGGGTGAGGCTCAGCACCTGGTCTGGTTCTCAGGGAATCCTAAAATCTAAAGCAGTTGAGGCTTTTCCTCGGAAGATGCCGTTTGAGGTTGAGGCTACAGTTCGGAGCCGCTCTCAGGTAGGACCAGATTCTGCTCTTTTGGAAGTCACTTGATGGTATATGTGTTGTGCAGCTGAGGCCGAGGACGGAGGAGGAGCCTGACCTAGTGAAAGATATCCAGCGTGACTATTATTACTTGCTGCTGCTCTTCTCTACAGTCTGGGAAGGAATACTGGAAAGTGCAGTGGTTACCATCAATTATGTATCAGGCCGTTTGTGCTTGTCAGTCTGATTAGCATTAGTGTAATCACTGCTCTTCAGGGGAAAAGACGGCTGCTCTCTCTCATCTGAAGGTAATCTGGCTGTTTTCACCGTCTCATCGTCACCGGACGTCTATTTCATAGCATCTGCTTTTGTCATCTCCACATATTTCTTCTCCCCCCCCTTGTTCATGTATTGCTCTCTGTCTGCTCAGCCCCTTCCCCCCATGAATCATTAATGTGTGAGGGAGTCGCTCTCTCCTGGCTTGTATAGAGTGACACCTATGGGCCTGATTGAGCCCCTGCACTCGCAGCAAGGCAGAAGAGGTGACGGGATCTTGTGTGTGTTGTGTGTGTCTGCATGTGTGCGTCTGGGAGTGAGTAGAGACTGTTCCCCTGTGAGCGACTGGCAGAGCCGGCCTGATATTTATATGCTCGGGACAGACGAGTGTAATCTCTGTGTCGGCCATGGGCTTATTTAGCCGGCATGATTAGATTAATGGAAGTGTTTCATATCATTATATTACAACGGTTAATGAAGACAATTAATTAGAAGACAACCTTCAGGCTATTGTCCTTTACATATCTCAGATTTGGGTTACAAATGGCCTCTGCTATGGCTCTGAGTGGTTCCCCTCATCTATTTCCAGAGTTAATCTATGGCTCCGGTTTGAGTGTCTCTTCCTCTTTGCCTCCTACTCTTAGGCCACTCGTGACCTTTCATTAATTATGATCACACTCGCTTTAATCATTCTGTAATACCGTCGGTGATGAGAAGAGCAACGGGCATTTCTCCACTAAAAGATAAAACACCCTTTTGGAATTAAAAATCCTCAATTTCTGCATATATTATAAGACAAACTGTTGTGTGAGTACTTTACTGTGTCAACTCTGCAGAATTAAAAGAGAGAGGCAGAGCAAGCAGCGGTGCATGTTGGGGGGGTTGTTAGAAAAAGGCTGAATATCATTAATTTTCGGCAGTCCATCATCCTAATGCTTAAGTGCAAATGCATTGAGCTCTTAGTGTATTTCAGTGTGTAGGTGTGGAATTAGTCTCACAACAAGTGTTGCATTGCACAGACACGAATGTGCCCTCCGTTGAATGGCTGAAAAAGTTTACCTGGGGATTATTTTGTAATCTCAGCGCCCGTGCAGAATACAAATTATTGCCAAGAAGTAGGATCTGTGCCAGTTCGATGGACGTGAAGCAGCTTGATAGATGATTTGTGCCTTTTAAACATGACAGTAACAACAAGCCGTTGGTGTTTAACATGCCAGTGCTCCATGGAGTTTGTCACATGATCAGGGAGGCCACTTCCTGTAGCAAACAGGAAATAGATGAAATCCAAAAATATATGTTTTCTTCACAATTCATAATGCAGAAAGCCATGACTCAACCTGACAAGTTAAGTTTGCTGTTTGGACAGAAGTCTATATGTGGGGTCTAGCAATAAAATCAGTGTAATTTGTGAAGAACACAGGATTTTCGAATCAATTAAAACATGTTGTTAATATTATTGTGTGATTGGTCCGCTATTATATTATAAATAATAATATGTGGACACATGTCTTTCTAGATATAACCTTCATACTGCATTTAACGAACACAGGACATAAACAGGGAATGTAATCTTTCCAATTTAACAAGCGTGAGCGTTGTGGATAATGTAACATCATAAAAGTGGTTTCGGCGGTGGCCGGTCATGTGGCGTGCTGAGATTGGATATGCGATGACTGCGGGGCTGAATACTTGAACAGGATATTTCAGTAGCTGTTCCAGCATTGTCAATATATCAATAGCTCATACTGCAGAGACGTGAGCATGAAAGCATTTTCACGAGAGCATTTAAGTACATTTGCAGAGAATTAGCTGACTTGTGTAATAACTGATAGGCCCTATTGACTGTGACCTACTTTTCTGTTGTCAAATCAATGCGCTGCGTGTGAGTCCCTGTAGTTTTACACAAAGTTATCAGATAGTGAGGAAGTACTGGGAACTCCACAGGGGATTTTTTTTAACAGAGATTTTACTATGTAGCCTGCATGTTACAAATGGTTTTCTTTGACTTGTGTGACCTTGACTGGCTCAAGTTGCTGATGTTTACATTTATAAAGGTTTGGTTTCTTATAGGATAGATCTAAGTCAAAGGTATAACTGAAGCACAGATGATCCTGTCTGTTGATTATTACTGTAAGGATGTCCCACCATAGCTACAGAACAAGAAGAAGAATTTTGTTTTGTCATTCAAAGTATCTCACGTGGTGTGTCATCAGAGGTGATGGTTGCGAGGAGGAGCAACACTGCCGCCCCTTTAAGTGCAACTCTAATGCTGAGGTGATTTACATACCCCGTCTCTTCTCCCTCCCCCCTCCAGGAGAGCTGAGCGAGGATGTGGAAGCTGTTAGCGAGACCACCACAGACCAGGAGGACCAAACCAAAGACAGAGAAAGTGGGGGGGAGAAGGAGCTCACCAAAGGCACAGGTAAGACCAAATGTCTGACCCACAAGATGAAAGTAGCCCAGTAAGGAATCATACTGGAACCTTCACCTCTGCACTGACGTGGCCTTGTGTCTGATTTCAAACTTCACACAAGTGCAGCACCTTTAAGTGACTGCAGGTGAGCGCAAGAAGCATCTCCTTCAACCATGTTTCAGAAGTGTTCCAGAAAAATGTCAGGGTTTTTAATCTAGTTCTGACATGTTCTGTACCCACACTTATAAGATAGTGTATGTTTTTATGTTAGCAAGCTACTTTGAGTGGCAGGTGTGGTGCTTGACTCCACTTGGTTGGGCGTGATGAGGTTAACCAAATGATATACAGTTGTGTAAATTATCACGGCCCTCTGCTGACGTCTGCAGTGGATATGACGTTGATCAATAAATCAGCCAGAATTGTGAACCTATAATAATGACCAAGGCCACTACGATTGGATTGAAATGGTATGGTTGATAGTTAGACAAGGACAAGATTGGACGGAATTTAAATTTGAATGACCCTCTGGATTCAGGGATCATGTGAAATTGTGTGTTACTCTCCGTGATGTAGAAGGAGCTTTGTTGTACACGTGAGTTCTGTGAATCGACTTCCTGTTTTTTCTATTTAGCTTTTTCAAACCATTGAAAAGATATCAAAGTATTTAGGATATAATAAAAGATAAACGTGTGGCAATATTACTGACTAGTAACAACGAGTCTTAAAGAAAGCTGCTTGGTGAAGGTCAGTGCTTGTATGATTTTATAGTTTGTGGGACTTCTTGAAAAAGTAAAGTAATAAAATCCTCAAACAGCTGAGATGGAATAAATTCAACATAAAAAATAGAATTTGAGCAGAAGGGCCAAATTTCAAGGGAGAGGTGAAGCTTTTTTCGTAGCAGTTAAAGCCAGCATTATGTGGCCAAAGGCATCAGGTGAAAGAAAAGAGATTTTCCACAAGGTCCATGTAGTAAAGCAAGACATAAAGAGGATCAACTTAGATTGAAGCAGAGGCTGACTTGCTGTGATAACATATGTTTGTCGTTGTGTTTTTAATAATATTTTGTGAAATATATTTGAAAATGTATTTTAAAAAAGGAAATATATATGTATAAAATCAATATCTGTTCTTTAATGTGAGTAAAGGGAAAATGTAGCTTAATAATATTTTGGTGAGTTTGAATAAAATCCCTTATGGATTTCAATTTCAGTGTAAATGAATATGAATGTGTTTGCAGTCAGGTGAGTTGTAACTCAATACAAGATGGTTCTGATAATAGTGACGACGAGCAGAACCAGACAGAAAGACAACTCTCACTTGTCAAACTCCTTGTGTCACTGCAGGATGTTTTGATTTACACTAGTCAGGTTAAAAGCGAGAAAACAATACAGACCTTTGTGCAAGTTTCTTTTTTTTTACAAAGTGCAGCAGAAAAGAAGAAAAAAAACTTCATCACAGTGTTTGAAGCCCAGGCTTTGTAAAATGTCTTTGATATTCGAACTTCTATTTTAAATGAGGCTGAGTTGTTTGTGCTCTTTGAACGGGCGACACTTGTCTTTGATGGAGGAAATAATGATATGCATGCCTGACTGAATACGGCTAAAAGTATGTTTTAGCACATCAAAATAAAGCACTTTAAAAAGCATTAAAATGAGCCGGCCGATTAATAATTCACCCATACCTGTGGTGCACAGGAAGACGACTCCTCGCATTAGGATTCCTACTTTTTGAAAGGCATGCAATTTGATACAAGCATATTCAGTTCCTTTCCTCCCCTCTGTCAGACGCTAATCACCAAATAAGTGTGTTTCTGTGTTTCACAAAGGAAATATGTGCTTGCATATGAAAAATGTACAGCTTCCCAGCAGCTTATTAGGAACGCTTAGTTAAAAATAGCATGTGCATTAGGGAATCAGCTCTGAGGTTCTGTTTGATGTCAGTGGAAATGTGTATAGGTGGGTTCAAGGGTGTGTTGTCAGCAAAAGTCAGGCGGCTGTAGTTTAATGGCTGAGTCCAGGATCACGCTTCCACCTCTGATTGATGAATGCAACGTCCTTTCAACGCCAGTGCAAGAAATCAATGTTGCCTTGATGCAAGATGTTAAGACGTACTAGAAAAATACTTCTGTGGATTTGTAGCTGCAGACATGCCAGGTCACTTCGTCACCCTCCATCCAGAAAGTGGATTTCACTCTTATATTACTCTTTGTTTGAAACTATATACACTAACCACAAATCAAATGATCACTTTTTTAGATGGGATTTGATTACTTTTCATTGTTAAATTTTTTTTTTTCACTTTGCCTTTTGTGTTTGGCTTTGAATATAAATCTGAAATAAGACTTTAATCACAAATCTACATCATGCTGCTCAATTGAGTGAGAATTCTGATGTTACCATGGGATTAGACATTTTCACTTGTCTCAAAAGAAGTTAGCTCAAGCAGTCGCCAGACTGTGTAGAGGTCAGGGGCTGAAAATACAATAATTAGAATAACTGTGTGGTCGATTGAGTTAATTTAGACCCTATTTTCTTTTGATTTCCTTTTCTAAAAGAAACAATGCATTTGAGAAAATCTCAGATTATACAATCAACTCTTAACTAATAAGTAAAAAAATAATAATTATTATTTTTTTAATCATACAAAAATATCATTTATATGAACTTACATTTTTGTTATCTTTGTAACAAGCAGAGCTGTGGGCAGGTTTTGGATGCGATAAATACATGTATGTAAGCCTCCTCTTTACTGGCTGAGCCATTTCTATCGTCCATCACTGGAATTATTGAAGTGTTTCGTTTCGTCATTGTCATGTATCTGTTGAAACAGAGCACAATCGCTCCTTTACAAATGACACTCACTGTCAGACACTCAGCATTAGCCAACACAGAAGAAAAGACTCCCTCCTTTTAAAAGCCACTGTCAATCTCATTTTCTCTTTTTTGTTCCACGGCACCTCAGAATTCATTAAAGTCATTTAAAAGTACATCAGAAGACGTTATAAAAATGCATATGAATTCACTCTGACACATCATGATAGATGCCTTCATTATTCTGATGTTTGTTTTTATCTTAGTTATAATAAATACATGCACATGTTACCAACAGTCAGACATATGTTAATGTCACTCGCTGCTGACAACACAGAGCGCTGCTGAATTATCATATAAATAAGACAGAAGAAAATACACTTTTTACTGTAAACCTGCAGCTGCACTTTGGTCTTCTTGCATGATAAGTTATTTAAAGGGTCATTTCTAATGCTAGGCATGAAATATAAATGGGCAGCTATAAGTCTCTCTGTAAGACAGGGCTGAGGAGGAAAGAAATAGAAAAAAAAATAGATTTCTACTGTCATCAAAGGTTTATATTTACTTGCAGTGGTTGGAGGCGTATTGCTTCTTCTTGAAATCAATGCTCAAGCTACTCAACTAACATTACACCTAGAGTCCTTGAAAAATAACTGTGTTATAAGGATGCTTTCAGAATGAATTCCAACTACGAACAATCTAAAACATATGATGAAAGTGTTACTCTTTGTTTGTTGTCTTGACACAATTATCTTCTTATCTGTTTTAAATAAAATAAATGTTGAAAACTGAAGAATTAGACTGTGACCCTTGACAGTAGGGTTTACTTTTAAATGAATGTTTTCTTTTTCTTTTCAATATTGCTGTTGATACCACAGTTGAATATTTTTGCAGCCTTCAATTTAAAAATAAAAGGATGTAATTGCAAACAAATGTATTGAATTGTGTTCAGTTGCCAAAAGCTAAAGCCCAGTAGTCATAGTAGGTGTTTTTCACTGACCTCAACACTCGTTATTTTTTGTTCCCATCAATTGATAACTTATTCAGCTTAGCCGTGAAAACTTCTGTAGTGTCGAGAAAGTATCAACTTGTGTGTCTCGATAATAGAGATATTCTGTGACAGCAAACCAAATCATTGTTGAGCAGCAGGACAGTTCACTGCTGCTCTGAGCATTCTTAACACCCAACACTGTTTATTGCTCTCCATATTGCAGTTTAGGTTTGCAGATTTAATGTGTTGTTAGGAAACTATTGCCTCTTTATGCTTGCTTCAAATCAAATTATTCAAATTTATGATGCTGCTTTTCTAAACTAGAGGACATTTAACGCAGTCTGATTTGTTGCTGCTTTCAGAAGTTGGAGATTCGTGGAGAAAAAAAAAACAGAAATGAAAGCTTCTAAATCGTTTACATATTCATAGCATGCCTTCAGAGAAGTTGTCGTTCCTCGAATTATAATTCCCTTTTGTCATTTAAGTTAATAGGCCATAAATTGTCCTTGTTTGCAAGCCAACTTCTGAAAGCCTCGTGTTTATGAGCTTTCCAGGGTGGTGGTTCCAGAGCGGCGGTGTCTCTCTGGTGTCCTGTAGAGGTGAATGTCATGTGGGCTCGCGGTTCGCCGCCGGGTAATTAATAATGTGACTTCATATTCCTCATCCCGATGTTGGCTTTGTTGAACTGTTCATGACATTCTCATGTAGCGCACAAGGTCAAATTCTATTTGATGAAGAGGTGCAACTGGAAGAGAGGAAGATGGAAATGTCACAAAGTCAAACCTTGATTATAAAAGCATGCCAGTGAACAATTAAAAAAATGTTGCCCTAAACAACGCTTACACTGATTAAACATATTTCAAATGTCCAGCAAGACCTGTCATTTATCAAACAGAGCCTCTTTTGGTGTGATCTTTCACTTGCTCACTCTCCTCATAGCCAAGCATTAAAACGTCAGTGCTACAGTACCTGGTCCATTCCTCCACTACCATGTTCTTGGTTAGGTGATCTTGGAAACACTTTCTTCAGACTCTCCCCCAAAAGAATTGCTCGCTGTGAAGCAAGTCATCTTGGGTTATGAATACAGTTAATAAAATGATCGTTACAGTCCTATATTTTACATTTTTGGAAATTCTATGAATTTGTCCAATCAGGATCTGAAAGGATGTGAACTGCAAGTGGTTTTTCTTCGGGTGCCAACGTTTTCATCTTTTTTGTGACTTTGTGACTTCTATTATACAAGGATGCCGCCCCTAAAACATTGACGTTATTTTTAGTATCATTTCTTAATTTGTTTTCTCGAAAAAAGTGTCCTTAGATTTGAGATTTATCGCAGCATAAAAAGTGTCTCTCTTCAGTTCTCAGTCAAATGAACATTTTTGTGTTGTGACATTTTCAAAATATTTATTTCAAAATAGTTATTTCTCTTGACCATGTACTTACTTTAATATGCACATTTAAAATGATGACAACTTATTAGGAACAGCTTTTGTCATTAAAACAAACCTCAAAGTCTACGATATATACATATAGCGAGGACATAAAAGTGGTGAGAGTTCACAGCATATGTGAAACAGTCTTGTTCATGTAGATAAGTCCGGGATAACAGGGAGACAGTTGTCTGTCCCGCTGTGAGGACAATAGAATGTGAGATTATTTGGGTCAGCAGAAAAGTGTTTTCTTTTAAGTATGTTTCATTCATTCAGGTCATGATAATAAAATAAAAAAAAGGCTATGCCCAAAGGCAAAGCCATGGACATGAATTCTGGGTCAGGAGATAATCACAGATGCAAAGGGGTTTTCATAGTGAAATGGTCATTGTCTCCTTCTTTGAGAGGGTGAGCAGGGTCAGAGCGTGTTGAGTTTCTAAATTCATGAGGAGCATGATGATTTTTTTTTTTCTCATGAGTTAGTTCAATGTCATATTCATGTAGATATGTTTCTGACTCCTTAAACTTTGATGTATGTTGATGATGATAATCATTTAATATAGGATTTTTACAGAGAATTGGATTTTTCATTCAACCTGAAATTAATACAAGCGGGTGCACCGTGTTCTAGCATTATTTAACCTCTGACACTTTTTTGAGAGCTGCATGTTCAAGGCCAAAGATCTGCGAATCCAACCATCATCTCCGGTCCTTTTCCTTTCTACTGGGTATGTAGCTGTCGTGGGATCGTTTAAAAGTGAACGCCCGCTTCAAGGGCATACTGGGAGCTGTGATGGCGCTGGGAGATTTCAATGTCAGGTGACCAGTTGCGGTTAATTTAGTCCGTGCTGTGTCAGTCTCTTTGTGCATCCTTTTCCCCTTGAAAGCACAACAAGTGCTCTGATTGCCCCATAGAATTATGCAGCGTGCTGACAGCCCCGCTGCTATTTGAGTTATACAGTTCAGCTATGGGAGGTGAGACAAGGTGCCAAAGTCCAATTCACTTACGGGACTCGCCAGCACAAAAGCCTGTGGTTTACGGAAAAGGGGCATGAATTAGTAATCACCTAATTGACTCTTAGGTTTTTCCTCGCCACTCCTGCTCTCAGTCAGATGCCTGACCTGTGTATCTGTCAGAAGAGGTTTGGTTTGGATGTGTCTCCGTGCCTAATGACCTGGCAGATAAGGGTCAAGGTAACGCACATGACCCTCATTGACATGAGAGAAGGTCTTTCTACCGTTATCTTGCCGAGTACTTAAAGAACACACGGAGCCTTCACTGTATACTGGAAGCTTGAGTCATTATCACTCAGGAAGCTTTTAAAGTGATCCAGTATGACGATCACTGCCTCTTGTTTACGGCAGCTCACAGTGTTGTCCCTGCCTCATTTCTTAGACCGTCTTTTAAACCGTCTGAAAGATACAGTAGTTTAGGCCATATCTTATATCTTAATAATCCTCTCAATGTGATTCTATATATTCACAGGTTAAACCAGATTCATTCTTTGTGTCCTTGCACACTCATTTACAGACACAAGCTGGAATTTCTAAATCCACTGTGAACCTATCAGAAAAACAATAACCCTGGCAAATCCTCCAAGATCTGTATTATCTCTGAGTGAACGCAATAACTGAGTGGACGCTTTGACCATGAGAACACAGGCTGGTACCGTGGACGCTCATGAACACTGGAAACATTTGAGCAGCCGTCCATAATTAACAAACTTTCTCACCAACTTTAATGAACATGTGCCCAATGACATCATATTATTATGAATATTCTAAAGGTGAAAAGCTTCAGTCAGACAACAACCCAAACTGCAACACTTGAAGGACATTTAACAGTTTAATTGAACAATGGTTTTTGATTAATGATGAACTATTTAAGTCGATAAATGTTTCCTCAGCAGGATATTAGCCAAAAGCTATTAATTATAAATCATAAAATAAAAATAAATTATGTTTTTAAAAATAAAGTTTCAAAGCTGAGACTAAATAAATGGACTGAGTAGAATCTTATTCTTTTTCGTGTCACTTTTCAAAAGTTGCAGCCATCGCTCAGGTGTCCTCCTGGTCATGGGTTCTCACCTTTGTCCCACAGTTGGACGCGGCCACTCTCATGCTCCGTTTCAGTTCCAATTCCGCAATTTTTCGGTCATTTATTCCATCACCTCTTGACATGAGAAAACAGGATACAGTAGTCGGATGTTAGTCATGGTGCTGGTTGTGGTAACGTTGTGCAGGAGAACGTGATTGATCAGATTTATGGAGTCCAAATTGGCCATGACGAGAAAGACTGTGCCTGGATAAACCTTCCCAGTCCTCCGTCTGTCCTCGCTCACTCCCTCAGACACACACTCTTGCATGAAACTATTTGGGGCTTTCAAGTCTCTTAGCATAAACAGCTTCTTGTTCTGTGCGCGATGTGTACTAATTGCTTAAGTGTGTAAGTGAAAAATACTTTTAATCAATTACAGCTTTGCTGTTTATGCTGAGAAGACTATGATCACAATCCCCATCTGAAAGCTTTCATGTGTTGTTGTCGATACATGGTTTCAAATCATGATTCTGTTTCATCTCAAATAACAATTAGAAACCGCCAACTATGACCCCCAAACCCAAAGCAACGCTAATGGTGACTTACTGTAGTGTAGCATATGTCAGCAAAATAAGCTGGTTAGATGTCATATTTACCCATAATGCTTTCCCCTGCTTTCTTCATTGAGCTACATGCATGTAGCAGAGCATTAGCCCAGTTGTTGGACAGTTTGTCCCCTGAACATAATTGAGAAGACTCATGCAAAATTATAATTTTTTTAAAAATAATTTTGACCCCCTGGTCATGAGGGCACATGAGGAGGTTGTGCCTTTGGGTTCACTGAGATACTGTTGAAGATGAACTTGTAATCTGCCTTTTTTTAGTCTTCACATTTCCCGTTGTTTGGTTAATACCCACCAAACTGACCAAAGGTGAAGTCTGGTTGTTGGCAGTCGTATCCCCCCAGAGTCGGAGTGGAATGAAGTGGAAATAAGGAGGAAGACGATGGGCTGGGACAGTGTCATGACTGAGAGGTTAATGTCAGGGAATGGGAGGCTCCTTTTGTTTAACGTTCCCTTTGTTTATTGGTGGATGTGTTTAATGGGATTGACCATGACTAGTCCCTAATAGGGCCTCCCTGACTGATCCTAGAGTCTCTGGGAGATCCAGCAGGCTTGTCCGTCCAAAGCCAGGTCCCCTGCTGTGTAATCAGCTCAACCGCCCTTCTCCTGATTGGAGCTGACGTTTTAATGTCTGGAGTGGGAGTGTGGTCAGCCCCACTTAACCTGACCCCCCACCAACTCACCCCTTTCCCACCGATGCCCTCTGTTCCCAATTTGCCCTTCTAGGACTGTACAAATCAGGCCAAATTTAACTCTTTATGGGCTTGTTAGGGGGGTGCAGTGGACTGCCTCAACTTCACACAGACTCTCTCTTTAGGACACCATGAAGTCTGAGACGACAACTTATAAACGATCAGTGTTGTTGATCGTTTGAAATTTTCATTTCAAAATGATTTAAAAGAAACATTTTAGATGATGATGATGATAATGATGTTGAAGACATTCACGTTAAAGATAATTACAATAATAATGTTGAATTTCATGTTTATTTTATTGACCATAGATTGACTTTTAGCGTGAGGATCATAATAATGACGATGATAATAACTACAATGATAATGAGGATGGTAATGATGATAACAATGATGATGATGATTATGTTGATGGTGATGATGTTGATGATGATGATGAAGTTCATGACGTTGATGATGATGATGATGATGATGATGACCATCATGATGATGAAGATGACCTTGATGATGATGATGTTGTTGAAGATGATGATGATGATGATGACCAGGATAATGATGTTGATGATGACCATCATGATAATGATGATGATGATGAAGATAACCATGACAATGTTGATGATGATCATGATGATGATGAGGATGACCAGGATAATGATGATAATGACCACCATGATGATGAAGATGACCATGATAATGATGATGATGATCATGATGATGATGAGGATGACCAGGATAACGATGATAATGACCACCATGATGATGAAGATGACCATGATAATGTTGATGATGATCAGGTTGATGATGAGGATGACCAGGATAATGATGATAATGACTACCATGATGATGAAGATGACCATGATAATGATGATGATGATGAAGATAACCATGACAATGTTGATGATGATCATGATGATGATGAGGATGACCAGGATAATGATGATAATGACCACCATGATGATGAAGATGACCATGATAATGATGATGACCATGATCATGATGATGATGACCAGGATAATGATGATAATGACCACCATGATGATGAAGATGACCATGATAATGTTGATGATGATCATGATGATGATGAGGATGACCAGGATAATGATGATAATGACCACCATGATGATGAAGATGACCATGATAATGATGATGATGATGAAGATAACCATGACAATGTTGATGATGATCATGATGATGATGAGGATGACCAGGATAATGATGATAATGACCACCATGATTATGAAGATGACCATGATAATGATGATGATGATCATGATGATGATGAGGATGACCAGGATAATGATGATAATGACCACCATGATGATGAAGATGACCATGATAATGATGATGATGATGAAGATAACCATGATAATGTTGATGATGATCATGATGATGATGAGGATGACCAGGATAATGATGATAATGACCACCATGATTATGAAGATGACCATGATAATGATGATGATGATCATGATGATGATGAGGATGACCAGGATAATGATGATAATGACCACCATGATGATGAGGATGACCATGATAATGTTGATGATGATCATGATGATGATGAGGATGACCAGGATAATGATGATAATGACCACCATGATGATGAAGATGACCATGATAATGATGATGACCATGATAATGATAATGATGACCAGGATAATGATGATAATGACCACCATGATGATGAAGATGACCATGATAAGGATGATGATGATGAAGATAACCATGACAATGTTGATGATGATCATGATGATGATGAGGATGATCAGGATAATGATGATAATGACCACCATGATGATGAAGATGACCATGATAATGATGATGATGATGATGATGATCATGAGGATGACCAGGATAATGATGATAATGACCACCATGATGATGAAGATGACCATGATAATGATGATGACCATGATAATGATGATGATGACCATCATGTTGAGGATGATGATGATGTTTCCATTAAAACCCAATGTTCAAACTAGCACACACTGGTCACAGCTGTCTTTTGCGTACTAACCTGACTCTCTTCATTTGTATTGAAGGAGCGTCCAGCCTCCTGGAGCGGAGCCAGTCAGACTCTCCAAACCCTTCCAAAAGGCCTTCTTCACGCTCAGAGTTGTCAGAGAGTCCACTTTCCTCGAAGCGTCCCAAGACTGCAGACAAGAAGGCCAAAGAGCAGGTGAGCATTTAAATCACATTAAACATTACAATTTAAAGAACTTTGTATCTTAACTTATTATTCTTGTATATTTTTTTAACAATAGCCTAAAAACCTCTGAGTCTGTTCCACACTTGAACTTTACACCAACTACAAACACAAATGTTAAATTGAACTAATAACCTGAACTATTTCTCACAAGCTTTTCATATCATGCAGTATTTTCAAAAATTATTTAGCCTTCCTGCTGCAGATACACCGCTAATTGTGTATAAGGTGGAAAATCAATATAGTATTTGACAGATGAGAGCACTTTGAAGTGGATGCCAAGACTCAGCCGTGCTCGGTATCACATACTTATCAGTGATCAGAGGTATCTGCTGCTTCAGGGAAGGCTGCATCACGCTGCTCCCTCATCTACAGCTGCAGACGTTCCACCCTTCTAACCCTGAGCCTTCTCTGATCTCCTCTCGCCCAGATGTACCAGTGCCCCTACTGCAAGTTCACCAACACTGACCTGAACCGTCTCAGAATGCATGTGATGAACCAGCACTCTGTCCAGCCCATGTTACGCTGCCCTCTCTGCCAGGATATGCTCAACAACAAGGTCCACCTGCAGTTCCACCTCACACACCTCCACAGTGTGGCGCCGGACTGTGTTGAAAAGCTGATAGCCACGGTAAGTTCATGTGAAGTTATTTATAATAGTATAAGTATTTTTTAATGGAAAGATGAGTGTGATGCTTAATAAAATACAATGCATTTAGAATGAAATTAAACAAACAAAAAAATAAGACATGTAGAGTTTTCCTTAAAATAATCCGTACATGGCAGACAATGAAGCTCTAAAACAAAAGTAAATATGAAATACTAACCAGGAAACCCTATAAAATCTGACTTCAAATTCTTTGCCATGAAAAATATAACTTTCACATCTGGTAAATCACTTTATATTTCCATTAAGTCATCAATTTTGAGTTTTAAAATAATAATGAAAAGTCTATACTTATATTTTTTTCATTATTTTGTTGTATATAAAATGTGTTTTCTCAGCATTCAATTCCTTCGAGCAACATTATTTGTTGATTTACTGTGGACCATATATAAGTGACCTTTTGAAACTGATGGTCAGATCAGACAATAAATAGTAACATGCAGGATAGAATGGTGCAGTTTGAGTGCAAGCTTTAAGGTCAGCTACATCTCGACTCGTGTTCACCAAGAAAAGACACTCTGTGCTTCCTCTAATGCTCATCAAGGGGATATAAAATTTTATTTGCTCTGTTTTCTTGTAAATCACCAAGCAAATCTTTGTTCTGTGCTGTGACACTAAATAGCCCGCTGGACAACCACGTAGTAAAACAAGACTGTATCCACTGCCGAGCCATCTTCATCCTCCGTCGAGGAGTAAATGGCAAGCACATTAGTATGGTTGACAGCAATATTTATTTCTTTTATAGGGGTTGTAATATACTGAAGCACTGGATGAATGTCCTAGAACAGCCATAATGTAAGGCCCATTAAAGTGCACAACAATTTAAAATATTTGGTATTTATTTGATTGATTGATATAACAAAGACATTTTTCTAGACGTGTATACAAATTTTAAATGAAAATATGGTTAATTTAAATAATCATGTATTACCTTTAGACCATGTTTTTGTTTATTTTCATTTTCAATGTCTCCTCAAATAAAGTGTATTGACTATGACTCATTAAGTCAGTGTCTGGCTGGACGAAAGCCAATCTTCAATTTGTGTTCCAATTAAACAGATCAAATTAAAAATGACCTTGGGCTTCTCCCTTCTCTCCTTCAATTGCTTAATGAAGCAGTTGACAAGAAACACTCCACGTTGCAATGCCAAAAATTGATTTTGGTGTACCTGTTTGTTTTCTGTATCTACTGCGAGTGGAATGTTATTTCAAGTTCAGGTCTAGAGACTGTGTGAATGCACGATGCACAGTGAACTCCATTTCAACTGCAAATCTAAAAGCAAGTATATATCTGAAAATGTCATTACACTGAAATAAACTAAATTTAATAAAATAACTTCAAGATGTCTAAAGAGAGATAATATGAACATATTAATTTCATATAAAGTTGTTCAATGTTGGAGGGCAACTATAAAAAATAAAATCTATATTGAAAAGAATATCATAATCATAATATATTATTTATGTGTAAATGTTTTTTAGAAAATATTTGTTTGTTAAATGCGTTTTCTATTTGTTCCGACAGGTTACAGCAACTGATGTTCTGCCAGCAAGCATGTTCATACCTGTACCAAGTCCAGATTCAGAGTCCCAGAACACGTCTCTTAGCACAGCAAATGCCAATCCAGAGGATCCCAAGAAACAAGCAGGTGGGTTTTTGATTGTGTTTTCGATAATCCAAAAATGTACCCAAGTACGTGTTAAAATAAATATTCACAAATGAAATTGATTGATTGGCCTGTAGGCACTTTTCATCTGCTTCCAAGTATTTTTCTTTATATCTGGAAAATTAATGAGAAACTATATACCTCTGCAAAGAAGCTCAAATCACATGGCTGTAAATAAAGCAAAATTGGATGAAACACATTTTCTTAGCTCACAGTAAAATCTATCTTCCTAACAGGGAATTCAATTTGCACCATTTTTGCGAAACCCACTCGATCACCAGGACATAAGGACAGTATCTTTTTAGAGTTCAACAGAACCACAGTCACATGAAAATTCTTTTATTTTGGCGACTTGTCTTTAGGCTGTTTTGTCTGTTACATTTTTGCTCGTTGGTAAAGGAGCACAGGAAAAGGCTTCCTAAATCTAGTGTTATTACAGAAAATTTGGCCATTTTTAAACCTGAATATTCAGTCTGAAATTGTCAATTATATTCATTCACATTTTTTTTTTAAATAAGCACTGTTCAGTGTCAGTAATTGTATTCAGGGCAATGTAAAAACAAAATATGATTTATTATGTAACTAACCTAATTAAAACACTTGAGTATGATGTATTAACAAATAATATTTCCTTTACAGATGCTATTGATGCTGAGCAACAGAAGGCAGCTTCACTCCCTACGGAGATAACAGAAGCACGCAAGTCACCTGATGAACACCAAAGCTCTGAGAAGGAAGATACAACAGGATTTCTATGCTGGAAAAAGGGCTGCAATCAAGTATTTAAGTCATCCAACTCCTTGCAAATGCACTTCAATGAAGTTCACAACAAAAGGCCCCAGCTGCCTGTTTCGGATCGCCATGTCTACAAATACCGCTGCAACCAGTGCAGCCTGGCTTTCAAGACTGTGGAGAAACTTCAGCTTCATTCACAGTACCATGTAATTAGAGCAGCCACCATGTGCTGCCTCTGCCAAAGAAGCTTTAGAACACTTCAAGCCTTGAAGAAACATCTGGAAACGAGCCACCTAGAGCTCAGCGAAGCTGATATCCAGCAGCTTTATGGTGGGTTATTGATGAATGGTGACATTATGGCCATGGGCGACCCATCGCTGAGTGAGGAGCAAGGGAGTCTTGGTGAAGATGACAAAGAGGGAGATGAAAGCGACACAGAGGGAAAACAAAGCCCGACGGGTAGTGACTCTGGTTCTTTTCTGGAGGATTCAGGATCAGAACCGAAACGAGCCTTACCCTTTAGAAAGGGCCCCAACTTTACCATGGAGAAGTTTCTTGATCCATCTAGACCTTTCAAGTGCACCGTTTGCAAGGAGTCTTTCACACAGAAGAACATTCTTTTGGTTCACTATAACTCGGTGTCCCATCTACACAAGGTGAAAAGGGCTCTTCAGGAGTCTACTACTGGTCAGCCAGAGCCTACCAGCAGCCCTGACAACAAGCCCTTCAAGTGTAGCACTTGTAACGTGGCATACAGTCAAAGTTCTACTTTGGAGATCCATATGCGTTCTGTTTTGCATCAGACAAAAGCCAGGGCAGCCAAGCTCGAAGCCGCAGGAGGGATCCCTTGCTCTACAAGTTCTACTGCAGTGAGCAGCGGAGGATCTAGCATCTCCACCTCAACATCAAGTCCTGTTGCAGTCAGCAACTCAACCACAAACTCCATTAACCATACACCATCTGGGTCTCTAGCAGCCCAGCATGTTGTTGGGGGAAACCATGGGACTCAGACACACAACACGGAAAACATGGGTGGGTCTACTGTAACCCGTCATCATTCTTCATGTGATAACCATGAAATGAAAAAGTCAAAATATGCAGATATGCTGTCTGCAAGGGGGCAACAGCAGCAGCTTCAACAACAACAGCAACTTGCCCAGGCACAGGCACAGGCCCAGCTTCAGCAAGAACTCCAGCAGCAAGCAGCACTTCTACAGTCACAGTTGTTTAACCCAGCTCTTCTGCAGCATTTTCCAATGACAACAGATGCACTCCTCCCTCTGCAACAACAGCAATTGCTATTTCCATTCTACATCCCTGGTGCAGAGTTTCAACTAAATCCAGAGATCAGTATTGCTAATTCAGTTGGCCTTGGAGGTTCTGTCACCTCCTCACTGTTAGAGGAACTGAAAAACTCTGCACAGCAAGCCCAACAGAGCTGCTTGCAACAACAACTGATGCATCATCACCTTCAACAGCAGCAGCAGCAGGCTCATTCACAAGCTCAGGGGCAAATGGCATTGTTGCAGCAGAGTGCATTAATGCACCAGGTTGAAAAAAAACAGAGGCCCCCCTCTCGAAATAATGACAAGGAAAGAGATGCACAAAGAGAAAGGGAAATGGCTGATAAACATGAGGAATATGCTAACAGGGATTTAATCGAGGGCAAGCTTAAAGACAAAGAAATACAACATCTCTCCTTGAACTTCAACCAAGATATATCAGGCTTACCTCCACCTAGGATTGCCTCTGATGCTCGTGGAAACGCAACTAAAGCCCTGTTGGAAAATTTTGGCTTTGAGCTAGTGATTCAGTATAACGAGAATAAACAAAAAGCCCAAAAAAAGATTGCTGGACCAGGAGGGTCCACTGGTCCTGGTGGGATAACCAGAGTGGTGGACCCAATTGAGGGATTAGAAAAGCTGGAGTGTGAGGCTTGTGGCAAGTTGTTTTCCAACATACTTATTTTAAAGAGTCACCAGGAGCACATCCACCAAGCTTTCTTTCCATTCCGATGCCTTGAGAGATTTGCAAAAGAATACAGAGAGCATTATGATAAACTCTATCCATTGAGGCCCCCAACACCAGAGGCTACTGCAGCTCCTCCACCCATTCCACCACCCCCACCACCACCTCCGCCACCGCAAAGAGCTCCAACACCGAATATCCCTGTTTCAACCGCCTCACTTACTCCCCCAACCGTCTCAACACCACAACCTTCAGTTTCAATCACACAACTTCCAATGCCAATGGATCTGCCACTTTTCCCTCCTCTTATGATGCAGTCCATGTCTCTCCAGTCCCTACCAACCCAGTTGTCTGGCCAACTATCTGTTGACACAGGCCTAGCATCTGACCTGGCACAACTTTATCAACAGCAGCTTACACCAGCTATGCTTCAGCAGCAGCAGCAGAACAAGAGGCCAAGGACACGAATAACAGATGACCAACTTCGAGTACTGAGACAGTATTTTGACATTAACAATTCACCAAACGAAGATCAGATCAAAGAGATGGCAGACAAGTCAGGACTGCAGCAAAAAGTTATAAAGCACTGGTTTAGAAATACGCTTTTCAAAGAGCGACAGCGCAACAAGGATTCCCCATACAACTTCAATAATCCACCAACAACAACCCTTGAAGAAACTAAAGTTGACTCGAAACCTCCTTCTCCTGAACCTCAGAAGCAGGATTATTATGGTAGTAAAAGATCTTCCAGAACTAGATTTACTGACTATCAGTTGAGGGTCCTTCAAGATTTCTTTGATGCCAATGCATACCCAAAAGATGATGAATTCGAACAACTCTCGAACCTTCTCAGTCTCCCTACCCGTGTCATAGTGGTATGGTTTCAAAATGCACGTCAGAAGGCCAGGAAAAACTATGAAAACCAGGGTGAAGGATGTAAAGAGGGCGAGAGACGGGAATTGTCCAATGACAGGTATATACGTACCTCAAATCTGAACTATCAGTGCAAGAAATGCAGTCTGGTTTTCCAGCGCATATTTGATCTTATTAAACACCAAAAAAAGCTGTGTTACAAAGACGAAGATGAGGATGGACAGTATGATAGCCAAAATGAGGATTCGATGGATCTCTCCAATGAATGTTATGCTCCATCCGGGTCTTCATGTCATACTCCAATGCCCACCTCTTCAAGTCTTTGCCCACTTCCACCCTCAACCTCTGCATTTTCTCACCACTCAGTTGAAAAAGAAGAGGCATCTCCAGCTTCAACTATAAATCTTTGTGATGAAAAGCCAAAGGATATTACTGATGAAACACGGGAAACCCAGCCCATAATCAAGCAGGAAATAATGCATCCAACCCAATCTGAGCCACAACACCATAGACCACAAAAAGAGGAAAAGACCCCAAATGCCTCAAAAACATTTAAACATTCATCAACATCCTTCTCTCAACAACAACAGTGTGGTTCAACAGCTTCTCAGACAAGCCAGGCTCCATCTCAAAGTTCCCATCTAGGGCTAAATCCACACCTTTCTCCTGGAGCACAGCAGCTAACACAGCAGATGATACCATACCAGTGTGAACAGTGCAAAATAGCTTTCCCATCTTTTGAGCACTGGCAAGAGCACCAACAGCTGCACTTCCTCTCTGTTCAAAATCAGTTCATCCATCCTCAATTTCTTGACCGAGCTATTGACATGCCTTTCATGCTTTTTGACCCTAGCAATCCTCTTTTGGCAGGTCAGTTACTGTCTGGGGCAATGTCACAGATTCCCAGCAGCTCTGCCACCTCACCTTCGACTCCCACATCTACTATGAACTCACTAAAGAGAAAACTTGAAGATAAAGCAGGCACAAGCCCAGGAGAGAATGACAGCACAAACAGTGGAGAGGAGCCACAGAGAGACAAAAGATTAAGAACCACTATCACCCCTGAGCAACTTGAGATTCTTTATCAGAAGTATTTATTAGATTCAAATCCAACTCGTAAAATGCTAGATCATATTGCTCATGAAGTTGGACTGAAAAAAAGAGTTGTTCAAGTCTGGTTTCAAAACACCAGGGCAAGGGAAAGAAAAGGTCAGTTTAGGGCAGTTGGTCCAGCTCAAGCCCATCGAAGGTGTCCTTTTTGCAGAGCTCTCTTTAAGGCAAAAACAGCCCTTGAGGCACACATTCGCTCCAGACACTGGCATGAAGCAAAACGTGCTGGCTATAACTTGGCTCTTTCTGGGATGCTACCAGAGCAAGAAGGAATGCAAATAAAAATGGATAGTTTGGACGCATCAAGCTATTCCCAACTGCCCCCTTCAATCAGTGATGGACAAAGCTCTTCTACTTCACCAGTCAACCGGGGCATGGATTTGTCCCCTCGGGCTTTGCTGAGTCCTTCATCTATTAAAGTTGAGGGGATAGAAGATTACGAGAATGCTGGCTTGTCTTCAGTGAGCCTTAATTTTGATCCATCCAAACTTGATAATGATGACTGCTCCTCTGTAAATACGGCCATTACAGACACAACCACGGGTGATGAGGCAAATGCTGATAATGACGGTGCTGATGTTAAGCATAGTCAAACTAGTAGTGATTATCTCTCAAAGACTGGGGTTATTATGCCCATGCTTGAAAATGAGGACCAGCTGTCGTCAGGACTAGTCAGCCCTGCAACAAGCTATTATACTAAGGATTATGAGAATGAACATATAATTGACCACAGTGAAACATCTAGTTTGGCTGATCCCTGCTCCCCGAGCCCTGGAGGTACCAGAAGCATTGATAGCGGAGACAGACCTGGCCAAAAGCGCTTTCGAACCCAGATGACAAACCTGCAGCTGAAATTATTGAAATCGTGTTTCAATGACTACAGGACCCCAACAATGTTAGAATGTGAGGTACTTGGCAATGACATTGGACTTCCAAAAAGAGTGGTTCAAGTGTGGTTTCAAAATGCCCGTGCCAAGGAGAAAAAAGCAAAGCTCAACATGGCCAAGCACTTTGGGATTAACCAAACATCCTACGAGGGCCCAAAGACTGAATGCAATTTGTGTGGTGTCAAGTACAGTGCTCGACTCTCTGTCCGTGACCATATATTCTCCCAGCAACACATCTCCAAGGTGAAGGATACTATTGGCAGCCAGATAGATAAAGAAAAGGAATACTTCGACCCTGCCACTGTTCGTCAACTTATGGCGCAGCAGGAAATGGATCGCATTAAAAAAGCCAATGAAGTTTTAGGAATGGCACAGCAGCAAGCAATGCAGCAGCAAGGGATGTTTGATAACCCAGCGATGCAGGCTCTAAACCTGCAGTCTGCTTATTCAAATCTGCAAGGCATCCCACCTGTTCTTTTGCCAGGGGTTGGAAGCCCCTCTGTCTCCAGCTTCAACTCATCTAATTCAGGTATGAATCATCCTTCAGTATTTTTATACATATTGTCTTGTCTCACCTTAGTATCTAATTTCTATATTTCTGTTGCATTATGATATTTCTCTAATCTTATTTCTTCTGCTCTACATTTTTTTTTTATTCCAGCTTTAACTCCCCCAAAACCTCAAAACCTCCTGAGCATATCTGGTGCCAGTGTTCCGTCACCCAGCCTACCAACAACTGGATTGTCAAACAAGCCTCCTTCCTCATCATCACTTGCATCATCAAGCCCAGCCCAGACGAATATATCTGCCTCCCTCTCTAACACCTCGTCTACATCCAACTGTACTTCGTCGACCACACAATCCAGTTCCCGACCGGAATCATCCAAAGACAGAGAGGCTGAAAGGGTGAGAGAGAAGGAGAAGAAGGCTCCAGCCCCATCGTCGACAGGAAGTACCCCAGCTCCTTCCACTTCTGCTGCCAGCGCCAAGAAAGAAAAGCCAGACACAGCTGTACCTGCCACTTCAATGCCTACACCTGGTATTGAGTATATTGTGGACCCAGCCCAACTCCAAGCCCTGCAAGCAGCTTTGGCATCTGACCCTTCGGCCCTCTTAACAAACCAGTTCTTGCCCTACTTTATGCCTGGGTTTTCTCCATATTACACTCCCCAGATTCCTGGAGCACTTCAAGGAGGTTATCTGCAACCAATGTATGGCATGGAGAGTCTCTTTCCATACAATCCAGCATTGTCACAAGCACTGATGGGCTTGTCTCCAGGTTCACTGCTGCAGCATTACCAGCAATATCAGCAGAGTCTGCAGGACGCACTACAGCAGCAGCAGCGGCAGCTTCAGCAGATTCAGCAACCCAAGGCAAGCCAAACTCAAGTTTCCCCACAAACCCAAAGGGATCGCAAGGAATCTGCCAAAGATCAAGTGAAAACTGAGGAAAAGAAGGACAATCCCCACAGTGAACCAACCATGTTCTCCTCCTCTCATAGTAAAGCAGCATCTGAGCAGACTGAGATTGATGACAAAGTTGTGGACTTGCATTTCAATCAATTCATTGTCCCCAAGGTGCAGTACAAATTGGCATGCCGCAAATGTCAAGAAACTTTTACCAAGGAAGAAGTGGCAATTTCCCATCTTAAATCTGACTGCTACTTTGGCCAATCTGTGGCAAATCTGCAAGAGATGCTGCTACGTGTCCCCAGTGGCACAGGTGCAGGTGCTGGAAGTCTCTATGACTGCCTGGCTTGTGAAACTACGTTGGATGGGGAGAAAGCACTCAGTCAACATCTGGAATCGGCATTGCACAGACATAGAACAATCAAGCGATCAGCCAGAAATGCCAAAGAGCACGCTACTAGTTTATTACCTCACTCTTCAGCCTGCTTCCCCAATCCTAACACCGCATCTACCTCGCAGTCTGCCACTCATCCCATCAGCAGCCCATCTCCCCAGCCAACAACTTCCGTTACCATGCCATCCTCTGCAACATCCTCTTCCGTGTGCTCCTCTTCTTCAACACCACAGAAAACCACAGCTGCCGGCACTCCCTGGCCCCAGGCCCCTTTCTCCAGAGCTTTAGCTGGGAAGCCCAATATCAGTCCATCATCTTCTTCATCCACTTTTCCTCCAGTTTCCTCACCTTCAACGGTTACCTCAAGTTCATTGAGCACCTCAGGAGTTCAAACCTCGATACCAACAGACGTCTTTACTGACGAGTCTGACTCTGACAGCAGTCTAAAGTCAGCAGGCAGGCTGGACAGAACGGCAGAGGAGCCACAGCAGCCTGGCTTTGTCAAAGACAGTAGTAGTTGTAGTAGTAAACTTGCTAGTGTAGAAATAGACTCCATCAGATTGTAAAAGAGCTTTCAGTGATGGACAATATTTAAAAAAATGAAAAAGAAAAAAAAAAATTCACAAATGAAAAAAATAAATAAAAAGCAGCAATGTTAAAAATACAGTAAAGGTATACAAAACCAATTTCAGAAAAAAAAAATGTGTAAAGACTAACTGCAATTCCAAAGCTTGTAACCAAAAATGTCAATGTTAGTGGATTGTTTTCCCATATCAACATGCTGGTTTTCATTTCATCTTCTAAATTGTCTTACTCAATTCATATCTGTGTATTTATTGATTGGGTTACCTGCAAAATTGATTTTGTTGAGGAGTGCTGTACTGTAAGGCCAAGGACTGCCTCTATGTTGACAAGTGGCCCAAAGTCCCTTTTGAAGAAAGATAAGTCGGTATCCTTTCTACTTTGCTTTCCAGAAATATCTGCTTACTAGCACACTCACAAAGCCAGTATGTACTGTATGGGAGAATAGTCTAGTCAAGCATTCAGATACCAATGGCTTGTAAAAGTAAAGGAATGATTTAATATCTATTTTATTCTCAGGTCAACAGGTCACTGTTTTTTCTGTTGCAGAAATTCATGTTTTAAACGTTTTTTTTTTCATTTGTTTTTGGTTTCTAATGTAAAAATTGTGTTAATTCAAAATGGGCATTCAAGAAAATACACGATTATCAGAATTGGCTCTCAGAAGGTCCAAACGGTGGAATCTCAGTACAATTTGACCCAGACAACCAGCATTGCAGGCAAAGGAATGGGCAAAAACATTTTAGTGAAAGGAAAATCCCTCCTTTTGTATTTATAATAGAGATAACGATTTGTTGTCGGGTAGACTGTTGCATTGGAATGGCTTTACACAGTATGATAGGTTGAAAAAAGTGTACATTTAGCTTTTGTATTTTCTATGGTTGAGACACCTCATTTGATGTTGTCATGGTCATTCCAATTAGAATAGAACACGGGCAAGTAATTTATCAAAATGTTATTTCTCTTTTTCTCAACATTTTGGGAAACACAAATGCCCCTCCTGAAAACGCAGGATCGTCTTTATTAACTATTTAAACCTTTATTTTTATTCGATTTGGTTGATATGAAATCAAACTGATCAAAAGCGAACTGATGAAATATTGAAATTTTAATGTTATTAATGTCTGTTCTACCTTTGTGCACTTATCACTGTCTGACTACACTTTCTCACTAATTTTATTTTTATTTTATCGCACTTATGTTCTCATGACTCCTGTGTTTGTAGATATGTACACTACAAAGCAGGTGTGTTGTTCTTCAAATGACGTGGCTACAGTCTTTCCTTTCGTTCATTTTGCTGTTGTAGTAAATGAAAATGAAAAAGAATACTAATAAGTCTCACGCTTTAAAACAAAAAGGAAATCCAAAGACAAAAACGCTTTCACCATTGGTGCATAAAAAGGACAAAAGAGGCTTCTTTATACTTGAGAATTTGTTGCTCTTTTTAAGAAGATAAGATTTGAAAGATAAAGAAGAACGCATCAGAGTTGCCGATTTTGCTTCTTTGCGAATATGCAGGTGGCTTTTTTACGTCAATACCAAAAACCAAAAAGCGCCCTCGTCCTTGCATTGTGGAGTAGCACCGTTACAGAGCCATTGCAGTTTTTAAGATAGACGTATACATCTTCCTTTGACTCTATGTCTCATTAAAGTGTCCATAAAATGTATAAGGTCTGAACTTCAAAACGTATGTTTTGCTGCTAAATGTAGAATTTTTAATAAATAAAAAAATAACCTTAGATGCATGCTGATTTTGCTTTTTTGGCTAAGCTTTAAAACAGACAATAAACCAATTTCTTGCCTGTGGAACACCTTTTTTATTGTTGCAGAAACGGAACTATGAAGACTGTGAATATAAATGAATTGAACAGACCAATGTTTTCGCCAATTACATTTTAAAAGGCAGTGCATTCCAGATAACATAACCTATTTTTCTTAAGAAAGGACTGATCTTTTTTTTTTCTTTTTTTTGATTTATATTCATTGTTAAAGTATTTTTTCTTATTTTAAAGTAACTGTAAACTATTGTACATTTCGCATCATTGGTCGCTAAACTAAATGGCATCTGTGTTTCATTTATTTGCTCAATAGGTGTAAACCTGCATTCAGTTAGGGTTGTTGTTCACTCATAAAGCAAGTCATAAAGGTTACCAAAAATGTATATAGTACATCGGTACTGATGCGTCTCTTAGGTTTATTAACTTTAATTCCACTCATTACTAGTCTCAGAGGGAAAATAATGGCTTTTAACAGAGGAGAAAACTCCTTCTTCCTGATTTATCCACCAATGACTACATGTATGCAGAGTTACACCTCTACATGTGGATCACAGGTATTGAGGGACATCTTCATTCCAAAGCATTATATCTGTTAGGGAGGAGGGTTTTTGAAGATGTCACTTGATTCAAAATAGCCTGGATGCTTTCGATTCCAAAGAAGTAACTTCATCTGAATGCAATGGAAGGGCAACACCACAACACTGTCACCGATCTCACGCTAATCGACCCAAGCGACTCTCTAAAAAGACAAAAGTCAGTGCTGTCAAAGAAAACATGCTACTTGTCCAAAAGTGTCATATTTTAAGTTATATTAGTGAAATTAAGTTTTAATATTATTTCATAAATTTGTTCCCAATAATATAATTATATATTTTCTCCAATCATAAATTAGCTTTAAATTTGGGTTTCTGATATTAATGAACCAAAATGAAACTCTTGTCCTGGCCACTTTAAGGTGTGATAATTATTCCTTTTTTTTCTATTTAATAAGTGTCTCTGTTTTATTTTATCTCGTGTAACCATTTCTGGGCTCTCCTGCTGCAGCGGCTGCAGCACATCCAGCCAGCATGGACTGTGTGTGACTTTGTATGTGTGTATGTTCAATACTGTAAGAGCCAGCATCAAATGATTTGATTTCTATTTGCCTTTTTGTACATTACACACCAAAACAAAAGTAAACAACAAGGCTGCAGTGATAAAACGACACTGAAGCACTGAGCAGTTTTTGATATATGAATGTGGCAAAGCTGTGTGCAGTCCAAACACAAAGTCAACGATTAAACTTGTGTCCCATTCAACTGTCTATTTTATTGTGACACTATTGTAGATATCTGAATCTGCCCACTCTTTTATTCCACATTGAGAGAGAGATAGAACAACAAGGTTTTTTGCTGAGGTCATCTTTTCGCCCACTGTGAAAACTATTGTGTACCTGTATACAGATATAGATATATTTAAAGTAAGACAACTCTTTTGTTTCTGCGACGAAGAAATGAAATAGACTCTGGAAAGCTTTGGAGATACTAGCAGGATACGAGAGGCTGTGGGCGCTCTACAACTGGAGATGGGAGCCAGGCACAGGCTCAAAACAGCTTTAAACCCCCTTCCCCCGACCCCCTAGTGGATAACTAATGTCTCTGCAAAGGCAATGAACTCTGGATCCGACGGACACGTGTGACTCTGAAACAAAAGTGGCTCCAGCAGCCTCTTTTCTACCTTCTGTCTGTCTCTTTCGTTCCTTCAGATCTGCCTCTGCTTCTGCTCTTTGATGGACAGTTTTCAAAATTTCAGGACAGGATGGACAGACACGCTTGCTTATCTCACACTTCCCTGTTCATGTTGCTACCTGTTTCATTTTCTTATGCTTGTCCCTGTTTGACGAGCCGAGCTTTCCAGTCAGAAGGTCTCTCATTCCTCTCTCTGTCGACGATGTATCTAAAAATAACAATAAAATGAGCAGAGAGGAGACGGGGTCCTGAGCTGTCGTTCTTGGAGAGACAGTGAAACACTAAAAAAGCGCATTAACCAAAATTGAACAACCAAACTAACAACCAAACAACCGTCGGCTCCGTCTTTAAAGATGAACTTTTACGGGGAGCTTTGTTTCTTTTGTGACTTCTGGTGCCACAAAGTTTTTTTATGCTTTTAGAATTTTTTTTTTTCCTTGACTTTCTCCTCCTTTGAGCCTCATAAGCATGGCTCTGTGGCTCATGTCAGCCCATCCGAGGGTAGAAAAAAACAGCCTTGCAATGTACAAAAAAGAGCAAGTTAAACCAAAAATGTTGTTCTTGATGTCTTTTCTATACTGTAGTCTTGTTAGCTTTTTTGTTACTGTAATTATATGATGAAGAGTTCCAAACTGTACCAAATGACATGGAAACTAACATACTTACAACCACATGGAACTTCAGACTTTTAAAGAAACTTTTGTCACACAACCTTGTTGTCCTAGTTAAGTTGATTGTAGATGGTAATTGAATATACTCATTTGAAAATATTTCACCAAGTATGTTTCTTGCTCATTGTGATACATTAAAAAATATGAGCATAAACCTCACCTGCTTTGACCTATTTGTGTGTCTCCCGGCAATCATGAGAACAAATGACACCACATCAAGGTAATCTCTGTTTTTCCCAGCAACCACCTGGATGTCCCGCCCACTCGAGATGGATACATTCAACAAGGATTATTCCAGATGGGGCCTCGTAATGGTGTCATCAAATAAGCAATCTTGATTTAATGATTGATTCTATTGAAAATTAATGGCACTTTTATTCCCCAAGAATTATCTCCTTCTATCAACTTCTTCCTATTTTCTAGCATGAAATTAAAAGGGCAGCTGTTTAAGCAAGGAGATCCAAGACATCTTTTAAAATCCTGAGGCTAAGCTTGAGATGTAAACTGGCTTTGCCCTTGGGCCTCCTCCCAGTTGTGGATGCCTTGTACATCTTTCACAGGCGGGCGTCTAGGAGACATCCTGACAAGATGTCAAACTAGAAATGATCTCCATATGGAGGAGAACCTATAAGTCATAATCTTCTTTTACATGTGTCCACCTTGACATCAATCCATAACCTTTACTTTTAAAGCCTCTTTTGATACGCTCGTCCTTTTGTTCTACAGCTGTTCCTGTTCAACGTTCTCTTTTTCTCTGCTCTTTCTCTGTCCTCCCATCAACTACTGGTTCTCTGGACAGTCTGTGTGTTTAAAGTATTGGTGTCCAACACATTTCCACCTAAAAGAGACTGACTTCCCGAGCAAGAGTCTGGAATAAGAGCTCACTTGTCTTGAGCAACAGGAACGATTCATTGGCCATGTTGAGCCAATTAACACAGGGCACATCCCGAAAGAATTAAAAACATTCTAATCTGATCAACGTGAAAAGGAAGGCCATTTCCTTAACAGGCCTGGACCAGATGGCACTCACACTCAAATGCCACATTGAAACAGGCCAGACTCACTCTCATGGTGTGAAATTGGGTTAGCGCCTCAGTGTAACGTGGGCCTTGGGCAACGAGAGCAACCAAAGCCATTCTTCTGTGCCCTCAAGGCACTTGGCCCAGTTTTCCTGATCTTTACCCCCATATTTTCAAGCCACCCAAGTCATGCAGATGACAGCTTCCTGGAGACATTTGTCTTTCTCAACTATTCAATCTATATTTTCCTGACAATGGTCACATTTATTTTGCACAGAAGACAACCATGTCTACAGACATCATGGAAACCACCACTGTAGTACATCAAATGTCAATAATCACTATAAGGATTTCCTTTCCTATTGCAACATTTTAAAATATGAACTTTCATAATAGCTACACGTGGAAAAAGTGTTTTAGTAAAGATACAAAATATAGATAAGCTGCTCCTGTTAATAATATTCAAAAGCTGTGTTAAATTAATGATGGTGTGTGAAATATACTATTTATTGTTGTTTAGCGTCTGAAACAAAATTTCCCTTCAGGGTACGCTTAAGTCTTTTGACTGCCACTCATCATTCGACAACATTCGCTTCAAGCATCTGACCTCCATCTTTTCCAACACAAAAAAAATAACTTTTACAAACAATGTTCCGGCCAATGAGATTTAAGTACTGCTCATACCACATAGCAGGAGGCAGTAGCATGATTTTACTAACTGACCAGGAAGAATCTTTTTTGCTCTACATAGAATGACCAATCTGTCAATCCGTTTAACTGAAAACAGTATATTTACCATCGTTGACCTTCTCAGGTTGTCTTATAATTCCCACTCCATTTAAAGACAAGAACTTTTAAAACAAGTCACCTCCACTTAAAGGACACAAGATACTCTTTCAAATACTATTGCTGACTTGGGAAGTGAAAGAAGTCATCTTCACCAGGCAGAAGGATCCTTCTCTCTAATCAGGTGGAGTTGGAGTCTTCAGAATCAACAATCAGGACCATCAAAAGAATAATCTTTAATGTTAAAACGTCAGGTTGCACTATGTGCTATTGCTGCTCCTAATTTGCAACAATTTAATTTGAGGAAAATAAATAACAAATTCTGTGTGTAAGCCTCTCGATTGAGATGTGTTTTCCAGTCTTTTAAAATACTAGAATCAACCTAATAATAATAATAAACGTAAAAATAACATTATTTACTACATGAATCTACAATCATGTTATGCTTTTTACTATATGTGTTTAGTAGAGCCAACGGCATCCTCTAACAGAAGTTTCAAGTTCCAATACCCTTGAAATAACATGCAAAACTAATGCAGAAATATATATATATATATAAATATAACCTTTGACATTTTTTTTTTTTTCATTTACAAGCCATGTTGCATATTTTGTCGCCGACAGACATTGAGACATAAAAGTAGATCCATATGCAACATGTTTGCTGCTAAAATGGGTAATTTGACACTGTTATATTTTTGTTTTTTAATCATCTTATAAGTTTGTGGTCACTTGTCTATGGATTTCTAGTCCGTAGCAATGACAGGGAAGAGTCTCTGCAGTCTCATCACACTGTCTTCAGACCTTATAAAAGTCAAAAGAAAATTACACAGCAGCCTCGGTGGCTATCAAACCGAATCAATTTATTTCCTCAGATAAAGTAACAGATGAGTGAGGGGTTATGTGGCACACAAATCAATCAAGAATGACTGATATACTGACGTCTAATGAACAAAAACTCAAAGAACATTTCTAAAAAAGTTCGCGTGCGGGCCAAACTCCTCTGCTGTGGGATTCCTGCTGTGGAAGGTGTGGAGGGTATCTTGGCAGGCGGTGGGCCATCCTGCAGCATTTCCTGGACACAGGATCAGGTGTCGCCATTTTCACAGCACCTTCTGTTTCTGTTTAGCAGGAAATGGGGTCCATCAGAAGAATTCTGACCAAAACTGAACAAGAATTCTCCCTGACAGGCAGGAATATTAGCTTGTGAAGGCAGTCAGTAATTGAATGATCGGCCTCCCCCCCCCCCATCACTCATAATGAAGAGAGTATGTGCAGGGAATGTGTTTGTCCTCCTTTATCCTTCATCTGCCCTTACACTTCTTTTTTTCTTCCTTTTTCACATTTTTACCCCTTAATAAATCATTTGAGGGGGTAGAAATAAGGGATAATTTACCTCACTTCAAAGCGCTTCTCATGTCATTTCTGTAACCTCAAAGTGGCGATGCATTAAAGAGGCTCTCTCCCTGAGAGTGTTTCCGTCTTGAAACAACGCTCGCTGATAGTGTGCGCCGAGGAGGAGTGAGCTACAGTACATGAGAGATCAATTATTACACCTCATTCTGCTCTCATATGCAAAACGATAATGGGTGTACCATGTCAGACCGAAACCATCAGGTGGAGTATCCTTTCCCCTTCAATGTGTTCCACAGATTGTCTGCGGGGCTCTGTTAGATCCGTTTAGACATTAAAACGCCAAAGGGAAAAATGTGCCTACTCCTTGATCTGTCTTCAAATGTCCCTCTGCGGACAAGATTTAGGAGTGATAAACTAGCAGGATAAATCAAAAATCCTGGTCTAAATTCAACACACACTTGAACACACCCCTTTCATACTCGTATGTTGTTATTTAATAATGAACATGTGTCGTAAAAAAAAAAAAGACCTGATGACAAAAGGAGGATCTTTTTCATGACGTAAGAGGCGAGAATAGAAGTCCAGGGTATAAGATTTCTTATAGCTTTGGGGCAAAAGTGAACTCTGAGAAGAATTCTTTACACAATAAATGCTTTGAGACTTGTTCTCATTAATATTTCTCTGACTTTCGTGTTTCCTAAGCCTTAACCAAAATCAGTTGCTGTGCATTGCTGCTGGAATGCCTGTCAGCCTGGGCCCTGACCCTGGGCTGGCTTCTATAATGATGGGAAGATGAAAGAGCCAGGTCCGTTCCCAAGCTGCCCTGTTAGGGGGTGCAAGCCTGTGAAATGGAGAGATAATAGAGACCAGGTGTAGTCGGGATGCCTGAGACACTCTTCAGTCTGTATGAGAGCTTCTATCACTGACAAGAAGGGAACACGAGCACTTCCAAACATGACGAGAAAACTCCATCAATCTGCATACACCTTGAAAATAAACATTCATTCTTGAAGCACTTTTCAAATATATTGCTTCGAGTGTTTATCTGTCTTATATCTATTTGCTTAAAAGGGGAAATTCACACAAAATTCAAACTTCACTCATTTTCTACTTATATTATTATTATCATTATTTTCAGAGTAATCCGAGTTATAGGCAAAATTGTATATCCATTTTTACGAAGCAACGCATGCTCAATTTTCTTCATCTTCTTTCAAAATGCTGCACTTAAAAACATCCAAATACCTCCATACTGCTCATCTCTAATTTCCGTCTTGTAATGAAGAGTTGCCAAAAAAAAGTCAAGTTTTAATCGGACGTTGCTACGCTAGCTGCAAAGCTAGCTGCTATGCCAGCCTTATCTCCATGCCAAAAAGACACACTTAAAGACTTTCAAAAACCTCCATGGTGCTTGTCTGTATTGTCAATCTGACATTGAAGCCTTGACAAGAGGAATTGTTTCTGAAGCAATTGAACAAATCTATATTTTAAGATTGTTTTTAGCAGACACTGCTAGCCTAGAAGCCTACATCTTGCTCGTGTTTACACACTTGAAATGTGTTTCAATGAGGGAAACTGACTAATAATTTCTGCTACAAACAAACTTCAAATATACTTATTTAAGGTTTTCTGTACACCTTATGTCAAGGCTTCAATACAAGATGGCTGTTATAGACAAGCACCATTGAGGTATGTGTATATATGGATGTTTTTTCGTGTCTTTTTGGATGAAGATGAAGATGAAGACAACTGAGCTACATTAAAATAAACATACATTTTCTTCTATAACTCTAAAACAGACTAGATCACTCAGACAATAATTCCAACCCTTAGTCAACATGTTAACCTATTAATTATTAATCCTATTAATAATGCTAAAAAAAATGTTCAACACATTTGTTACTCATTTTAGTAAATATATCTGCAGGAACCTTCAATTGATAACATAGCCAGGACTATTAGAAGAATAAGTTAAATCCTCGAACAAATTGACGATGTTTGGTCTTTTTAGGAAGTTGACGGTAGTTGAGAAACTTCCAATACCCCTGATTCTCAAACCTAAAATTGTAATAGGCTTTTCTATCTCACTTTTTGACAAATGTTTCCATTGGAGAGAAATCTTAGCAAGTGCTTATTTTTGAGCAATACAATAGTCATCATTGAACAAACTTGGATGATGTCTTTTAAACACTGCAACAGATGTGATGAACTGGCCATCTGTCCAGGGTGTCCCCTTTTTTTTGCTGTATTCATGTATGTCCAGTTATCTAGGAGAGATAATTGCAGCTGCAATACAATAAAACAACCTTAAGCAGTGATCTTGAGAACCTTCAAATCGTTCAGGTTATTTAAAGAAAAACAACATGAAAATGTTCTAATTGAATAATGGTAATGTCGTCTCATAATTACGTTTAATATTTAGATAATCAATCAGTGTTTTATCAGGCTTATATCGTAGCTATTTGTAACGTGCATAATTAGACCAAACACAGAGAATGTTTCACTGGCTTCGTAACTGTCATTCATTTCAAGTAGATTTTCCAAGCAAAGGTTAAGGCAGGCGAGCTACAAAGGTGCTTCTAATTGGAGAAGACAAGCAGCCTCGCTCTGCCTTGATTACTATCTAATTAGCACACAGCCAGATGAATCTAAAGCGCAATTTAACACCAACCATTTAACCCTTCAGAAAAACCCTCAAAGAACATGTTTCAAAAGATTCCTGAGGGATAAACATGTGCTTCACTTCTATCTCTTTCCCGAGGTCACTCTGTGTCAATGAGCGAGCGATGGAATCCACTCATCAAAGCCTTGTTTATGAGGCCTTTTTGACTGATTAATGTGGAACTTTGATTACGTATAAATAGTCTCCGCTCTCTTATCATTGAGAGTTATTGTCTCCATGAAATGAGTGCGTGATTAAATATTGAGTCACTCACTGTGAGATAATTACTTATTAGTTTAATAGAAAAAAAGTAAATGCAAATGTGGAGAGTTGATGGTAACATCAGCGAGGAGTGCATGCGTTCATTAGTGAGACTGAGAGTGCAACCCTGTGGTTTTATTTATATACATTGACGACTTTCTTTAGATTGATGACAAGTTTAAGTGGTATTCATTTATAGTGTGGATTTTCTTTTTTTTCGACCTACTGTTTGGATCATGCATTTGAAAAGAAGATTTAACATAGTTTTGGATTCAAATATAGGTGATATTCAAATTTTTTTTTTCTTGGCCATCTCATCTGTGGGTTTGGTTATGAGTGACCTTAACAGGGGAAGTTTCCCGCACCATCTTATCGACTTTCATACTAAATAGAAGCGTTTCTGAGAAATGTCTTAATTAAATGATGATCAAAGAGATTTGCTATCGTACCACAACGAACACTAGAAAGATCTGAAGCAGAAATGTCAAACTATGTCTTGGAAACAATTTTTTTGTTATGGAATACTTGACACACACACGTATGACGAGGACACGTTTAGATCTGTTTGAATAAAACACAGTGACGTTTAGTGTTGTTGATATATGATCAAATTAATTAAATTAAATCAAATAAAGATATTTGTCTCATCAGAGTAAATAAGCTTACAGCTGTAATCCGTCGCATGATTAGCAAATATGGAATATAAAAGCAAATAAACAGATAAAACAAACATCTCCTCTGGTAAAATCAAACACACCTAGTGATTTAACTGGTTTTTCACTGTACTTCAGGTTAATTTTCAAAGCGTAGATGATGGCAGAGAATTGAGTTTTCTAATTTAATTTTGCTAAATGATAATAAGTTACCAGATTTCTCTGTTTCCGGGTAAAATTGAAGTTGTCCTTGACAGGTTACTGTATGTTTCACGCCTACCTGCCATTTACTCTTTTGTGAGTTTGAATGGCCTTTATTAGCAAATCACACATTCTTTTGACATCAATTGTGTAAGTGAATATTTCACAATCGTGATTTAATTAAACATATATCAGTGCCGGCACTGTGAACTCTTGAAAGTTAACGGAACTCCAGCGTGTATTTTACAAGATTTCAAGAATCTCTAAAACATAATTTTAGAAAGCTGAAGCTGATAACAAATCTTACAAACAACAAGATCTCTCGTCTCATTCAGTATTGTATCACTTTTGCCAAAAATCCTGAGTTTTCTGTGACAAGGTATGGTGTTTAAAACCTTGACTGTTGCCATGGAGACAGCAGTCCCCTCTTACTTGGCATGAGAGCACAAACAAGCCATGGCATCTAATGTCATTTCAGCCCACGTAGGGAAGAAGGACGAAGAAAGGCACGTATGTGTGCTTGTATATTTGTGTGTGTTTGCTTGCATGTGTACTTTGGCGTGCATGTGTTTGTTTGTTTGTTGACTTACGTGTCTGTTGTCACGTTTCTCCTTTTGACAAACAGGCAAAGTTTGCTTCTAGTTAGTTAAAACGAGTAGATGAAGGTTCCGGCTGTCGGTTGGTCTATATATAATTTTACATCTTGCAGTGCATTATGGGAGTTGTAGTAGAGTAGAGTAATTGACAAGCTTTTGACTCTTCAAAAATCTTAAAAAACTTCATAAAGTATGTTTTTCTTATCTCTAGTCAGATTTCAATGAGCTATATGAACTATGCATTACTTTTTGTCACTTATTACAATTAAAGATATCTTGTATTACACTTTTTATCTTTATTTTTTTGTGTGGATAGACTTTTTGGCCCAATGGGGTGACGTTCTATGTGTCATTATGTCATCACATTAGATAAAGAAGTGATTTTAACAGCTAACAATTGTTGCCTTTTTTCTTGTTTTTGTTCACTTTTAAATTATAAATAAAAATAAAGATCTGTGTTGTAGAGCACGATGTGTAATGTAATGTAGTTCATATTGGAAAATGTATTCTTCAAGTCAACAGCAAAATAAGTCAATTGAAGTTGGATGTTAGTGACTCCTAATGATTGTCTTCAACAGCTGCTTGTCATTTTAACACAACAACACAGCACATGTTGGATTAAAGAATGAAATCATGTCTCTCATTTCCCAACTGAAAAATTATTTTCCAGCCACGAAGCAAACAAACAGAATTCCAGTTAAACTTCAATTGAATGTATGCTGGATCAGAGAGAAAACTCTTTGAAAACGTGTTTGTGTCCAATATCATCTTGTGAGCTATTAATTACAGTTGCTTTAATGAAGCCGACGACTTTGATGTATTGTGCAACTCTCCACTACTTTGATTAGTTCTCCCAGTGAAATAAGGCAGAGATAAGCACAACATATTTAATGCAGTGTAAAGCAAACAGAAATGGAACAAATGGGTCTCATCAAAATTGGGAAAACGTTGTGCAGCTTTTTCTCCGCTTGTATCATTTTACGCTGTGGGGAGATAATGACATTGTAAATTAGTAACAGTGCGGCAGACGCTTTTCAGTATCCCTGACTGTGTTATTTCCAGTTAAGATCCAGCCTACTACTTGTTGTCGTGGAATGAAAGTGGGCTTTATTTTCAAATGTTCTTTCAACCTTTCTTTCAGTTTTAATCAGTGGCTGCTCTCTCTTGCTGTTGTGTGAGGAGAAGGTGTGAGTATGCTGCTCCCTGTCTTTCCTCTAAACATAATCTCTTCCTCACACAGAACAGTAATCCCGCCTTATTTTCTCTTTCAGTCTTGGTCTTTTTATTACTTCCAGGTGTTAAAGCCCTGTCTCCTTCAAGCACATCTGGGAGGAAAAAAAAGTGAATACATTAAAAATGAAATGGTGAAAAATAAAATAAAATAAAACAGAATATTCAACCATTTTGAAAAAATAAGGGTAATACAAACACGTTAAAATGTAGAGTGAAAGCGACAATTCTTAGGTTTGGAACCGATTTTTTCTGGCTCCTCAAGTGTAAAATAAATGTTGAGGAACCTCGATTGCACTGTTGTCACATACTGCATGAATTTTACAAAACAACTCTTTATGTCTAGAGTCCTGTTTTAAATTCCTGCTTAGTTGGAAGTTCTCTCATTACTGGATATCACAACTGTCTCTGACCCAATGCCTTAAGCAGTTTGAAAGTCAAATGACAAATGACTCAATATTCTACATTGAGCTGCTTTCACACAAAAACTGACTCAAAATTTTCCGCAATGTTGCTAATCGTCACTTCCATTTAATCTCCAAGATTTTGAAGAATTTGGGTCTTTGAGTTTAGTTTAAGATAAGTGTAAATACATTGTTTAAAGAGAGGCACTGAAATCACAAACACTTGATATTGATTTTTCAATAGTTACCTTTTGTTTTCACAAAGATGACCTTCTCAGCCCCAGAATATGTTGTAATTCTTCATTGCTTTTAGATCATGTCTATGAGCCTGAATCCTTTTTCAAACATCACAGGGACCATTTTCAAACCTTCCGCATATTTGCTGTTCATTTAATTATTAATTTTATAATGTGTTCATTTGATTCATATGTTGAAAACTCTCTTTTAATTGAAATATTTACATTGGAAAATGATCTTAAGCCCTCCCCACTGGAGATGATATCTTGTTTACCATAACCACACACACTCCACTGTGATTGGTCAAGCATCAAGGATTAACACGTAATCTCATCTATCCCAAAAGTATCAACCTCCAAGGTACTCATTGTATAAACAAAGCAGGGCTTGATTACAGCTGGCTGAGTGAAGCCCATTATTATGTCATAATGGACTTCGCTCCCCGAACCTTTCATTCGCCGGGTTTTCAGACCAAGGAGAACTTTACAAAGTAATTACATCATGATGAGGAACTTACTGCATCTTGGAAAGGAACTTCAACATTTGAAACATGAGGGTTAGTCAGGAAATTGGGTTTTACTGGAGTTACTTTTGAGTTACTGTTGAGTCCCAGCTAGCTTGTGCCAAAGATCCACTCTAAGCACCTTGCCCTGGCTTCTACGCCGTATTTACAAATTCATCCATTCTCAATCCTCTGAAGGTCAAGGTGGTGGTCAGCGAATATCGGTAAACAAATATTGACTATTTCTGATCTCATGAATACACAAGATAGTAAAATACGTAGACACTGTTCAAACATCTTCTCTAAGTGACTCATTTTCGACGTTAACCTTTTTCCTGTAAGCAACTTAACTGAGATCACATGTAGGGGCAATGAAAAGTGACAGGGAATTGACTACAGCATTGGAAATCAATGAGAAGTAAATGTGCTCTCTAAGTACAAGTGAGCAGCTCACAGCCACCCATACCGTCCACCCTCCTCCCTCGCTTCTCTACTCCCCTTAATCTTGTATCAACCAAGAAGCATTTGAATTCCCGTATTTTCTAAATCTGCATTTCTTACAGTTTTCAACAGCGACATCATGATGACCCTGTGAAGGCAAACTTGAGCAGTAGCCATTATAGAAGAAGAACAGAAACATGTGACAGTCATTCAGGATACACATTTCTAACAGTTCCTTCCACGATTATTCTTTATGAATATATGGACATGTTTGTTTTTTAGATGTTCAGACTCCATACAAACTCTTCTTTTCAAACTGGAACTTTTATCCTAATCAAGTAATTATTAATTTTTGCAATGCAGATGTTAAAATGAGAATAACTAGGTTCGTGATGTTGATGTGACAAAAACAAGGCTCAAAACAAGATCAAAGATTAGCCAGATGGCTGCCTCAATGCTTGTTTTTTCTTCTTCTTTCAACACCACAAAAAAATCCCTGTGTTGTGTTTACAACACTGGCAATAAATGTGTTCTCGTTCTCATAAAAAAATAGAATTCTGAACTTCTCTTGGCTTGACTTGTGTTGAGTTTACTCTCAAAGTAAAACATTTTTTTTACTACGAATTAAGTTTCCATCAATACTTAAGCTAACCTTTTTGTTTGTAAAATAATTGATCCATTCATCCTTTTTGATCCGTATTGATCTGTGTGGGTGTATGAATATAACTAAGTGAATTTTCAACTACTGTTTTGCAAAATAGATTCCAAGGAGTCCAAAATCAGTTTCATGTGACGTTAAACATTTTTCTTTTTTCTCCTATAACAAAGTTGTATTGGTGGCTCTGAAAATGAACATGTCGTCTTTTTTCGTTTGTGATTGATGTGAAGTTGTGCCACTTCGAAGAGAGTCATAATAATGTCACGTTTTTGTCATCCTCAATATGAAATGGATCTTAAGTATTTTCAATTATCTCTGCTCGCTATAGTTTAATAAAAAGCCTTTGAAAATTCGGTTCTCCAAATTTGTCTGGTGCTCCGAATCCCTGGTGGAAAATAAACTCAAGTTAAACTCCAATAATTTGCTTGTTTGATGACTGATTGCAGACAGATGTGCTTCAAATCGTATTTAAGGTCTCACAGCTGCAGAAATGAACCGTTCATTCGTGTTGTTAATTTTTTGTCACAAAGTATTATCTTTCAGCCTTGACCATGATCTTGGTGGAAATATGTACCGAACGTGAACCGCAAATGTTTGACTGCATTTAAAACATTTAGATCAACTCTTTGATCAAGTCCTATTTGTAGTCCAGAGATCATCAAACCTCTCCCAGTAACAAACATTAAATTGTTTTCTGACAAATGAAGCAACTTGTCTGTGTTGGTCAGAAGATGTTTGTAGTGACTTTTTGTCTACAAGATCAAGAAGATTTTAATGTAAAAAATATGAGGCACTTATTTCGGTGAAAATGAAACCATCAATACAATGAATCATGTTAATTTCCAAGTAATGGTTGCGAGGTAGACAACAAGCTGATGCAATATTGGAATACAAATTGTAAAAACTAAATCAAAATTGACATGTTGGTCAGCTATACACATGGAAATGTTTATCACAAGACCATGCTGTCTCTCCTCCTGAACGTCAACCCTTTTATTCTTCTTTTAAGCTCAAGCAAAACCAAGCAGGGGTTAAAAACCCAATGCACCATTAAAAAAAAAGAGCTGATCATAAAATGGAGGAATAAGAAACAGAAATAATATTTCAACTATGATTAGTTCATCCGCAGGGCACCTTGTGCGATTGAGAATAGGAGCGAGAGTGGGAGGGGGTATTGTGCACAGCAAGCAGTAAATTATATCTAGCCTTTGAATGATTCCTGCAGATCCTATTACGACAGCGAGGGGGTTAGGGGAGCAGAGGGGGAATGGGGCAGTTGGGAGAGAGAAAAGCAGCAGAACGAATCGGATGAATTTTGTTTCCAGCTGTCCGAGTAATGGGGGTAGCGGGAGGAGGGATGATGTGTGTGTCCGTGCGCGTAGGATTGGACCGGGTTGAGGGGCAAAGAAAGGACATTAAGGCAAATATTACCGTCCTTCGCGGTCATCTGGATATGCAAACCTAAATGTCATGTAACCTGTTAAAGTCAAATGTTACTAGTTTTCATCAATCTTGAACTTTACTATCATTTATGATGGAACCAGTCATCAATCTCTGAAAGACGCTTGTCAGTCGTTCATCACAATTATCGTTGGCAGAATGTTACATGAATGATGTCACTATTTAAGGCACATACAGGTATCGGAACACAGTCTAGTCTGACTAGTCTTTTGTGTAAACCCACCACGAGGTGGAGTAGGCATGTCAATCGGGGGTGGTCTGGTTTTAGGTCCCCTCACAACAGAGTGTTTCCCCACTTTTGGGTCAAGAACCAACAGTTAAGAATCACTGCTGTAGATGAACCTGTGACCGAGCAACATGTAATCTGTCCACCTGGTCTAACCCTTGGTTAATCTCTGGATCAAGGTGACTTGGTGACCCCGAAGAAAATCACTTTTGATACAAACACTTACACTGGCTCCGTGTGTCAAACACCTGGGTTGTACTCTGAGTTTCTGGCAGATGATTGAACTCAACTGAAACCAATGAGCCTGTTCAAGTCTGTGCAAATGTTCAAGCCTTTACAACTACATAAGTGGACCAACATGGTGTGGACCGTGCGTCACTTTTCTATTTCACTCTGGACTCCGGAAGTCATTAAGGGAGGGCTTAAGGGAAGACATGTTGGAGGTCAAGATATTATGAATTCAGTTTTGAGGCAGACCAATGTTTTTTTAAATCATCTGCCAAAAGACGTTTTTATGCTTTAATATGAAAATGTTATTTTTCCATTTCATTTCAATCAATCATTGTGGACAGGAATTAATTCATCTTATTGTTGTCACTTCAACGCTTCAAAGTAATGTATTGCCTCCGCTTTTTTTTTTTCTACTGACAGGGTTTATGCTTTAATTAGACTCGATGTCCTGCAAGCCAAGCATTCATATTCTGCAAAAAGCTGTTTGATTTACTGTATGTATGAGATCATTAATTACTCCTCATTTGGACCTACATCGTGGGGTGGTAGGAGACTGCCGGAGCAGAGAACACAGGGCCTGGACATTTAATGGCGAACATTAATAATAACAGTGGAGGAGGCAGAGGGGGGGATTAATATGAGAGAATTCAGTGCCCAACCTCCCATTTTAATTGCAAATTTAAATTTCCTATAATGGAATCTGACATCTCAAGTCACCAAAATCCATCATTCTGAAGGGTATTATTCCTCAATTAACCTGTCAACCCCCAAACCCTGCGCCACCACTTTGCCGAGCAGCCTCAGACAGAAATCAGGAATTGTAATTACTTTTAAACTTAAAGCAGGTTAATAATCCAGCCGTGCCTTAACCAAAACTAGACAATATCACCAGCTTTATTTTCAACGTGAAGGAAGTCAGCTTAGTTGTAGACAGTTCTGCTCATTTCAAACAGCTGTTTGGCTCAAATATTATTAATATAATTTATATTCATTAAGCTTCTGACCTTGACTTATTTGAGATTGCTATTGCAGAATGTTTAGGTCTGTTTTGTCAGCAATGATGTCATCCTTGGAGGGAGCAGATGAGATCAGGAAGTCTGCCCAGGTCCTTGTATGGGGATCTGAAAAGTAAAAAAAAAACACAGATAAGAAGAATACATTTTTTAAATACATTTGTTCTACTTGATATGCATTCATATCATCACAATAATTGTTTTGCTTATTTTAAAGATTTATTTTTTCTTATTATTAAAGAATTAAAGTTTAAACAGAAGCAAATGCACTTGATGATGATGATGATACAAAAGCTCAACTAACACATAGAGTAAGGAACTGAGGAGGTTTTAATGAACTCTAGAGTTATTTTAAGAGAGAGTGGAACCGCATCTCCCGCACCCAACAACATGAAGCAGTTGATGAGATATGAACATATGATAAACAAAAGGTAGTGGATTACTGACTCAGTATCTGACTTTTTATATAACACTTATGTGGAGCTCACGTCAAGTGCGCGCATCCCTAAAGCCAGAGGGATTCTCAAAATCTTTCACGCATCATGAGTGTCTTTCAAGCCGAGCTCCTGCTCAATTCTCAGGGTATCTTCAAAACTATCGTCATTTAACTGTTCGTTACACCACAAATACAACCTTGTCAGCTTCACGTTAGCTTACCCAGGAATTTGCCCTGTCCCTTCGCCTCTTCTTTGTCTTCAGGAAGCAGTGATATTTCAGGCGATTGATGCATTAAAGTGTCCCGCGGCCACATGTCTAGGATGCATACTGTCGAAGTTGAGTAGTTTGACAGCGGTATGTAGTACGTCCGCTTGAAAATAAGTGCAGAACAGTTGCCCTAAGAGAATGTCTTCACATGTTTGTGTAACTTCCACTGGCCGTCCAGATCGAACTAAAGCCTTAGAACAATCCTGGTGGAAGTATTTTACTAACATATTTGGTTCAACAAATTCTTCTGCCATTCTACAACAAAGAAGCAGTTAGTTGCTGGTATTTACTTAAACAATGACAATAGCCAATCAATAGTCAAAGACAGAAACGTGCGGTGTCGCTGCAACTCTGGCATCTTTGACTGAAGGTCTCTGAAGCTTGTGCAGCACCTTGGAAGACCAAAGGACACGGGGTTAGGAGAACAGATGTTGTTTAACTTTTCATTGAAACGCTTTAGATTCTGTGGTCAGGGCCAATAAATCTCCAAACGTATGTCTGGGATACTCTTTTTTCAATCAAGCCACTGCTGTCTATCATTTAGGGAAGTTTTAGTTTGTGTACATGTTCTAACGTCAGTTTCATAGATAGTTTTGTTAATGGTTCTTAAGCTATAAATTTTTTTTTTTTTTTTTGTTTGGTAGTATGTTGAAGGCGCAGCTATCATCTTGTTTTTATTTTGCTTTTCAGACCCCAAAACTAGGCCTTTAATTTCTCTTGTGAGGATGGAAACTTCCCCCTTGCTATTAATAAGAAAAGCAATTACTTGAAAAGAAGAACGTCTGTGGGCATTTTGACGTGTCTTTCATTATTGAGTCTCTGCCATTTCTGCTCTAATTAAAGTCAAAGTTAAGATTTTTTTTTTGATTAATTTAAGATAATTGTGCATCATTCATTTTCCAACTATTATATGTTCCATCATCCAACTGTCAGAATTAAACAAGAATGTCATAGATTGTGCGGAATGACAAACCACATGGATTATTGGGAAAGTTAAGAATGGTGATGAATGTCAACATTGTGAGAAGCAACACACGGGCCAGAGAGCTGAGGGAGGCTAGAAAAAAAAGGGGGATTGCGTTTGCCTGTTGGCATAAATCAGCTGTAGCTGGCAGCAGCGTCGCTGTTGACTGTTTTGTACTTTTGTAATCATTCAAATTTAATTAAAGACTGAAGGGAGGAATGGCCTGAGCCGATGGTATAATGAGCTGCCAAAGGACATCTTACTAATAATCTTAGTTAGTAACAAAGATGTTGCCAAGTCGTGGTCACATTCAGAGGCTCACGTGGCTATTTTAATTAGCCAGATCATTCACACCTGCCCCGAGCCCCAAATCTTCTGACTAAACTCATCATTTGGTTTCATCCATCAGTACTATTTAGCATCAACCAAAAACAAGAGTCTGGACCATTACAATGTCTAACAGAAAATGACAGGCTATAAAAAGAATAGATTTAATAAAGGCTTTATTTAATAAGGGAAGATAGGAATGGAAAACACAAGAAACTGAATCGAGGCTCAGTAGGAGTCTATCAGGGATAACCATTGACCTTGTGTCCAGTGTTTGACATCTCCCAGTATCTGCAAAGGCAGAATGAAATGTCCAAAATGATTGTTCTTCTCAGATTTACTTGTGCATTTTTAAATACGATTGTGTTTGCATACGTTAAAATAAATTCACCATCTGACGCAATGGAAGAACAAGTGACTTTTGGCTGATAACACATCATGAAACTTATGAATAACTTGTATACGACCCTTTGTGTTATCTCAGGGTCAGGGTGACCCTTAGGCCCAAAAATATGTTTGTGGTATTCCTTGTGTTGTCTCTGGCTCAAGGTGAGGGTCCTCCCTGGCTTCAATATATATATTTGCAGTGGTGGAGGGATACAACACCAGGTTATACCACATACATATTTATTTTCAAACCTTCTGGTCACCTTGACCCTGAGATAACACAAGGGATACTTCAAACACATTTGTTTTCCAGCCTTCGGGTCACCTTGACCCTCAGATGACAAGGGTTAACCTCTCTGAAACGGTTAACAGTTTAAATTACATTGTAGTTTTCAAAATGTATTTAATGATAATAATAATCTCTTTCAAACAATGAGATTAATTGATTTTCCTCCTTATAAAATACACCCTTGTTGTGTGCTAATGAAATCGCATGAGGATGGAGGTTAGTTCCAAAATAGTTTTGCCTTTGAGCTTAGAGCCATTAATGTTCAAGTGTGTAACAACAAGCAGCGACAGTCGTGTGGTCAAGGAGAAGATTGATGTTCTAATTCAGTCATTCCTTTTCAACAGCTCAATCTTTGTCATTCGGTGCGAGATACAAGGGACGCCCCGGACAGGTCACCAGCCCATCAGTCAACCACTCAAACAATCACAACAACGGACAAGTCAATGGAAAACCTGCTGCCATGCCTTGAAGATTGGAACTCTTTGAAATCATCCAGGTTGACGGGCAACAGCAACTCTTCGCCATTAGCAACATTGGTACATTTTCAGTCTTAAAGATTAATATAATGAATCTAAAAAATACTGCAATTTAATTGGTAAGTCTTACAACAAAGATATATATATATATATATATTATTATTATAATATATATTATTATTATAATACTAATACTAAGATATTTTTTATTATCAATGCACTAGTTTTCCTCATTCAAGTAAAGTATGTCATGCTGCCACTTAGCAGATTCCAATCTGAAATAAAGAATTCAATGCAGGTGTTGTTTTCAGGGACTTAATAATGAAAGTTGACGCTGTCACTTTAGCATTCTGTATTTAACTTCCAGATGATTGCTCTCAAACTGCATGGTGGTTATAATGATCAGAAGACATGTTGCCTTTCAGATGTGAAATTTTTATTAAGCAAAGAACATGGTTACTAAAAGCGAGTGTGTCTTAAAAGCATGACAGTTTCATCAGTGTTGTTCCACGAATTAGCATTTCTACATCAAAAAGCTTTTTGCCATTACGCGAATTCATTAAATATTTTTAGCCCTTCAAAAAAAAAGCTCCTTTTTTATCAAAAACAGCAATCTAGATGAACTATAAATATTAAAATTAGTGACAGCAATAAATGTACTTCATTCGTCGTCTTCTCAGCCACTTTGTTGATTATTTATGAATTTCTTTCACATACAAGATTCAAAATACAGGTTGGATTAAGCCAATGAATAGATAATGTCAATGTGATCCGGTGCAAACTGGTAAAACTTGTGAACTTGTTACCCAACCGTAACAGACAGGAAGCTTTACATTTGAAATAAAATATATATATATTTATTTGAGAGTTTTCTTGTTTTATGTATTAAAAATTATGTAAGTGGTGTTCTCTCTCTCTCTCCTCTTCTTTATATAATTTGTTTTTAGAAGAACATCTCGAGTTTATCATATATTTCACAAGCATTTTTAATCATTTTAAATACCTTTTTTTCCGGTGATGAGAAGGACCCGTTTTTGTAGAATGACCCAATAGTCATCAGGTCACCTTAAAGTAACTCTCGATGTGGAGCAAACATTGTTGAGTTGTTGCAAATCTAAACACACATAAAGGCTAAATAATGACTTTTGACTGAACACTCCATGTCATAGTTCAATCAAATAGCGTGGTTCCTTATCAAGTTGTTGAGTATCTTATCTGTCGCCTATAAATGAGATTCATGCTGATAAATGATGCGCAGAGACGGGAGTGTGCGTCTGCTACAATGGATTGTTGACGGTTAACTTGGATGAAAGGCTGTCTCTATGTGGTCAGAGGATGTGGTAGACTGCCTGTGTTGGATGATACTTGATCTGATGTTAATGTGCTGCTGTGTCTGCGGGAGGGAGTGAGTTGAAAAGAGGGAGAGGGGAAGATGGGCAGATAATCCCGTCTGCCTGATGAGATTGAATGCTGGGATTGATTGATCGCCTAATCATAGGAGGAAATGGGCCTGAAAATGAATGGGACTCTGCCCTTGGCTTGCGGTGGAGTTGGCTGGTTGGCTTGGAAGGGATGTTCGCTATAGAACGACATGGCCTTAATGTGCATGGGACCTGATTTCATTTGTGTCTGATATACAGTTATATGATCCCAGCTAAATGATCAAATAAAAAAAGGGAGAGGGGACGGCAAAGGGGATGTAAATCAAGCTTTATTGCTAATATTACTTTTTCATCTCATCTCAGATGGATGCTTTGACACAAGAGGAAAAATAAAAAAATGCCATAAATTTGCTCTTGATGGAACTGTATGTTAGTAGAAAAAAAGCTTTTTAATTTTTAAACCTTAAGTGTTTTTTTCAGATGATCTCCTCTTCCAATATATGTATACATATATATGTATATATATACATATATATATGTATATATATGTGTGTGTGTGTGTGTGTGTGTGTGTGTGTGTGTGTGTGTGTGTGTGTGTGTGTGTGTGTGTGTGTGTGTGTGTGTGTGTGTGTGTGTGTGTGTGGTATTATTATTCGCCTCCTCTCTTATTAAAAACATGTTCAACACAGGTGCGAATAAAAAATTGTTTTTCAGGAAAGTGTATTTTTATGTCAATATTGTTATATTATTTATATCAGTTTTCTGATGTACAACACGGCACCGCATTTAAGTTCCGAACAATTTCGGAGCCTTTTCTTTTAAGCACATAAAGATTTTTTTCCGGCAAATGTAGTTTAATATGCTTCATACTAAAAAGAGTAAATATCAATTATTCTTAGAAAACGTCCAAAGATTATGAAGATGGATTTATATAAAGCACATTCATCGCTGTGTATTGATTGGGACATTAAATCGGAGGCATCATCACATCATGTTGAAAAGAGATGCATCAGACTGCATTAATTGATTTTTGTCATTGTTTGTCCTGAGAAAGTCTAGACTTGTATCACTCAATGACATCTGTAGTCAAAAGTCACTTAAATGTTGAAATATTGACGTTGTTAATTGTCCTCAGTGATCAATTGTGTGCGTCGTCTCTTCACTTTGTCTCCCTCTAGAGCAGAATGTGCATGTTGCATTTGTGCCTGGTCTGGATCCACAGATTTAGAAAGATCAGCCGAGCTCAGAAGTGATGACACAACAGGCTCAGGGATCAATAGTATTGAGCAGCTAATCAATGCTGGAGTTTGTATTCTTTGTGTTCACATGGACATCACCATGTCTCACTTCAGCACTCACATGCAATTGAATGACATGTTCGTTTTCATCTGATTAGGTATTCATTTTCACAATGAATCATTTTTGATCATCAAATATTGGCTGGAATCTCAAAATGTATAGAGTTAATAATGTGTTCTGTTGTGCTCTTGAATTAATTTACCACAGTTAATCATATGCAGGACAGACAAGGCATTATTGTTTTATAAATAATAGTTATAATATGTGATTGTCCACATGCAGCACATTTGTAAAGATCATAAACTCAAGTGTTCAGCTTGTTTTTACTCTGTGAACTACTAGCAGCCTCTTCTTTAACAGATTGTTTTGTATAGAAGATTTTACAGTTGTTTCCCATAAAAGTACATACATTTAAGTTGCAGTATTTATCGGAAATATATAAAAATGTTTTCCTTCACGGGACTGATGCTGCCTTCATACCTTGAAAAGTACAACAATAGATGATAATGACATGAATCTGTTGGTATCATTTGGATCAGGTTGGTTTGGTATCTGGGAAGAGATGCCGGACTGGGTCGAAGTGATGACTGAAAGTTCTCCATCTCAAGTAGTGACTTCACTTCATACGGGCTCGTCTAAATCTGTATCTTAATTTAGGTTGTTAATATTTACCTCTGCCAAGGAGGTTATGTGTGTCCAGTGTGTGTTGTCTGTCTGTTGATACAAAGGTATTGGATTGATCTACTAATAACTCTGAGTAAAATAATTCCATATGGTGTGTTAATGAGCAGCTTGGTGACTTTATATACGTAGTGTGCTTGTAAGAGCAGCTGATCAGGGATATATAGTAAGTCTGTTCTTGGGAAAATCTACGACTCACCTTTAAACAAAAATCTGAAGGGAAATGATTGATCATTCAGGGCTGAATTTCATTTTGAGTCAGTTCTCAGCACCTCTTAGAGCATGACCTTGTTTGCTGTGAGCATATTTGGGTTTTAAATAACATTGTCTGAATTATGTTTTAACCCTTATGTTATCTCAGGGTCAAGGTGACCCAGAGGGCCCAAAACAAAGGGATATCTCACACACATTTGTTTTCGGGCCTCTGGGTCACCTTATTCCTGAGATAACATAAGGGTTAAAGCTAATAGAAAATAAAACTATTCTTTTTTTTAACTGATTAATGAATCAACTTCTTCCTGTTGAAAATCAATATTCAACCATGTTTGGCGAAAATATGTGTACAAAAAGAAAGGTGTCATTGAGAGTATATGTTTTTTTAATCCATTCAAGATGCCTTTGAAAGTAAATAAATGCATCTAACATTACAAAATACAAATGCACCTAAATCTCAGAGAGAGGGAAACAGTTACTTAATCTTAAAAAGTAAAAAGAAAATTAACTACACTAGAGAAGTTGTGCCATTTCAGATATTTTGACGTGTAAATTGTCATTTTTCTATCTTAACTTTTATGTTTTTAGAATGCTGGTGATTACCTGTGTGTATATGTTATTATTTACCTTTATTTTAAAAAAAAGGAGGGAAAAGAAAAACCAAGACTATTTTATCAAGTGGTAAATGGTTATTTACCAATTATATGTAAGGTGTGAAAAGTGAATGCCTAATGGAAATAGTAGCTTTGATTTCTATCCTGTCAGAGGGTAAGAGTTCAAATGTGTATCTTATAGACATGCATGTCAAAGTCATTTTAACAGAACAGACCGTCCCTGTCTATGACGGTTGCAGTGAAGTACCACACAGTGATGGAGGAGGTGAGTATGATCACTGCTGATTGAACCTTCTTTATTTGGAGACGATTTTCACTCCCACTTCAGGTCTGAGGAGAAGATGGTCAGGAGGGGAACTCTTCAATGTCTCTGTGGAGCTGCTCAAAGGCGAAAAGGTGTGAGGTTTTTTAGAAATACATTGACTGTCTTGAGCTACTGAGATTTCTTCTGATTATGTTCATGACTTTATATTAATATTTAAATAAATCAGCCTTTTTTTTTTAGAGGTAAACTTCCTTTTGTGCTGGACGTTGACTGAGAACTACCATAGCTACCCAATCTACCTCAGAAGTACCTCATAATTCCACTTTTTCACTTTACAACCAACTGTATCTCAAAATTGTCTGTATGTGTTTTTTTGTTTTGTTTTGTTTTGTGTCTTCTCATTTATACGATTGAAACAGAATATTTTCGTTTCTAAACAGGAAGGAGCTGTCTCGCTTGCAGTTAATACAAAACTCTGCAGTGAGAATTCTGACCGGCTCTAGTAGGAGAACTCACATTTCCCTGATCCTTAAAACTCTTCACTGGCTGCCAGTTTCTTTCAGGATCAACTTTAAAATTCTGGGTCTTACTTTCAGATCTATTCATGGTCAGGCTCCTCCTTACGTCACTGATCTGATCCAGCCTTACACCCCAGCTCAGGCTCTTAGGTCTGTGGATCAGAATCTACTGATGGTTCCGTGCATCCTTCCAGGCTGTTGCTCCTTAGCTTTGGAACAATCGTCCTCTCCCTCTGTGTTTGATGGAGTCTACTGACTCCTTCAAGAAACATCTTAAGACATTTTTATGTGTGCAGGCTTTTCCTTGATTTTCTTGGGGCTGCTGTGTTTGTCCTTATGTTTTCACGGCCTTTTAAAGTAGTTTACCTACTTACTCACTTACCTCCTACAACAACAATTGATGAGAAACCAACATTAAATTACTTCTCAGATATTGTGATATATTTTTTTAAAACTTTGTATTAATATTAGACTTCCTGTACGTTGGGTTTTTTTTTAGCTGTCCATCAACAATGTAATCATTTTATTCTTTGGATTAAATCGACCTGTTGGTATTGGGGGCAAAATAGAGAGTCTTGGAAACTTTTTTCATGGTTTACACACACACACACACACACACACACACACACACACACACACACACACACACACACACACACACACACACACACACACACACACACACACACACACACACACACACACACACACATACATAGATTAATGTAAATATGTGGATCCTGCTGCTCTATCAAGTAAATGTAGCAGTACAACCTTTAACCTCATGAAACATATAAAGAGCATTGCACATAGATAGTAGAACCTAAATGATGTTGAGTGCTCGGAAAAAAAAACATTTTAATGTGCACATTAAAGCAAAATGCAATGGAATTGGATGAAAGCTTTTCACCTGTATTGCATACCTCAACGTCAGTAACCCGACATTTAGCACATTACTGGACATGGGAAAATGGAAAAGGATAAGTGCAATATCGGAATATGTAGCCGGAGAAATCACAGGAAGCAGAAGGTTGTAGCTGGAGCGACGTATCAGCCAAGAAAAGGTTAGGACCCTTGGCTTTCTTGAGCACTCTAAGGCTTTTAATCCTCGAACAAAGTCATTTAGTTTCACTGCTTCAGAGGAGGCCAATTAAAAGTGGAGCGTAGACAAGCGTCTGAAGAAAGGCATCATTTGCTGCAGGAGCCCAGGCCTTTTATCAGACCATCCGGCACGCACCCTGGGAATCAGGACTGGCTGTCTGACATCTCTTCAAGATGTTTCCACTAGTAGCACACTTCAGCCTGAAATAGGCCAATTCTGAAGAAGATCGCAAGAACCGCCTAGAACACAAAGAGTTTTTCTCTCTTTTTGCTATCGACACATTTTCAATCCAAATGTGGAAATCATCTTTTGTGTAATATTCTAGAATAATGATGCTCCACTTCACTTCAATTAGATACTAATTCTGTCTGTGTTTTATTTAATTCCTTCTGTGTGTAAAGGGCAAACGCTTGACTAGCATGTTTACTGAAATAATTGATATTATCCGATTCTTAGCGATTAGCAGGCTTACTCAACCCATTCTCAGGCTTAGAAGCTTTGATTCAGCGTAAAGCCTGGTGTTTCACATTTCCCTGGAGTCTGCTAATTACTGTGTTGATGCTTTGGATTCGTGTAAGGGAGCAGGGAAATAAAATCCTCAAGTGAAGAAAGGAGGTTAGCAGTAAGGATTTTTAGAGTCTTGAAGGATATAAAAGCTTTGGTTAGTTGTGACCCTGTGACAGAGCTGTCACTTGTTCCTCGTACATCGGTCATTCTGATATTACATTTTGGAAGATTTTAGGTTTAACTAGATAAACTATATTGTCATAATATTTACACAGTTCAACTTGTGAATATTTAAGAAGTCTTATAGAGGCCAGTGGTAAAATGATATTGTCAGAAATGCACACAAGAGAACAGTTAACTGGGTTTAGAATCATGATCCTGCTTTAAAGACGGGCCTATATTTTGAAATAAAAATTAAGTCCATCATTTCTTTCATACTTTTTATACAGGATTCTGCACAGTGGCATAAGCAGAGTTTTCAGATACATTTCCTACTCTGCCATATCAACCTTGGTCGACTCAGAACTCACTTGGTTTTATTAAAATTCTTATGACACAAACCGTACCAAGAGGATAATCTGCTATTAGTTAGTTTTTATTATATTTATCATTTAAACCATACAATTGACTTTTTAAAAAAATAGATTTACTTTAACCAACAATCTACAGGTACAAAATTAAACCAAAATAGTGTAGTCAGTAATATAAGTCACATGACTTAGGTGCAATAGATAAAAAATATGACAAGAACAAGATAGAACCCCCTTTTTGCATTTGCATTTTATTCACAGAGCATTTTACAAATCATGATTATTTTTGCTTCACAAACAAAAAAAACAACAAACAGAATATAAAATAAAGAATTACTTCTGAACCAGGGCTGCATTTTCTCCCCCTTATTTATTAAAATGTATTCGAGAGCAAAAAACAATGAGTTAATCAGATTTATTTAATAAACAAAAATAAAAAATATCACATAAACAAGTTAAAGTATTTTCAATCTTTAAAAGATATTAAAGAAGATGCAGAAGAACGTTGTCTTTCACACAATCACTACGGAAAAAAATTACAGAGATAACAGTTTTGTCGTTACAGAGCAAACATCTTCAAATGTGTCAAATGTCAAAATGAAACATAATTTTTAATTTTTGTATTATCACATAAGCCCCTAATGTCTTATTATGGGAGGGTTATCGATCATATGATAGTTGCGGGGGCTCATTTTACTATAAAACACACCTAAAACATCCAAATGCCTCGTACTGCTTGTCTGTTATGTCCATCTTGTATTGAAGCTCCAAGAAGGCACTTCTCCCAACCCTTAGTCAACATGGTGGGTGGAAAATGAGTGAAGTTTGAATTTTGGGTGAATCATCTGTATTTTTATTTCTCCCCTATTCCAAGTTGGGGCATGATATGGTCTTGTTGTCACTTGCAACGTGATCATTTTCGGCCCCTGTGAGGAAATACATTTGCAACCTGCAGAGTATAAATAAACAATTCAAGCCTCCTCCTGTCCTGCTGATGGGGAAGAGACATTGTGTGACTGAACATCCTTCGTCTGCCTGTCTGCCATCATTTGTAATGCTGATTGATATCTCCGTCTCTCAGTGTCTGCATCCTACACGGCTGCTGCGGTTGCTCGCTCTTTAATTCCTATACCTTCTTGCTTTCTTTTTTCCTCTTCTCTGCTGTACTTTTTGTTTCCCCATAGACTGTGAGCGGATACCATCCTTTGAAAAGGTAATGATCCCTGTGTGTTGAGATTATGTGTGCGCACTGCACAGCATAATGGCCTGACTTTTTACTACCTGCCGTATATGAATCTCACAACTGAACAGAATAGATGACACCTGCAAGAGGCTGAGTGCAGGCTACCGCCGCACATGAAAGAATGGCCATTAAAAATGATCAAAGAAATTACAACACTCAGCTATGCATCACTCTCATGCCGGCATAGGTGTGTTCCTTTTACAACACACGTCTTCGGCATGGGTGGATTCACGTGAACGGATTCACACTAATTAATATCTTCCTCTCATGTACACTTTCTTTGAGGAAATGTCCTGCGCTGAGTTGTCAAGGCTCTCAGCATCTGCCATGCTAGCCACAAAGAAGTAGTCGATTTAACCCTTCAAGTCATGAGGATTGTGCTGCTATTACTACATGAATTCAATTAAAGTTCAATATGTTGATGAATCACAGTGATTTAAAACAACATAATTATCTGTCAATCACTGACCAAATTGTACCTCAAATGTCACCTGGGTAATAACTACTGTGGACATTGTCCCTCAGGGAAGGGTATCAAGTAGTATTTATCACCTTTTGTCTTAGAAAATGAATTTAATACAGTAATGATATAAAACATTTTCATAAATAAGATACAATATTAAGTTTTTCGATCTGTATTATTTTGTGGCTAGATCTTGTGAATTAGACACCAACAACTGATAAACTATACTGTTTAACTTTTTGCCTCCAACACTCAAGTCAAGTCTTCTTTCTCTTCAAGAAGAGTGGTCTTTTTGTAATTCAAACAAAGAAATGATTTACATTTGTTGGTCAGAATGATTTAGAAGATGACAAAGATGGTCCTGTTTCCAAACATTACACTCTGGGTCTGGCCCTGAGTGGTCCACCGTGGCAGGTAATTTCCCTTGTTTTTCATGTCAGAAGATGAAGAGGTAGGTAGTTCCATCTTTTGATGTATGATGTATGCGGAGAAACTGCAATGTGATGTTTATTCATGACTTTGAAGACGATGCCTTGGCGAAGCCCCGTGATTTCCTTTTAAGGGACAAAACTATGCGCGATTGAGTCTTCATTTTAAAAGCGTTCAGACCATCCTGCAGCTCTTCTTCATTCCTCTTCTTTCACCCACAGCTCTTTTTTTTCTCTTTTAAATTCTCCCTCGATATTTCTTCTGTCAGATTTAATTTATTTGACCTTAAGAAAGAAAGATCACACGCAGTTATTTCCTTCATATTTTGCCCCGCTGTCTCCCTATCTCGCCTCCGTACTTAGATATGGACTTTGATGAAGAGATGAATTTAGCTCATTTTTATAGTAGGCTGGCACGTTAATGAGACACCCCCTCTGCTGGACCAGAATGCCTTCTGGTCACTTGCATATTCAGTACTTGGTTGCAATGGAATCATCCAAATTTGCATCTGTATTTATGGAAGTCCTCTAAAACTTGCAATTTGAGCGAAGTTCAAGATGAAACTAAAAAAAAAACACATACCTCCAACAATGAGCTAATCTCACAAGACAAAGCATACATCAAATCAATAAATCAACCTCCAAGATTTGAGAATTGCTGACTCAAGTAACCACCAAGCCACATTGTGCATTCTGTGCAAAACTCTAGCAAGTATAAAATAGCAACCTTTAACATTGAAGGATCAATAACCGCCTCCTTTTTCCCCAATTTAATGTTGATTTGTTTTGGTGGTTGAATTGTGCAAGTTAAGTTCTCCCTTTTTATTTGGCTGATTCTGAACAGAGATGAACTTGCATGTTTCAAATGTAGAAATCTTCATCTCCTAGATTCAGTAAATCACCATGACTATGTTTTGAAGTTATTATTTCATAAAATTCTCCCCAATCTGAAATCTCGGTGAATGAGAGGATACAAGATCTTATGACAGCACAGTGAGAGACATGATAACGAGATTTAATCTCCAGGGCGGGGCTTAAGCACATTGTAATGTAAATATTTCAATTAAAATAGATTTTTGCCCAAAAAAACAAATACTGATGAGTACATTAGATGATTTTAACAAACACATCAACACATTAGTTGCCCATCTATTGTTCTAGTTTAAACAGGTTTAGAATCTGCATTTCCTGTTCATACTCACACAGCCTTGATTCATATTTTAGCCCATATTAACTTCAAAATAACATTTTTGTTGCTGTTTTTTTCAGTAAGATTGCTCACAATTCTATAACAAGGGTAAATCTTACCAAATAGTATTTTGCATGTATCTTATAGAAAAGGTAACACTCGTTGAAAGCTGCTTATTCTAACCTTAGGTGATAAATAATTCACACATATCAACATCTGCAAATGCCACAGAAAATTAGTGCACGGGAGATAAAGGGCAAGAGAGCAAAGTCGTAGAAAGCCGAGGAGGAGAAAGCTGAAGGTAGCATGGCAAAAATGATTGTTGTGCTGTCAAATTGATTTGCATGTAAAAGGCCCACCTAATTGCAACACTTAGCTGCAGTGTACAGATAATAGAGTGCAGAATTACGAAAGGACATGAAGGAGCTTCACATAATGATTTGCACTACGTCTTTGTAGCAGTGGATTATGTTTCTGCAGAGACCATTGAAAGTAATGTGTGCCTCACCTTGTCCTATCTGACGTGACATATCCATCATGCACACTCGCATACAGTGCTGTATACAGCACTAGTTAGCATATAAATGCTCACGTTTTTTTTTTTACCTTTCTTTGAATTCTCAGTGCTTAGAAGTCAAAACAAACACAAAGTCAAATCGGCGCTAAAGTCAGAGTGAAAAAAGACTAAAATGATCCCGGATGGCATGTTTTAAGTTGTATTACTTTTGTTATTTACATTCTTAACTTTTTCTATATTTTAAACAATCATTGACAAAATTATGTCAGGGACACATCCTCTTATCAAATACACACAAAACATAACCTCTTTGGCGGAGAAATTCCAGACAGTCAATTCATGGATTCAACCTTTATTATTTGAAAACAGGTGATACAATGATATATTCGTTTCACTCATTATTACAAGTAAATTGTACAATCCTCTGGTGCAAGTACAAAAATATTTAGATGTATGAATCTGCACGTACACACAAATAAAAGCACTTTTCCATTGTTCATCTCAATCAACGTAGAATTAATCACAGCCTTGTTCGTCCCTTTCCACGCCCTCATTTACATATTTAAGTCTTATTTGAATGAACCAGAGTCTGTGATTGTTCTCTCCGGTCAGAAAAAAACAAATGAAAACATAAATATAATCTGGATTATATAAACTGAAGTTTATATTCGTTCATTTAAACATTTCTCACATGGATCACATACTTTAATTTAAATTAGTGCAGACGAGCTCCGGTGTAAATGTTTATATTTTACATACACAGTTATTAACGAGAATACTTTATTTACAGAGACGATCAGGGGCTTATTTGAAACATCTTAAAATGGAGTTTAACAAGAATAAATCAGTAACTTAAAGCATTGAGTATTGATGATGATGAAGATGGTCTGATCATCTGAGCTTAATAGGAATGTGTGATGCAGCTGCGCAACACCCCCCCAATCCTTATCACTTTAAAAAATAAATGCGTTTTGTTTACAAATTACAAATCATGTGACTGTATTTATATAAGTGTGTTTTTGAAGGAGATCACTCTGATAACGTGATCACATGAGGGAAACTTTAACTGCTTTCTTTCTGCAGCTTCGCTTTGATCTATGTGACATGATGTTGTTTCACAAGAACGTCTATGACTCTCGTAGAGAAAGACTAAAAGCGATCAGACACTGATAATTTTGTTCGTTATATTATAAAAAAAACCCTTCATAATTTCTTTACATTTTTTCTGAATGAAATAGTGGATTCAAATATTCAGTATAAAATGATCTATTTAAAATGATCCAATATTGATCATCAATGTAACTCCGATTTGAACATCTCTGACTAGTGAGGCTGACATGCATCTGGGCAGCTGATCCGTACGTACACCATTCCAACCTTTTCAACACTATTTTCCTTATTGATACATATGGACTTTTATGTGGAAAAGTAGGTTACGTGTGTTTTTTGGACATACGACCACTTAATCCATGAGGCCCCCTGGTCATTTTCACAAATTCTACCTAAAGACTTTTAGACCTTTCAACTGAATTTTTGCGAGGGTCTATAATGGACTGTAAAGCATGGGTGATGAGCAAAACACAACGTTTGATGATAACAGTTATTATAAAAATAAGTTCTAATAGTTAATAAAAGACTGACTTTCGCACATTCAAAGACTCGCCTCTCAGGCCTCAAGTTACAGTTCATTATTTCAATGTGTCCTGCAAAGACATACGTGGAACAACTTGGACCTGAGTTCCTATCGCCACCAGAAACTGAGCACATTTCAAACATTATGTATATATGCATGTAGACCACCAAAAAGTATATCAACATTTTATTTACCAATTCCTAATCCAAAAGCTAGGATGAAAAAAACCCCCACTTAATCCACACTTTAAAGGCACTAATCACTGGATTGACAACATCGCTATTATTTGTTTAGTCCAAATACGGCATGTTGTTCCATAAAAAGGTTATATATTAAAAGTATATGAACAAGTATTTGGAGAAGTAAACTTTATTTAAATGGTAATATTGCAATTTAGAGTTGTTTTTTCATTTAGCTAAGAAGCCATCGTTTTTCTCCTTAGTCTTCAAATAATAGTTCACCCTAAATTCACTCATTTTATACTCATTTTATATACATGTTGACTAACGGTAAGGATTATTTTCAGAGTAAACAGTTATTTTCAGAGTTAAAGACAAAAATGTATGTTGATTTTAATGCATCGACTGGAGCTCAGTGGTCCTTGTCTTTTTTTTCAAGGACCAAAAATATCCAAAAACCGTCGGGTGCTTCTCTGTATTGTCCATCTTGTATTAAAGCCTCGACAAGAGGAATTGTTTGAAAAAAAAATTAAATTAAACAAGTCTATATTTTAATATTGTTTGTAGCAATAGCTTAAGGACTAACCTGCTAAACAGACAGGGAACCCTCCAGTGTAAACAGTTGACTATAAATTACAGATAGAGATAAATACCACAATAAGTCAGCAACCTTAGCGCTAGTTTACTTTACACACGTATACTCTGGATATCCTCAATCACCAATGGTTTGTCTTCTTCTTCCACTCACTATTTCCAATTCTACTGGAGAGCAAATGAGCTGAGCTCAGAAACCTTTATGATTACTCTCCACACTATATTCCATTTCTTGCATCTCAGATAGCTTGAAGATCCAAGCTACCACCAATCATATCCATAACCAATTCCCTCCAAAAAACTGGTCCATCTATGCTTTCAAAGTCCTCAAATGATAACTGTCGTAAAACTTTCAATTTATTAGAGCATACAGAAAACTCTTCTTGTTCGTGTGTGTGTGTGTGTGTGTGCGTGCGTGTGTGTGTGTGTGTAGGATATGTGCATGTCTGGATTGGAAGAGCACTAGTCTTAACTGTCTGCAGCTGTAATGAGAGAGTGAGCTGTCACACACTTCCATGTAATGGCTCCCTTGCCAGCTGCCCAGTTCAGGCCCAGTGGGATGATGCAAAGAAGCACCAATTCTCCCACTACATGTCTCTTTCTGCACTCTTTTGCACAATCTCTATCTCCGTCTCTGGCCATGATTCTTCTATATCGCCCAATCCGTTCACTCTCCAGACCCAGTCAGGAACAAAAAACCCTCTTGTCACTTTGTTTTACTTTTACTCCAACCTGCAAAACACATTTTCACCTGGACAGTAGTTCCCTTCCTCGTGTCAGAGTACAGCAGCATTCCTACAGGGTTTAAAAAAAGAAAAACTGCAACAATATTGTGTCATCGCAAATTTTCAATATCATTTTTTTTTTCAAAAGTTATAAAAGCATTTCAAAACATTTTACCAGGCTGCGTCATCAACACATTTCATAAGTATCAAAGTGATACAGGGCTGAAGAATAGCACGTTTAATAGTGTACCTCTTGATTTGGAAAGGAGGCTGCAAACGCATTTGACAGCAGCTGTTCATCAAACACACGTAAAATGTATGCAGAAAGCAAACTTACTTAGCTGTGTTTCTACACCAGACTTTCTTTTCTGTGCATTATTAACATATTCATCCATGTTGCCATGAAATAATGTTGAAAGCCACTTGATTTTGATCTTATCCTTTCAACTGTTGAGAAGACTGTCAGGAAGTATGATTGACAGTTGGATCATGCATCATAATTTAAAATTAGTATAATTGAAGATAAAAATAAGAAAGGAGACACTAGATTTATAAAGCTAGTAAAAGTTTCATGTTAAATTCTTGTCTCGTGTTTGTCGACTTGTAGATTCATAGGAGAGTGATGGAGTGATGACAATGGGATTTATTTAGACTTTGATTTACAGTTTTTCGTTGAAAAATCAAAACAAATTAAAATTTCGAATTAAATAGTTTATTTGAAGAGCAAAGACAGGAGTAAGGTAAGCGGATTACCTAGCTCAATGAAATGAAAACAGTTTCACTTTAGCAACAATGCACAAAGGGAAGTTCCTGAGAAAGAAAAACCAGGAGAAAGATAAAGAAATAAAAAATCGTACTTGCATTATTAGCGTTGGTGCATTATTTTCATTGGTTTATCAACAATAAAATTTGTGTGCGTCTGTAAAGTAACGTCAATTTCAAGATTAGAATAAAGATGATTTAAATCTAACTGAATTATTGGAGTCAGGTATTAGCTGTAAAATAGAATGTATTTGCCTGGCACATTCCTAATATGGGATCGCTTTTTTCTGTTTCCTCATAAATACCTCAAAGGGACGTGTAATGAAATGATTTATTGGACAGTGGTGACGTGTGTTTGAAGAAGCATCCGCAGACGTCTAATGCAAACAGAGCAGACCAGCGATATTGCCTTAATGTCGAGCTGCATAGTAATGAAGGCGCACGCATATAAATGTCAGCACTCTGCATAATGTCGACATCTCGTGACAGCCTCAGAAACTCACCGGCACCTAACTGGTAATGCTTAACCTTTTCCATCCTGCGCCACTTGTGCGCACATTCCCACACACACACGAAGGGATTTCCTGCTCACGTCATCTCTGGCCCTTTTTCTGCCAGCCTTCCTCCCTCAGCCCTCCTTACACACCAGCCCTGCTTTGAGACGCAAGGTGGAGATGTGTGATGCCAAACCAATCGCTCGTTAACCCCCTCCCACGCGGCTGGTACAGTGGAAGCCTTTGAAAGAACTACAGCGACATCTGCATGTGCCATGGTAACAAACGCCAGACTTTCTTTCCAGGGCTTCCCCTGCCAGCTCGCTCCCTGACCGCCCCTCCCGCTCCCCCCCTGCGGTGCTCATTTCTCAAATTACTAAACATGGCTAATTGTCGGAGGCGTGATGCCGGCTCAATTTGAATATTCTGGCTTGGGGCAGAATCTGGGGGAGGGGGTTTTATTAAGCAATGATGTCTGGAAAGAAAGGCTTTCCAATTATTTACACATAATACTGAAGAGGTCTCCTCTTGATTCGCCTGCATCGTTTAACGAGAATTATTCTATTTCGATGTATTCTGGTAACACGTTCATATGTAAGCAAATTGACCCGCTTCGATCTCTTAATCGAGCGGCATCATTAATTACCCTTGAGGTTTTCTTCTAATTGTTAGCAGTCAATGATCGCGTATTGACATATTTCCTTATAAAGCACTAGACGTGGTCAAAGAGTAATTAAAGTTGTCCAAGGTGAAACGATTCGTTTCAAAAATAAAATCGACGAAAGCCATTGTTTGCGATGCCTCAGACGAATGTAGGACATAATTCTATTTCTGCTTGCTCGGCACCCGTTTACCCGCCTCTGTGGTTTAATCATATGCAAATGAAATTTGCATCAAGCACTCTGCGCTAGGATGATTAGGCACGGACGACATTAACGAATGTCCGCCGCGCTGCCAGTCTTCTCAGAATTCCGCCTTTTTTTTCCGGGCAACATTAACGCCTTTGTAATAGTTTCGCCGCTAATGTCCTAATCAATTTAACAAGACAAACAGTCAGTATCCGATTCGGCAGAAATGATATTCCAGGTTTCTTCTCGAGGCGGCACTGCAAGATCCACAAGTAGTAAACAAAGCTGTCGTTGGCGATGGCCAGTGAAAGAAAAGAGCCAAGACTTTCCAAAGAAGCAGAGCACCTCATAGCACTGGCAAGGCTGGAGCTTTTCTCTGCTTGTTTGTGAGTTCTGTGGCATTATTTCACAACTGGCATATCACCAAGAAAGGAAAATATCCTTGTACATTCTCTCTCTCTCTCTCTCTCTCTCTCTCTCTCTCTCTCTCTCTCTCTCTCTCTCTCTCTCTCTCTCTCTCTCTCTCTCTCTCTCTCTCTCTCTCTCTCTCTCTCTCACACACACACTCCACCCCCCTTTTTTATTTTCTCCTGCAAGCCCTTTAAAAAAATCCATTTGCATAATGAAGATGCAGCGTAATTAACATCCTTGATGAAATGAAAAAAAAGGTAATTATCCGATCTTGATTGGCTCCAAAAGCGGGATTATCCATGTGTCCTCCCGAATGTATGAATATGAACAGCAAATCACATCATTACAAATGTTAATTTGCAATCCTTTTTGTTTGCGGGTATTGTTCCTGCGTTGCCCAAAACGATGCCCGCGATCGAACGGTTCTACCTTGTCGACGGTAGATCCAAGTTTAGGAGTTTTAGCTGGGGAGCCAAGGTAGCAAAAAAAAGAAGAGAATCCCTCCCTTTGGATGACTTGACTGTCTTCATTTTCCACAAACATGGCATGATGTTGAAAATAATCCAAGAGAATCTAATTAAACAATTAGCGCGCAGACGGTGGAAATCCATGCGATGCTAATTACCGCATTAATTCCGCATACGCATATTAAGTATGAAAACGAACTTAATCAGATCCTCCGTCGAACGTCTTTGCTGCGATGCCCATCTTTGGCTCGGCGCCCAAAACAAGCAGCTCTCGCAGGAACCGCAGAAAAAATCGCTCCTTGCGACGCAGCGCTCACTGCGAACTGGAATACAAACCCTGGGTAAGTCAGCATCGCATCTGCTTAGTGTAATTTAGCACAAGGAGAACATCCTGAAAGGGTGGAGTTTGTTCTTTTTGACGGTTGGCAAGATGAGGGCAAAGAAGTCGTTGAGATTGGTGTGTGAGTGTGTGAGTGTGTGTGTGCATGTGTGTGTAAGATTTGATGAGTTCTCACGGCCTCTCTGCCAGGCAGGCCAGCACCTCCCCCTCAGCGTCTGAGCGCAGAATGCCTCCCTGTGCCTTCTGCGCCCATTCATCTCCTGTCCTGTCATGCCATACGTCTCCTTTGCCACCCTGGCGTTGTAAGGACATTTTGAATTACGTCTCCCATTTTGTTCAAGTAAATATGCCCAAAGGAGAAAAGACGAAGCCTTGATTTCAAATCCACCATCTTGTTACTTGAATTTGGTTTTCTTTCCGTTCGGTTGCAACCTTTGGTTTTTTCAGTCTCTCGTCTGTGACTTTGTTGATGTTGTCGGTCAAATCTACTCCTCACCCCTCGTTCTCATGGGATGTGAGATTGGCAACGTCTCCTTAAACCACGCACAGCAGATTGGAGACTAAAAGTCCATGGAAAAACCACCGATATTACGTCTTCTGATACAAAGCTTTAACTGTTGTCTTTCCACCCGTCGTTGTCCTCAAGCGAGCCGCATTAATCAACGCAGCTAATTTTTGCTAATTGCTCTTATCAGACGAGGCCACTCTCTCTCTCGTGTGCGCTATGGTCGCCCAAAGATCCGAATGAAAGGAAATGTTCGTCAGCATTTGTTCGTGGTGCCAGACTGGCACAACACCTGCTCCGCTGTTCTACCCAGGTATCCTCGGGTGGATCGAGTTCATCCTTCCAAAAATCCAAGGTACCATCTGTCGAGTCCTCGCGTGGATATATCCGTCACTGCGAACCCATCGCCATGCTTCCTGGGGCTGATGGCTGGCATCCTGGCACAGAGTACGTGCCTCATCTGGGTAGAGGAAAGCAATCTCAAGACGAGGGGGAGGAGTTTATTTCTTTGAACATCCACTGCAGCCAGCTGTTTTTGTTACCAAAGCACAATACGTCGCATTAAATCCAAATAAAAGAATCCACAGTAATTGATCCCATGTGGCTTTGCTTCTTCCTCGAGTTGTTGACATGTAGCATGGGTTTGCTTCCTGTGCGTGGCGCTCTGTTGGCATCCTGGAGCAGGGCCGCTGCAGCGGCGTTATCCAATCCAACCGAAGGGCTGGCCAACAGTCAACTTGGTTCCTCCTCGCCCCGGATGTACGTCTTCGTCCGCCGTCAGATATACGTCCACAATGTTGAAAAAAAAGGGAGCTACGTAAAGCTCCAACTTCTGCCACCTCAGACCAGACAAACACGTCACAATCAGAAGCAACTAATCACGGACTGAAACCACCAGTCAAGCACATGCACAGAAGCGTGCCACTGAATGGATGGCACTGTGCCAACTTCTCTCTGCCATCAACCGCATTCGCTGCCTGTTTCCCTTTTTTGCCCATCCCCTTTCTCGCACAGTCCCTCTCTTACCAGCCCCCCCTTCGCCGCCATCCTTCTTCCACGTGCCCACCGAACCCACCTTCCACTACCCTCCTTTGTTTTATTGACATTCAATTAATTAACAGGCGTTTAACTGATTGAATGATTTTTACGTTGTTTCCAACCAACCGTCCATTCGTCCACTTTGCTAAACGGTAATAGATTAAGTCGGGGATCAAGCTCGGGAAGAATATTGAAAGAGAACATCAAGCCGTACGGCTACATAAGACAAAATGGCTTTTCATTTTCATTTCTAAAGCTTAGTGTTTTAAAAAACTTTTTAGCTTCCTTGAAATTCTGAGAGGTGGAATATTCAATTCAACAAAGGTCCTGATTCTAATTTTCAGGTACTGAAAAAAAGAATAACAATTGCCCGGTTGAATCATCTTTTTTTACTTTAAAAGAAAGGTTGTACAAGACGGTAATTACATCAGCATTTAAAGGCTTTTCATATTCCTACAGTCTCGCCCCACGATGGACCAAAACACATTGACATTTGCTATTTCACACATACTCGCTTTTGTTTATTTTATCGTCAATGATTTAATTATAAGCATCAACGGGGTAATCCAGCCACCACGAGGAACCCATTATGCAAATTGAACAACATTTGCATAATGTCTTACACCAGGAATATGCAAATGTTCTTAGGATGTATTAGCCTTGTGCATGTATTTTGTGTTTTCCTATGAAGGGTTTCTTTCTTTCTCTCAGCTCTCGCTTTTATTTCTGCTGTGCCAGGTGACACGAGGATTTGCTAGAAACAATGACCTGGTGGGAAAACTTGCCTGTGAATCTGGATAAGGTGGCTGGCATGAGGGGAATGGAAACATGTGAGCAGACACGCATCTATACAAGCTTTGTGACTGTTTCCTAATGAAACTACGGGGTGATATTATCTGATTATTCACAGATAATATTAGATGGAAGGGGCAATTCAATTTTCTTAATCATACTTAATAGCTTAAAAGCTCGATTTTCACACCTGTTCTGGATTGTTTAAAATGCAAGAATGCCACTGAGAGGCAAGGATTGAGAGGAGAGAAAGTGGAGAGAGAGAGAGAGCAAGAAAGAGAGAGAGACATAAAGGAAGGCATATTTGTACACCAGCCTTAACACCAGTTCACAGCCTAGACTTGCGTCTGGAAGACGAAGAACGGATATGCTACGATTTTTGGGACATTTTGGGCATCCCTAACCCTGCGTGATTACCGCTGCTGTAATTTATCCAGCTCGTTTGCGATAAGTCGCGTGCTTTGCATAGGTGATGGAGAGAAAATGCCTGCAGACACAATTAATTATCGCTCCTTGAGAAATTAATGCCACGAGTGATTAAGGACGAGGTTGACGCTGAATAAGACGGATTTTAAGCACGCTCTGAAGAACCCTTTGTCATTTACATGTTGTTAAAATGACATGTTATTTCTTGAATTCTAATTCGTCCACCTTTTCTGCAGGGACAGCTTATGGGTTTGCTTATGTCTATTACGGCTCGTTCAATTGTGTTTTCCTCCCTTGCTTCAATAAAGATATGCATTTAAATATCTCATGATTATTACGTCATTTACAAAAAAGCAATTTTGAAAAAAATTACAGAGAAAGGGACGACCATGATGATGCACAGACAAAATAATGCAACATTTCTGCCTTTTTTTAACGCAAAAATGTTAACACATTTTCTTTTATATATTTTTTATTTATTTATTTTTATTGAAAGGCGGGACTAACGATGAACACAAACATTTCTAACTGCAGCTTTATTTGTAAGAGTCTGATTCTCATAGAAGTGATATCTATCCAAAGTTATACTTAAATATGTTGCTGCAAAGATTGTTGGAGTTTCTGTCATGATGATAAAAAAGAAGGCAGAAGCCTTGAGCTCATTCAGAACTCAGACTAAGAGGCATGATCACATTTCTCCTGTGCTGTCCTCTTTGCATCGGTTCCAGTACAATTCAAGATCCTCATCTTAACCTACAAAGTTTGACATGGTCTAGCACCAACATACATCACAGATCTACAGTATTCCAAACATATCAACCTTATAGGATGTTACGATCCCTGAACTCAGATCTATTCGTTTTCCACAAATCTTCAAATCCAATCCCTTCCTCACTGATACTTATTCCATCCTCATGTCTCTTCCCTCCCTCCCAACCGTCCACACATTGTCTGGTTTTGCTCAAGTTTTCTGCCAGTTAAAATAATCTTTTTCCTCACTAGTTTTTTCAAACGCTTGCATCGGGGTTTGCTGGGACCTGTTTAAAGCTGCTCTCTATTTAACCTGTGGAGTGTTTAGAGATTAGTATGAATTGACTCAAAATAAAATTGAATTAAAATGAATAACAGACAGTGTGTTGAGGGCTCATGACTGCATTACAATGTTTTCGACCGCGAACACTCATAAAATAATGCATAACTTAAATGCAGAAACATTTTTAAAGTTAGACCTTTGGCTTTATTTTCTCAATCACCCCCCAAAAAGTATAACAAGTTTTTAAACCAAGAGACAGCTACACACAAGATCGAAGGGCAAATCACCAAAAATAAACCAACCCAACAACTGGTACGCTGCCTGACATAAAACAACGGGTGGCTGTGGATTAGATGTCAAGAACAAACAGATCCCCTAGTGGCTGAGTATTATTGGCAGCATAAATCTGAAATATGGAGTCTTATGGTGATGGGAATTGTAGTCATGAGAAACAACTCTAAATCGCTGGCCTTCCTGTAAGCTCTCTTTACATTCACGGTGCCCCCCTGACCTCCTGGCACACATTAGTTGCTGTGGATTTATATCAGCACAACATGCAGCTATCAAAGTGGCAGTCCTGTCAGCCTAGCATAAAGGTTTTAGTACACTGGATACAGGCGCCCGAAATTACATGGACACAAATAGGTTTGACCATAAATAACATCCACTCAACAGCAGTAGATGCTTTGTGACTGAGCACGAAGTTTCCTTTACTTTTAACCCTTTCCTTTACTGATTTCAAATTAATCTTTAAAAAAAAAAAAAAAAGTTAAAAAAAAGGAAATTGAGTAACATATTTGAGGTAAAATAACAACAAATAATGAAATAATAATTAACTATAATGGATGGATGCTGTTTTATGGTTACAAACAATATCTATATTAAATAATTGGTTCATTATGATTAGTGTAAGACCAAGGTGTATTGTATCTTTAAAAAGGTAGTGGTATTGAACATCAACAATGAAATAAGAACATATTAGATATTCATATTTTGGACCATTTTTTAAATAGTCTGTCTACTAATATTTAAACAATGGTACTTATTCTTGTATTGATATGCCGACGTCTGTCTGTAGCCTTGCATGTCTTCTGCCTCAATGCACTTCATGATCACCCAGTTTTTGGAGCACATGTTTTTCCTTGCCCCCTCACGCCTGATGAACAAGAGGCAAGTGCCAGAGGCTAAACATGTCCGCTGCAACATGTCTGTGTCCTGAATGGTTGTACTTAGCATGCAGAACATGCCACAGTCAATGGAAGGGAACACATTCATGTACTCAGAGAAACGTGCACATCTGAGGCTAATCCTGAAATGCACACGACACCAGAAGAACCATCATGGAAATGTTAACATACTCTGTCAACCATAGCATGCAACGTTGCCTACATAGCAGTAGCAGCGTGCTGCATTATTCAGGTTAGGCAGTGTGAGAGTAATTAAGAATCTTGTAGTTGCTCAATAATTTATTGGCGTTAAAAGCCCAACAGTTTAGCTGGCATAAACAGAGCGGGCACAGAGAAGTGTGTATATGAAGTTAACACAACCATTTTAATGTTATTAAGATCGGCAGAGTATTAAGATTGTCATTAGTTCGTCAGATAGAGAATGTATTCCCTCAATCCAAAACCATTATCGTTCAGAAAAAAGGGGGATCATCCTGTCTTAGTGTGAAGTTAGTTGCCTCGTGGATTACCTTGTGCAACGTTTATGAGTGATGAAGATTGAGCTTGATGGTGCTTGACAAACCAATTTACACATGTATCAGAGGCGCTATCATTCTTATGAATTCCATTTGGTTTCAAATATTTTTCTTCTAGATTAATTTCCCTTCTCTGCATACACAAGCATAAAAATGTGGGCTGACCTTGTCGTACGAAAAGGAGAGACCATAGCTCCAAAATAAGTCTCTAATACATACAGGGTGAGGAGTTTCTTGATCCAGAAGGGACTTCTGGTTGAATGCACTACCAGTCCATCCTCTATTATCTAGTCTTTGATCTTCTCATCTATGCTCTTTATATTTGCACTTTATCTCTTTGCACTTTGCTCTTTTTATTTTCACTTTGTTCTTGTTTTTGCTTTTATGAAACTTGCTGTGCCTTCTATTGTCTGCTGTGTACTGAACATCTAATTTCCTGAAAGAGTTCTCCAGAGAGATTACTAAAGTCAATCTAATCTAATCCAAGTCTAAAAGACGCTAATTGAGGTGGACCAGGCATTTACTAAACTTGGTTGCAAAACTGGGGCAGATGCAGATCCACCAGACAATGTATCGTCTGTTGCTTGCCTGGTAAGGTCAGAAGAAGAATAAGATTTCACCTCACTGTTCTGAATGAGCTGAAAGGGTTATGGGAGAAATTTGTTTAAAGTATTCTGACAAAGAGAGTTATGGTAGGCCAGTCTTGAGGTTACAAAAGCATGGGTGAGCTTCTCAGCAGCGTCCAAAGGAAGGAAATGCCTGAATTTTGCAATATTACTCAGGTATATCTGATTTATGTGTAAGTTAAATGATAACTCCTGATCAAAGCAAACACACAGATTCTATTCAAAGTGGTGCTAGCAACAGAAAGAAGTCCTTAATCAAAGGCTAGATTATTATATGTATTGTCTAAGATGTAACGGACCAACTAGTAGAACCTCAGTTTTGGGTCATCCAGGACTTGATATCTATAATAGAGGATCCTAGTTGTGTTAGCTGAGGACTTTCATCTGACTTCATTGATTAATACATTAAAGTTTATATGTATACATGAACATGTTTGTATCACATATGTATAGAGTGATTTTTATCAGATTGCCCAGTGGAAGCATCTATATTGTGAAAAGATTGCGAACAGATCCTTGTAAGACACCAGCTAACATGCATTTACACACATGTACAGTGGTGTCTGTCTGACATATTGAAGACTGAGCCAAATTAAATAAGTTCTACTGACATCTCTTTGGTGTTCTAGTCTTTGTAAAAGAATTTGGTGGTCAACAGTATCAAATGCAGCAATGTAGACCATAAGAACAGTATTGAAACACTGCCCTGATCAGAGGCCATTAGCCGGTCATTCCTTACCTTTTCCAGAGCCGTCTCTATGCTGTGGTGTTCCCTAACCTGACTGAAGACTGAAAAGTTGATCAGTGTCATGGAGATACACGAACAGCTGACTGACGAGAGAATCTTTGGAATAAAGACAAGATTGGAGCTATGCCTATTGTTTGTAAGAAGGTGGAATTCCAGTAACTTTTAATGGCATAACCTGATGAAGTTAATAATGTCAAGTACAGGTGTAGCAAGTAAGTGGAAAATTCTTTAAGCAGCCACATTGTAATAGGAACTAAGAGAAATGTTGTGGATTTTGAGGAGGAAATAGTAAAGGCCATTTGTGGAGGAAAGAAAGAAACGTTTTTTTAAAGTGAAATATTGACGTACCTTGTCAGTAGCAAGGTTATTATTCTGGTAGTATCGATGAATATTACATTCAGTTTAGTATGCCTGTGAGTGTTACATCCTGGGCCTGTGTTTGCATTGTTTTGCTCTTATATTTTTGAGTATCCACTAATATTCTAGACAATATCTACTATGTTGGGTTGTTGCTATGAATTTAGTAAGAAGGAACCATTTTGTGGTCACTCTTCTATTGACAGAATTTTTACTTAATTGGGAAGTCATGCTTAAAATTAACATGTAAAATGAATAAAAAAATATAAATCCAAATAAGGCTAGGTCCCCTGATTTTTTGCTTAATGGATAGTAAGTTAGAACTAAGAGTATCTCGTTCTCCAAATAAACAACCTTTTCGGAAGCTGGTGGTCAGTTAGTAATTAGCCTTTTTTTTGTAGAGAGCTTAAGATGACAGCTGGGCATCAGGCAGATTATTGACCGTGCATGTTTAATCGCTCTCCCACAGCAGCAGAAGGAAAATCTAACAGGCATACAGCTAATTAGTCACTTGTCAATAACTGTCATTCCACAGGGAGAGCAGCAACAGCTTAAGGCTGACGGAGAAAAAATGAAAAGAGAAAGAACCAACAGAGGCGGCACGTGGCCACGCACACTTAATATGTCTATAGTAAATTGAAAAAAAAAATCACAATCGTACACTTCGGTGGTGAATCCAGGTTTTCAATTTCTTTAGTTCTTCCCAGATTATTTTTGACTTTTATCAATTTTCCAGCCACACGTGCTTCCTCTTGACCGAGGATGAGATCAGTGCCTCTGACTTTCGTTTGCTAAGAAGAAAGTCAGAGGACTATTATTCTGTAGGAATAATGGCGAGAGACAAAGACATATATACTCTCAAACTTGTGGGTGTGCCCTGGGGCCTCCTACTATTTAAAAATATCCATATAATATTACCATAGTGTCTATAGAAGCTACCCTGATTTGATAACTTCTTTGTCTGGACAAACCATCATCCTGGCAAAGCGACTACAGTCTCTGCTGAAGTCCATAACGTATATCATACATGATGCTAATGGTGGGGACTCTGTCAGCAGTGTAAAATATGTAACACCATTCCCTCCTCTCAGTCCCTGCCCTCCTAACCTGCAATGTAATATAGCTGCATTGAGATTTACATTTAAGTAGTAGAATCTATCATTGTTGCATAACACTGACTGATGCATCTGGAAATAATGTAGCAAAGTTACACAACTGCTAGAGCTAATGGGCCACTCTTGCATTTGGTCAGCGCTTTTCGCCCAAGCACCTCATTATGACCGACAATTCTGTGGAGTATTTCGATATGCTGTAAGTTTGACTTGAGAAATGATGACGTAATGAGGCGGATGTAATGACGCCCTTGAAGAGATAGTGCTGAAGAATTAAGCTTTGTATGTTGTTAATCCATTTCAATAAGCACTCCTTATCTGTCCGATCTCCTCCACGTGACCCCCTCGTCCACTCCCTCAAACCCCCCTCCATCCATCTCACCTGACCATCTAATTACCATGACACCCCTGAGATCAGAAATATCTCGTCACTTCCTTCCTCAAAGTTATCTCATAGAGTAACATGGCAGGAAGGGTTTTTGATATCTGGCATTTTCTGTATGATTGTAGGCCAAATAACTGAATTAAAAAAAAAGGTTAATTTAATTGCCAGGAAAGTTGGTCATGTGACACAGTACATCTGGATCTGGAAATCTTTTTTTTATTTATTCGTTCCTTTGTGGAAAAATTAAGTGTTTTGCAAAGGTGAGTTTAAGAACAATTCTGGTATCTGCTATCAAATTAAGTAGAATATTAGTGATGAGCTTTTTCAAATGCTAAAAAAGTATCAAGGTGATATCTTAGTTTTACTTTACTATTTTATTTTGTATGAAACTGTTGTTTTACTAGTTACTGTTGTTCTTAATGATAGTCTTCATGGTTGTAGTAGTGGTAGTAGAAGTATTTTTCAGTTTTTGGTCTTTAAAATTTTGAAATGTGGCTGTTTAGTTTGGCAGTCAAAGCTGTTACAATATATATTAAATGCTTACATTCTTCCGCCTAATTAAAAAACTATAATTTTGTAAATCTTATACCAATGTCAAGATTGGAGGAATACTAATTTTGATTTAATTACAGTGGCAAACAATGAACTGCATTTGTACTCAAATGTAAATGATTATTTTCTATTTCCATGCAGAGAAGATAACCAATTCTTACTAACTAAAAATTGTTTTAAATTATTATTGTTTTACCATCTGATGTTAAAAACAAAACAATATATTGTATAATAAATTATTTCAGGCACCAACTTCATCTTTAGCCATTGTGCAGCAACCTCTTTTTTCAGGGCTCGAGCATAAGGGAAACTCGTTTCAGTGAAAGTATTTAGATGGCAAGCATTAATAGAAGAAACCAAATTAGGTTCCAAGAGATTTTTCCAGATAACTTAATATCCCGTGTGTTCCCTCTTCTCTGCGGCTTTGTTGCTCTCCAGTTTCACTCTCCAGCTGAACATTTTTATTTAATGGTGTTTACATTTTAATAGCTTCACCAGACTCTACTTGTCTCCAAAGTAATGTAAAGAACAAGGGATCGCGCAGATGAATTCCATTCATACAGAGGTCAGATGGACAGAAAATGAATAGAAATGTGAATCCCTCAGCAGAGAAGAGATAGACTATTAAGAGCATAACAGAGAAGCCGAAGGGGGCCCTAGGGAACCAGCATAAAGGTTTTTCAGTATGTGTCTAAAAGAGAGTGGTCTTAAAATATAATGATGTCTTTGTTGAAATGCATCAGTAATCAGCAGAGGAATTTGTTCTTGGATATAAAAGCAGATTAAAATTCTCCAGTTATGTAGAAAACCAGGGTTTTTTGGCAGAGGGAAGGGTAGAGAAGGGCAAGAGGGGATAGTGCAGAATAAGAACTATATGTAAGGTAAAGACCTACTCTTCAGTCTCTTGATCATTGTCGTTTAATTATCGCCCACGGTTTGCCTCAATCTTCCAAGAGATAGTTCTCTTATTGCGGTGAAAGTCAGAAAGGTTATAAGGTCGAGTTAACTAAATCCAAAAATAGTCCAATGTATATACAAGATTTGTGTTGCACGTCTTGAAGAACTATATTCATTTTTAAAACTTTTCTTTCTTTCCTGATTGGTTTAAATTGAACAGCAATGATCCTCACGAGCTTTCCTTTAGGTTTTGTTTATTTCACCCGAAAACCTTGCCCTGAGAGGGCAGGCACTGAGAGTGTTGGCACGAACGGTTTCACTCATTTTCATCATGGTTGAAGAATATAGAGTAAGTTCTCAAGCATTCAGGAAGAGAAAAATGGACGAGCCTTTTCTCTCATTGAATAGACGTGGATTTTAGGTGGCTAGGCTGGAGAATAACTGTCAATTTGTTAAATGAATGTGTCTTTACCAAAATGAGTGCAATTTCAAAAAATTGTCACTGGCTTTTACACTGAAGCACACATTTACCCTTCAGGTTTTCATTATTTATTTTAGGACAATTTCGCTTTTACTTATTATTTTCGAAACAGCATCATCTTAACTGCATGATTCTCTTTAAATGGCCCCATCAACCCTGTTTATATTCTGATAATGATGAACTGAAGTACATCTGCATTTGAGAGCTAGGACTTTTCACAATTGTTGGTTTTCGGTTTCTGTTTTTACCTATTAGAGTTGTGTAGTTGCATCCTTGCTAGCTTGTCCTCCCTCTCTCTATCCCTGCTCATTTTTGACATTCTATTGTGCCACAAAAATTTCAAACAGCTCATTTCTGTAACACAGCTGCTGCAACGATTGTGCACGTGGATACTTTCCTGGACTTCGCCTTCATTCCTCTCCCTTGGAGAAAGTGGTCAGGCAAACAGTGATTTATGTTTTCAAGTATAGAGTCCATGTCATTTTTTTTTCAATCTTGAGATACTTATGATATAGACAATATTGCGGACAGAGCGTCTTATCAGCATTTATTTTTGGTGAAAAGAAAGTCACTAAAAAGAACTGCTTCGCCCTCACTGCGGGATAATATCACTGGTCCAGTTAAAGCTTAAGTATCGCCAACTGGTTTGTCAAAATAACTGTAGACTGAGATATGAATATCTCGAAATACGAGTATCAGGACATACAAGAACCTAGTAGTAAATTATTTCAGGCACCAAATTTTATTTAGCAATTGGAATATTTTTATTACACATTTAAGTATGTGTATTGCTGTACAAGTCTATGCTGCTGAAGAATCTAGGTAATCCGGGTCACTTACCTGTAAACTGAGCAGCCACTCCAACTGAGTTGCTTTCTTCATTGAAATAGATCTGTTTAAGACCACCTGAAATAATCAACATGTTGTGTACAAAAAACAGTTATAAATGCTGTACGGCTGGCCTGAGTGGAGGATGAGATTAAGTTTATTGTTACAAAAAGTTGAACAATTTTCAATCATACAAAAAAAAAATGTTTTAAAGGAGTATTTACAAAACTGAACAGTTCACTCAGTCTTAACCTGAACAAACTAAACTTAATCAGAAAGCCAAACCATAAGGTGCACTCATAAGGTGTACGAACCCACAGGGTAACTTCAATTGCTTCCCTCATTCATACTATTCATATCATGTTAACCAAAACGTTTTTATTAATCCATCTTTATTGCACACATCTGCAGTTAGAAATAAAAGACATGATAGCAAATTAGACATTTTAAACTGCCACTCAATATACATCTCCCCCTAGAGATTGTGGCGCCCGATGACCTCACCTATAATGTCACACAGGTGTTAACCTTTTGTCTCTGAACCACATGGTGAGCAAATTATTTTACATTTAATAATTTGGATTGGGCTAACCCACTACGACACACCATAAAACACAAGTTTCCATTACTATTGACCTGCATTGAAGTTTCCATTACTATTCACCTGCTCTACTTCATGACCTCATTCTCCTCTTCCGTGTCACCTCTTTCCTAAAAAATTTTCAAGGTTTACTGTTGCTTCGTTGCTCCTCTTAAATTAATTATATTCACCTGCTTTAATTTCGCATTCAATTTATTTAAATATTATAAATAAAAAATAATTTCAGTAATCATGCTTCTGATCAACTTCCTCGCCTTAAATTGGTTCAGTTTGAATGTTACTCTCCTAAAGATGTTGGCATGTGAAGAATAGAGCAGTTTTCGTTCACCCTTGAGTTCTAATCTTTATTTCTGGTCGAGAAAATCACTTGTGATTAAAATGCTAATAAAATTTGGGCCAGACCGGAAAATAAAGTGTTCCGTCTTTGTCCGGGTATAACAAATAACCTTCAGCCCTTAATTGTATGGCTTTCATTGAGTAAACGTTTAATCTTCTAGGTAATTGCTTAAAATAGTGTTATTAATCTTTTCTTTTATCTTTAGAGGTAAGACATCTGCCTCCACTCATTCTACTTCATTATACTCAGCACTTGACATTCACTTTTCTGCTGGGACTCGCAGTGGATCTGCATATATAAGGGATAGAATTTGATGGCAGTTGTGAGAGTTTCATTTAAGAGCAGTGCATCGTACGATTGTTTAATGATCAAAGAGGTAGTTTGATACTTTGGTTAATGTGGAACCAGAAACAAGGCAGTTCAAGCACAGGCCTGATGTCGCAAGTGTCGGTTCAGAAATAATCAAACTGCCACAGTAGCCCCTTTGTTTGGAATAAACAACTGATACTAAAAGATAGAAGATAGAAGTTCATGCAAGAGTAAAATAAATGGATTGCATGTTAAAAAAAATTATCAAATAAATGCAGCTGCAACATGAATATTGTACTTGACTTGTACTCAGTCCCTCTTCTTTCTGATCCCAGCAAAAACGAAGGTGAAACAAAATTATTTTGCTAGTTCTGTTTTCCTGTCCAAAATAATTTGGACATATTTCAGAAAAAAGAAAGATTTTAAGAGTTCTTCTAATATTTATGAGCAAATTGTTTGACCAGACTTCCAACATTACCCATATTGGTTACACTTTAGAATTTAAACACTTATTTGGAAAATGTGTCACTCTCTATGGTCCAGAAGCAGTGGACAGCACAAGCTCCAGTTCCTTCTCATGCCTGTGTTAAATAAGAGTTCTGGGAACGTATTACCACTTGCTGTCCCTTTTAGTTGTCCACTGTCAGTGACTTTAAAGTGGGTTTCTAAAATATTATATTTTAATTATAATTTTTTGTCGTGAAATTTTCACACTCTTTACCCTCTTTTGGCTTCTTTACCTTCTACATCTTTGATCGCTGTGGTTTTGACTCCTCTAAGGATGCTCAAATCACCAGACCAGTGGCTGGTTACTCAGAAGAGTCCCCTGAACCCTTTCCAGACATATTGTTGTTGCTTTGTTAGGTCTATTTTACACTTACATGCATTCATATGATCAAAAGTCAAATCCCATAATATGGTCCGTCTCAAGGCTCATCTACCAAATGCTACCCACATTAAGTAAAATATTTTTACTCATAATACCAACTGATATTTTCCCATTCTACCACGAGGTTAGTGATGTGATGGCTGTAGTCCCATTATTGGTGGGGGTCTAGTTTCTTTTGATACACCAGTGCCCAGTTTTTGTTCATGATCAAAAACATGTAAATTTGAAACTCAAAGCTTCCCTCCACTGTGTAAAACTATTCTGTGCTTGATTCTATGTGGTGTGGTTGTCTTCCTGCTCACCCCTTCAATCACTTCAGCGTTAATACATTGGAAAGGAGAAGCAAAGTCACACTACATTAGTTTGGTGGTGGCTGTTGCTGCAGAAAGCCATTACTCTTCCTTGACAGTATCAAAGACAGCAGCCCGGTTGGGCCGGGCCCAGCCTCCTACTCCGTCTTTCACTATGCACCACTCATAGGAAATTGCCTCATACTTCAGCAAGCAGGAGGTGAAACACTGGTGACACCAGTGCATGTGTCACTTTCTGGACTAAGGGCTTGGGTGAGAACAAGTCTTCTTGTCACACAGAATTTCATCCGGTGGACTTGAACACAAAAGGTTGAGCTCTGATGATTAACAAAGAATCTTTGGATATTTACAAAGACGTCTTTATACTTATACAACCTTGGCAAACAATTTTCTTTACTTTTCTAAAATATGGCATAGGTCATCTTGGAAAACAGTTTGATTTAGTTACATTTTGAGTTTCAAAAGTCTAACTAGCTACTCAGACTCTTCCCTGAAGCCACACCTTCACAACTCTGAACCATTGCTGTGTTCACTTTTTGTCACTGTTATTGGAATAACCTCGGATTGTAAAAGTGACATCAATGTTTGATTATTGTCTGAACACTACTCTCGTTCATCTTTCTAACTTTTCTGTCCCTGCCTTGTGTGAAGGGGCAACTGTGAGTTAGGTCAAAATAACCAAACATAAACCATGTTGCTGCAAGTTTGTTTTTGTCACTCGCTTGATAGACTGGAATTTCTTGAATAAAGGCAAGTGAAAAGACAACATCAGGGTCAAATGAGAAATGAAAAGGTTCACATGACTTGAGATAAAGTTGAAATCTTCCTGTACAGTCATATTTTTAAAGGCCAGATTTTAACTTCTTCTCAAACAAACAATGCCTGTGAAACGATTATGTTTACGGTGAAATTCAAAACCTCAAAGCATAATGTTAAAAAGCGCACCTTATTTAAAATAAATAAATAACATCAAAGATGTTTGTAGACACATAGTTTCCTACCCATCAAAGCAGATGTTTATCAGATGTTATTTGTTATAAATTATATAAGGTGCTATAAAGCTGCAAGATGAACCACACTCAGGGTTTGACAGGTGGACGCTTTTTTTCTTTTTTTTCATCTCTCTCATCTTGCACCCATCATTCTGTGCACATGTCTCCAGAGGCAAATGTTTATTGCTATTATAAAGCCGCCTTTGTTGAGATCGCCCATGTTCCCTGTCCTCATCTCCTTGTTCCTGCACTCTTCTCTCTCTGCGATGGGCTGTGGGGATTGGCACAGCTCGTCGCCTCTGCAGCCCTGTGATTAGAAAAGGAGGGAGGGAGAGTGCTTCTCAGCAGGCCTCTGTTTTATATTCATCAAAAGAGCTGCCTTTGATTTGCTCCCTCTTTGACGAGTGACAGCATGGACTGCAACACCACACTGCTACTGAGGAAATCGTGCACTTACCCCCCTCACGCCCCCCCACCCACCCTTTCACTTTGCTCGTGTTGCTGCCGTCCTACAGCCACACTCCCCTCAGTCATGACTATTACAGCCCAACACTGCTCCCACCAACTGTAGTCTTGTCTTCTCACCCGGAGGCCGGGACAGCGGCTTATTAATTTCTTCATTATTATTGATGTTGCTTCTCAACACGTCAAGGTCATGCTAGCATGTATGGATCCTTCTGCCATACCAATGAGCAGAGAGAAATTGGTGGAGGCGCGGACATATAATATTGTTGGTAACAAAAAAGGAGACACTAATAAAGTAAAAAACATTTATATTTATTCATCCAATTCGCATATTGTCACTTGCGGCACCACATCTTATAGTTCATAGGTGTTTCACTGACTAAGACAAGCCAGGGGAAACAATTTGAACTAAACTTCTATTTACAGTAACATGTAGTCAAAGGGATATCACAAACACATTTGTTTCCGGGCCTCCGGGTCACCTTTCACCCTGAGATAACACAAGGGTTTAAGTAGTTCAGAATAAACAGATAACAATGTCTGTTGGCCATTTCATTATTTGAAGGTTTTACTTCTGGCAGGTTTAAATGGTTTAATGATGTCGTTGTTGAAGCTTGAAGTCTGTATTCTATTGATGCTATTTATTTCATAATTATTTATTATTTTCTTAACTTCTCGTGCCAGATATAATAACTAGGAATTTTACAACCAACCCAAGTGTAAAATACAGTATGCGCGATTGAAACCCTAACCCTTACCCATGATTTTTTTTTTTGCTACACACTCGTCTAACATAAAATAACCAGGGGCTAACCCAATTTGATTTTGGACCTAATAGTTTAAGAGATAAACAGTCTAAAGTTATCATTTAAGTGCAGAATTGAATTAATCTTTCTGGAACACTTAAAAATGTTTTTTATGGTGGATGATTTGTTATTTAACTGGATAAATCTGCAAGATGAAGCATCACGTTTTTTCTGTCCTGATGGCTACTTTGCACTATGACTATCAAGTCCTAATTTCACTGTCGAAAATATTGTGAATGCAGCTCTTTGTGGAATGCTATTTTATTTATTGATGGAAAAAGCCAACCCTGACCAGTGATCAGCTAGTGGTCAGCGTGTTTTCTTATCACAGAGGATTAGCAGTAATGCTGACCTGAATACCGGCCAAATGTGGTGTCTCATCTAAAAGGGTTCTCTCTGGCATCATGGTTGAAAAACTATCTCCCCAGCCCATGAGGAACTCTATTTATGTAGCTAATGGTCTGATCCTCAACTGCAAACACTACCTTTCACCCACACCAACGTCCTCTAACACAGGTGAAGCAATTTAAATTGCAGATCGACTCAAATCATGGGTCATAGCCGGCGATAAGAAGCAGTATTTAACTGGGCAGCTTCATACATGATCTCTCCGCTGGAGCTCTCGCTGGATGGTTTGATTGCACAAGACGGAATGTGTGCAGCCGGGTGTGACAGCAAGTTAATATTTTTCTGCCAGTGTGTGCATGATTATGTGAAGATTTGTTTAACAGTCTCTGAGTGAAAAAGAGAAGCAGTGACTGGGAGCTATCTTGGCTGTGAATGTGAGCAGAGAAAATGGGTACGGACCTTTGCGCCTGTCCTCTGGCAGTGAATGTGATTGTGTTTTTATTAGCTCACAGTGGCATGCCCAGTTCAGACCTTGTTGAGATTCTTACCACTCTCACATCCCCATCGTTCTCCAAATTTGACAGCTGATGGGATGGCAGATGGAATTCGTGGGTGTATTGCCAGCAATATACATAACAATCTAATTTCTGTCCTTCATCCCATGCTGCCATTCCCTCCTTCTCACCACCGTTCCACTTCTCTACCTCCACTTCCAATTCATCTGCTGTCATTACTGTGTCTGAAGACAGTAGCTTTACAGGAATTGTATTTTTATGAGTAATTGTCACACATGTTGATTGTTCTCTTCAGCCCCAATCATATTTGCAGGTTTGATACAGTGCTGAAGTGTAGATGCACAGTATGAATGTCGGAGGAACCAGAATGCATCTTCTTACAATTAAAAAAAAATATTATGTATCTACTGAACTGACAACTATATGACTCACAATGATTTGTTTGAGGTTTATTGTCCGTTTATTGTCTATGCGATGGCCTGTGTCTCTGTATACATAAAGGAAATCCTCATGGGGACAGTAAATGACTTACCTCGGTTAATAACATTTATAGACAGAATCAGAATTGTGAGTGAGCATTATGGACTTAGGAGGAATAATGGCAGCTTTTAACATCCTCAGGAAAAAGCTACATTAAAGTGAAAGTTCAACCAAAATTCCAACCTCACTCATTTTAACTACTCACCCTCATGTCGACTCAAGGGTTGGAATCATTTTCAGAGTAATCTGTTCCTTATTAGAGATATATGCAAAAGTGAATGTTTATTTTTATAAAGCGACGAGAGCTGTACCTTCCATCTTGTATTGAAGCCTCTGCAAGAAGAATCGTTCAGGAGAATGAAACAACTTTATATTTTACGCTTGTTTGTGGCAGGTGTTGAAAGACTAACCTAAACTAATATAAACCTGAAGTACTCCGAAAGTAGTCCAGGTGAACATTGCAAGCGCTTCCTGTGTGGAAGTAGGCTGTGTGTGTACTGTATATGCTCTGTAAGTACTTCTGGTTTGCATCACTGTTATTCTTTAAACGTCTACCACAACAATTCTACTCTTCCATGATTCAATACAACATAGACATTACATACGAGCAATATGGAGGCATATGGATGTTTTTATGCAACTTTTTATAGAAGTTTGTCACTGGGTGCCAGTCGCTATATTAAAATGAACGGATACCCTGAAAGTAATTCCAACCCCTTTGTCGGCATGAGGGTGAGTAGAAAATGAGTGAAGTTTGAATTTTGGGTGAACTCTCAGTTTAAGACCACCAGAAGAATGCAGTACAGAAGTAGGTTTGTTTCTTGTGTCGACCTCAGCAAGGTTCTAAAAGGCATTTTTTAATTCAATCTAACTGATTGACTGATGCAATTATTTGGCCAGTGTGTTGCTGTCTGAATGGATCTGTAGTATAGTGAATTAGACGGCGTCATAACAATATGTTTTGGACAAAACAGATGAGACCTTGTGTCGGGTCAGCTTGATTTTCTTGCCAATGTGACACAAATTGGGCAAGGACAATGTAATAATAAAAGGAGGAGATGTTAGTTGAAGCAGAAACCTAATATATGTGGCAATAAGATGAATTTCCCTGTCATTACCATCATGGACTATTTTAAGCAAATAAAACAAGGGTGTTGAAGGAAGAACAGGATCCATGATCCTTGTAGCTTCCATGCATAATCGGCAGTGCGTACTGTGATGTTTTAAAGTACATGACAAACACTTGCATAATTATGTACACATTAATATTTGATTAACTGCATGAGTCTGACGCCTGGGATTATGTTCACAATCTTCTCAAAACCTTATTCAAGATTCATTCATTCAAAACACCAGCAATAGATCCAATCTGAACGCTTCTCCTGACATGGCCACTGAAAACACAGGGCAGGACGTGGGTAGGAAACAGGAGACAACAGAAGCGTAACCTTTTGTGCTGTTCAGCTTGAAGCTTAAACGTCAGCTCCGTCTCCCCCAATTCTGTGTTTTCATCATTTCAGCCCCTCCCTCCCTGCTTCACTGCAGGTCTTTCCAGCCTCATGAATGCTAATTTATGCAGCGTGGCTGGTTCAGAACCAGCAGGGAGGGTCTTCTCCCGTGATTACCAGCACTGTGAGCGGGGGTGCGGCGGGCTGGGGTGAGGGTGACCTGGACAGACACCTCATTTAATTTAATACATTGGAGCATGCAGCAGCGGGGGAGTCAGGGTGAGGGAGGGACATAATCAAGAGGACGGGCTCTTATAAATGTGGTCTGAGATGACAGAAGAGATTGGATTTGGAAATGAAGAGCAAAAGAAGAGCAAAGCCAAGCAGAGCACAATTGATTGATTCCATTCAAGTGATGGTGGGATGTGATGAGAAATGAGTTATTTTGATCCGGGGAGGGTCAGTATGAGAGGGATTTTCTGCCTTTTTTTAATCAAATAACACCGATTGCCTGAGGTTACTTAATAAACAATTCAATTCGTTGAGATACATTTAAGATGATTGTTCACTGTGAAGGGAATATTCAGATTTGTTCAATAATAATTACTTTGACAGTTGTATTAGTCAAATTCATAATTCAATCCATTTTCGAGCCTCAAATACAGAAACAGACCATTAGCTACTCTGCGAATATGTACTAGTGTCTCTTCATTCAGTAACCACAACCCTAAATAAAACATATTAATCTGATATCTTGTATTTCTGTTTGACTTCAGCCTTAATTAAGTCTTTACTTCGTCCACTTTGCCAGGACTGAGTTGAACTTTGTTGGCTCCTCCAGTTTGATGTGATATCGCTACACATTTGCTGTTGGTTAACTGGCTGTGGATCAACAAAATAAATCCACTTTGAACCACTCTGGCTATTCTCCTCTGACCTTATGCATCACAATCTTACTTCGGCACCATAAACTACTGCAGTGTGAATGTTTTGTTTGCAGATTATCTGTGTTTTTGTGCTGGAACTGTCTAGTAAACAAGCTGCTCCTGAAATATTAATATAAGCTCATCTAGTATCAAAACAAGGCTACGTTCAAGTTACATATGATCCCTATTCTCTGTTGAAGTTGGGAAGGTATTCAAAAGTCCTGCTAAATAACATGTGTGCTTAGATTTAGAAAAAAATTAACAAATTAACACACAATATCATTCAATATCAATATCAAAATGTCCACATTTTTTGGTGTGAATACTTATATGATCTTTGTAATTGTGAATATCTTAATAGTTTTTATACATTGTATTATATGTCTATATATAATCTGAAAACCAAAACAAAAGATGCCTAAACAGCCGGATGAGTCTGCTGGTTCATTTAACGTTAAAACTGGGTTCAGAGGTCAGTGTGTGTTGGTTGTGGGTTCAACAACAAATGGTTTTAAAGCCTTCAAACAGACACAGATGTTGCTGAAAATCACATTTACTCAAGAAGATTGGGATGGAAGTTCTTCCTGCCTTCATGCTCTTCATTGCCGTCCCGAGGCAAGTCTGGAACCGTTGGCTGAGGGACCAAACACGAGCTGACCATCTCAACTGTGACGAATGGAGGAAATCAGATGGTGGCCATGACAGTGAAGATTATGAGATCCTTCTGTCTGCATGATTCAGTCCCGTCTCGTCTTCTAAATTGTTAAATGTGATTAAAGCAAACAAACGAAGTGTTATTAGATTAGTCAGATGGACATGGAATCTCTTGTTTCTAATGATCTCCTCTTCTTAATGAAATGCTGCTTGAAATTAACATTGCTTTGCTTAATTTGATTCCACTTTGCTTCTAGAAAAAGCAGACGTCTTTCAGCTCAGGCGTCGGTTGTTGTTGCCAAGTTCAGTGATGCTGATTGAGTTACCCTCATTTATCTTTATTTTTAGACCACAGATCCTTTCAGTTGAGACTGTTTTGATAAGAAACTGATGAAGCTGGAGACAGATATTATGTCGAGAGTGAATGTGCAGTTGTTACAGTCATGGGCGTTTGTCACGCTTGTGCTGACTCTGTTCTAAGGCTGTTGTGGTCCTGGATTAAAGGGAGATGGAATTTGCATAAATAGCGGGTGTGTGTCTGTAATTGGCAGTGGGTGCCACATTGTTGCTGGAAATAATCCTGTCAGCATAATCCTGCTTTGTGAGCCTCATTAATTGCTTTTATGATCGGATGCAATCGAGCTGATTCAGGGCTCGCTTCAGAACTTCCTCTGCTTTTGTTGCTTTAAAATCCCTCTCGCTTGCAAGGCGAGTCTGGCGTTGAATATTTTTAGGTTTCATTTTAATGCACTCTACTTATCATGCTTACTTGTCGTTACGGTTTCTGTATATACATGTTATTATTGCAAATATTTCTTATTGGTAAGATTTCATTCAAGTGGTCTCTGGAGCAGGAATGTCAAACTTAGTCACACAAGCCTAAATCCTCTTAACCGTCTATGTTGCGAACCAAAGAAAATGTATATTTACTGTCCGTAACAGTATATATGAGTCTGATTCTGATACTATTGCGGAATATATATCAGATTTATCTCTGTGTTTGTCACTCACCAATCACATTCATTAAAATTATTGCTATGACGATATTCTCTGTATTATTTTTTGACAAGCTATGCTCCTTATCTTATCACTGGCATCTTTATAGGTCACAATATAAACATGAATATTAATCTACTTTCATTTGAGCCAACCACCCGGTGGGCCACATAAAATGACTTGGCGGGCTGGATTTGCCCCCGAGCCATATGATTTGCTAGAGAGGTTTGCGCCAATATTGAAAATAATAAAACTGTAATAAATATAAATGCATATAGGTGTCAATATTTTGGCCTTAGTGGTATTTAGTAAGGTGGCAAATCACAAGTTTAAAATTTCCCTTACTAGTTTTGTATAGAATCTTTTGTTGCTCATCATTTGAAAATCTGTAATATACTTGTACGATGCATTTGATCTTCACCGCTTTGCGTTCTGCTGAATGGCAGAGGTCACCTCCAGACTAGTTAAATAGAAAAAGCTTCAGAATTATTTTTGCTTTCATTGGCCATAAACGATCACAGGCAGGTTCAGGTTAATTCTGCAGACATCTTCATCATAGCCATGGTGTTTGAAATCCTTCAGTATAAAAAGTATGCAATGGATGCATCAAGTTAAAACATCCTCCACAGGTCGGGCTTCTGTTGCATATAACAGAGATATTCATCCTGATCCTGACTTTCACACCTGTGCTGTTAATGAACGAATGTTTTTGCATGTGAAGCCATTCAGGGTTCAGCGTCTCACTTCAGAAGATTACATAGTATAACTGTGGTGCTTTGGGACTTTGCCGAATCAAATAGAATTCATTTTTTATTGTTTCGACTCGCATTGTGTTTATGTAAATTAGCATTGCGAGTATCAGCGAACCACTGCTCCACTGGAGTCTGCTCCCTCAAACAAATGTCTTTCGTATCCTATTGTGTTTTTTGTTTTTACATCTCTCTCCACTGTGTTGTCAGACTGGTGGCAGCAGGGAACTTACCATGCATTTCACGTACTACACAGAGATCAACTGTTGCTAAGGTGGTTGCTAGGGGATTTAGCCTACAGTGACATTGTTACTACTAATATTGGAGTTGTCCTTCTGTTGCAGAAGCAGCAGCGGTGGATGCTGTTTATTTTAAAACACAAGGAGACGTCTTTTTCTGTTTCAAAATGCATTTTCATTATATATGAAATGATTGCGCCGAAAAACAGTTTCATACTACTATTTACTATATACCCTTTTTAGCTATATAAGCACAAGTTATTAAAGGAGTAGATTATCATAGTAATCAATTCATTAAAACCGTTATGGACTAACATTAACTTGTGACAACAAGGGCATCAAAGATCAGAAAAAATTAAAAAGGAGGCAACTAAGTTTAAAAGACCTTAATGTTAGGGAGATGTTTTCTAACAGTAAATCAGTGGGCATGAATGCAAGTACAATTGCAATTTGTTAAAAAATTAAGCAATAAACATTTACAATAAGTTTCACGAAAGGAAAATGTATTATGAATACTGACAATAGCAAAGTAAACAACGAAAAACAGTATAAATGTACTTGTCTCTGTTGTGATCTGCTCGAGACATCTGGTCATACAAATGATATTTCTTTAATTTCAGATTATTAAAAAAAAATACTTCTACCCTTTAAAGGCTTATTTTCACTGCAAAGGAAAAGAGTGACCTATGGTTGTTCCTAGTTCGAAAGATAGAGATCTTTTCTTCGACACATGGATCTTAATGTCAAAACTAGCACATCAGCCACAAAAACGAATGTTCAAGATGACTGTCAAAGGAGATGATTTTTAGAAAATCGGGCAAACACCAAATGTTTATGTAAAATGTTTACGATAAATGTTGCCGTTTACTGCCATCTGAAAAGTAGTGCTGACTCAGTGAGAGGTGTGTGAAACACGGGTCAAGCAGGAGATAAAAAAAGAGTCAACTCTTTAGAAAATCATGCCAAGATAGAAGATTGGTGCTTCTCCAACCATTTATGCTAGCTGGAGTAGCACCGAAAATGCTAACAAAGCGTGTGCAACTGATGACGCGAATGCCAGTAACCCTATGCAGCCTTGGTTTATGTAACAGAAACTATTGAGGAGCTCTGATGAGAGATGGGCCAGATGAATGAGAATATACTCGTGCTGCAGGTAAAGTTAAATATAGAGGCAAAGGAAATACCGTAAGGAAAAGACGGAAGAAGAAGATCAACTGACACAAGATCAGAGGGAAGAAATATCTAGAGTGAAACTAAAGATGGCAGGTAAAGTTGATAATATAGTTCAGCCAAAGATCATGAAAAGGATCGTGAACCTGGTAAACAACCTCCTGAATAAGATGGAGCTCGATCAAAACCCAGGAAAAGAAGTTCAAGGAGAATAAAGTCAAAAGGTGATAATTGATATACTGGACTCAGAAAAGAAAAGTAACCAATTTTTATTTAGGTCCCAGAGAAACCAAAAGTGAAGTACAAGTGGAAAACCAAGGCAAATTGTTGTGAAGTTCAAGGATGATGATGAAAAAATGCATGTCCTAAGAAACCAACGGGAAAAGAATATCATTACCTTTAAAGATGAAAAGGACACCAGAAATTTCATGGAACACGGCTTATCACTTAAAGTAAATGCCGTACGTAAAAGGCTTTCCTCATTCAGAAAGAAAATCACCTAAAACCCATCTGAAGAACAGCTGATTATAGACTAAATGTGACGAGAGGGTCAAGGACCGGATTCAGTTTTCGACCCAGGAGTGGAAACAGTCAACAGAGAAGATCCGAGGCAAAGTGCATCACAAAACAAGAAAAGGGGATGTGAGAGTGACATGGATGCACTGCAGGTAAACAAGTTCAAAGGCTCGACAAAAAGGAACAACGTTATTCCTGCAGGAAAGCCACACAGCTCTTCGAAAACATACACTCAATTAGTCATAACATAGAGGGTTAGGAGTTTTTCCAATCATGAAACATTCGAAGATGAATATATTGCATTTTAAGCTTTAAGTCATAACTGTCTTGAAGTTAGAAATATACTGCTCACAAAACAACTGCCAGTTTAAAGTTGTGTGAACACAGATGAAAACTATTCTGTTCATAAATCGGTGGATTACAGGTGAATCTTTTTATTGCAGTTGAGAACTCTTTAATTGTCTTGTATTTTGAACCAAAATGTGAGTATGAATCGAACTGAAATAAGAAGACAACAGCTGAAAACTGTCAGTATAAACAAGGTAAGATTTTACAACAAAGTGTTTAAAATCTTAGTTTTACGGAAGCTGACGTAAAGGACAAGATGAGACAAAAGAAGGCCAGAAACGTTCTATTTCTGGTAAAAAAAAAACAACCCTCTATTTTCAAAACTATTTCAAGTCACCATGATATCTATGAATTAAACAAGGTAAAAGCTTATACACCAGAACATTAATCAATGTTACAAATCATGTCCAATAGAACGGACATTTTGGGTCATAGGGGGAGCATCAAGATTTGGCGACCAATGTATTTATCGTGCACGTTGAATATTCCCTATATGCGCATAATTCACTGTGTAGTCCGCTTGGCAGCGTCTAATGCACCCAAATTGGCGTCCATCTCGCTTTTCTGCCGCGCCTGTACTTTAAATACACATGTAAACCATTGACACGTTTGGTATGAGCCCAGACAGTCCACAGCTCTGGTATAGCAGAGGTAACACAATCTCTGCTGGATTGCTCGGTGAAACAAGCCTGAGCCCAGATCAATAACTTTTGTCTTGTTTTCCTAATTGCTCATTGGCCAGCGATGGTGCCAGGTTATATGTAAGTGCATGTTCTCCGAGGTGATCGACCTAAGCTCCTTTTTTCACTGCTTTGCACCAAGACTTGGGCTCAGCGTCTGTCTCTCCCCTCTCTTTTTCCTGTCCTTGCTTCCATCCGCACAACGAGTCAGAAAGAAGAAAACCCGACCTGATCTGCTGCAGCGCCTTTATCTTTGTGGGATGAGCCACCCCTTCACCAGGCCCCTCACTCCTACGCCACTCAGGTAAATATCCTGCTTTAATGACGAGCAGGAAGATTAGCCAGTTGCACTCGCTCGCCATCTCAATGAGCATCAGGAAATTAGCTGGTTTCGTTTTGTGGCTTTTTGAACGGCTTATTATACGATCAAACGCAGACGTACTTCACGAGCGTGTGGCGAGAGAAGTATTGATTGTTCTCATTGTGAATTATGTGAATAGATAAAGGTGTGAGTGTGCATATATATTAGCCAATTATGCGCTCAGGTGCTAATGTAAAAAAATTGTGCTGAATAAATATGAAATACGCCTCTATCAGCATCTAAATTGTGTCCCCTCGACACAAGTCATTTGAGAGGATAATTGGGATCGCGTGTTTGCCTTTTTTGATGAGACGAGATATTGTGATAGCTCGCCCCTGTGTGGATTTAAATGTGTATTGATCAGCGTGAAGCTCAGAACTGCTGCCTGCGCACGCTTGCATATAGTTATGCCGTTGTTTTCAAATCATATTTCTAAGAAATTGTACAAGACCATGATTCAAAACTTATATTTAGCTGGAGCGTAATGCTGTATTTGTTTTTCCCCCTTCTTTTTTGGTGTTGCCGCACACTAATGTCATGATTTAAATGAAGTATTGATCAGTTTAGGAGGGGAGAACAGAGAGAGAGGGAGAGATTGTGAGGCAAAGACAGCAAGACCAGGGTTATCGTTGTGGATCGCACACAGAAAGAGAGTGCTAACGGATGAGACACATTTTAAAAGGATTTGGAAGAATGGATTTTTGCATAAGATGCGGTCTTAATCGAGGAATAACCGCCACAGTCGTTTGTGCTAACAAGCTGGGTAAGAGAGATTGATTCAAATTCATTCGACTGCCAAAAGGATAGAAATTGATCTTTTCAGTGGATTTTGGTGCGCATTTACCCGCCTGAGCTAATGTTTGTGGAATGTTTTATCCTTTCTTTGTCTCTGTTTCCATCTTGTCTGTCTGTACCTTTCTGGTTGTCGCTCCAGGCAGTCTGGACTATGCTACACACTATATGAACAAGAAGTTAAGACTGTTTGTCTTTTGCTCTCTGTCCTGCCTTCCTCTCTCCAGAGCTCCCTCCTCTTTCTTGCACTCCCTCTCTACCCGACTCTCTCATTTTCTGATGTAATTTGTTTCAACAAGGTTGTACTAATGAGTAACACTCTGCCCTCTGTGGTAAACTGCTGAATTTATCTCTAAGGTCCTACTGTATACTACAGTGGCAACAGTGTACTAGCTGCAATTCCTCAACGTTTGGTTTTCAAAAAATTATATTATTTTGATTAAAGACATGTTTATGACTTCACTAACTTACTTTTAATTGCATTAGTAAACTCATCGCCATTACCGGCTTAATAAATATTTAAAGAGCTTCTGTATTACATTCAGTAATGTAATCCATGGAGACATTGGGGCCTACTTTGAACCTGTATGTATTTTGGAATATCTCAAGATTCAGAAATCTTTCTAAACACTGTGAGTAAGCAGGCAGACTGCTCAGTGAGGATAGGCTCTGTATACCAGATTGATTTTACTCCTCCTCTCACTGCCCTGCCTCCTTTTTCGGTTCAATAGCTTGACATCTAGAGGCAGGAATCTTTTGGTTGCAGCCCCGACTGCTTGTGAGCTGAGTGGATCTCCCTGGGTAAAAAATCACAGGAACGATATCAAAAAACAACTCCAGGCCAGCGGTTTCCAGGACTTCAATGTCAGTTAAAGTGCTCGCTGACCTGGTCTCTGTTTCAGCGTGCCTCAATATAAGAGCCATCTCATGTTTCCTGAACATTTATCAGGAGTAAAAAACATTTGGAGCATTTCCATCCCACTGTTAAGTGAATGTTTATCAGTCAAACGTTTTTTTGTTTTTTTTTAGAAGTCTACTGACCCAACTAAACCAAGAGCTTCCCTGAAGAGCAACCAATGTGTTTAAGTGTCTCTTGAATTGATATTGGATCTCTATTGTACTCATCAGTATGTGTCTGTTTGTACAAAACTCTCTTTTAACTGCATTACATTACATTATATAAGAAAGTGAGCTTAAGCCCCGTCAACTGAAAACCCTTAGTTTTCCTTTAGATTAACAATCGTTTAGCGTAACCACACCCACTCTGCTGTGGTTGGTCAATCATCGAGGTTTGTCACTGTGCTCCCTTTAAAAACGGAAGTCTCCACCTCCAAGTGATTTCTTGTATAAACAAAGTGAGGCGTGATTACAGCAGGCTGCAGGAGGAGTGAAGCCCATTATTACCCCATTACATTAGTACCTCAACATTGTTATGATGAGGGACTTGCATTTTGGAGATCCAAGATACTTGCTACTCTTCATTCAAATAAAAAAACAAAAAGAAAAAGAAACTTAATGGACTAATTGAGAATGAATGAATCTAAAATTACATTTAAAATAAAAAATATCATTATGAGCTAATGAGATGTTTGTAGGTTGAAACTTTGAAATAACTGTTAATGTGTTGATAGCGCAGAATAGAAGAAAGTGAACCCACAGAAACAATGATCACACTCCCGAAAGCTGAGGAAGATCTTTTGTTAGCATTTGATCAGATTTCCCTTTCTTGCACAGCCTTGTGATCCAATGGAACACATTTGTGTGTGGGGATGGCACTATAATTGAATTCTTCACTGCAGGTCTATACTACCGCTGAGGCCAATACATTTGGACCAGTCAGTACCATCAACTCTTAGAAATGTTTGAAGTATCTTCAAAGTATAAAAAACTCATGATGAAAATCAAAAACCCAGTGGGCATGTGATCTGGTCTTTATTAAAAGAAAGAGACAATGTTATTTGAATCAGAGAATCCCAATAAAATGGAATAAAAGCTAAAGACCTTAATTCATCTTTAGAAAAAATCCACTATCTAATTTGATGCTGAATACTGACACAGTATATGTGAGGTACTGTATATGATGGGATGTATTTGTTCTGTGACAGAAACTAGGTGTTATGCTTCTAGAATTCAAATGTATTGCTGTCTTTAGTATTTTATATCCAGGAGCCTAAAAACACGAGGCAAAGTGTTTACTGTGTTTTCTTGGATTAATAACTCATCTATGTCATCAGTCACTGACCATTTTACCAAGGTTAGCCAAGAAAAAATATTGATGGAATAAAATTGTAGATTATTTCTTACTATACCATTAAATGTTGTTTTTTTTTAACATGGATTAAAAGTGTATGACTTTTTCAATCAGTATGTCTAAAAATAATTGTATCTATATCCTTAACGTAGACAAGGCGGGATGTTGTTTTCAATATCTGCCCCCGTTTTAGTTTGGCAAATGTTTGAAATAATTAATCATTTATTCCGTATGTTTTCCTTTTGCTTTACGTTAAATAGATAAAGAGGGTGTGAAAAAGTGCCACCTAACCTGACATTGATCATGTTTCAAATGTAAAAGCAAATCAGCAGATGGCTACTGAGATTACTGTACTAGACAGAAAACTACATTTAATAAAAATAATAATAACCCTGGTCTAACAATGACAACTTTTGACTTTCACATTGTCACCTTTAACAACTTTGTCCCTCTCCTTGTCCAGCTCTGCACTTTGCTCTAATGTGGCATATAATTTATCTCCAGATGCTTCCTAATCCCAGTAGCACTGGCTCAGGAGCAGATTAGTGCCTCTGACACCAAAGGACAGAGAGTTAGGGGCACAGGGGCAACAGAAGGTGCAATGATATAATATTCTGGAAAATTTGCCTAATCCGAAGATAAGAATCACCCTGTCCTTCCCAAAGCTGAACTTGTGTCTTTTTCTAAGGTAGGATTCCACCAGGTGTTGATGCCCTTCAACCCCTGAGCAAGCTGAGCAACTCAGATCTGGGAACAGGTAATTTTTTTTAAATCAAATTCATATTTTTTTATCTAAGTGGAAGAAGGACAATTCAAGCAAGTAAATGCAGTTATAAAACAAAGCTTCACACCCTTGATAAATCTGGTAAAGGTCGACTGCAAATCAAGCAGAAGAATGCTTGTGTCTTACCAAGTTGATCCAATAGAGTAATCTATCCATTGAGGTTTTAAAAAAAAGTGTGCGCTTCATTTGTACGTTTAGAACTTCACATGTGTTGGCTTTGGAGTTAAGTCAGTCATAAACTCACCAACGGTCAATAGGTGTGGATGCATTTGAATATATCAGCAATTAGATTGTACAAGATCAAAACTTCCCTGATCACACGACACAGAAGGAGGCCATCTGGTTCAGATGTGTATAAAGAAGACACGCTTCATCCATGCTACTTCCTGAAAATGACACAACTCCCAAAGAGTACAACTTCAACATTGTCAATATTAACTTTTACCTAGGGCTGTGAGCAATAATGTTTGTGGCAGCAACTTTAAAGGATGGAAAAGTCATAAATCTATGTTGTAAACATTCACAGGGACATCAAATCACCTCACCTGTTTGAGGTGTTGACATGGATGCCCATCCGATGATGACAAACGGTATAATCCACCATTTCTGACCTGAGGTATAAAATTACTTTTCACCCAAATTGAGATTTCTGTGGAAATTTAAGAGTCATTCGTTCCAAAAAAATCTAACTATTTTCATCTGATAATACAACATAATAAAACAAGTGGCAAACAAGTTAGCTCTTCATCCAGATCTTCACCATCTTATACATTATGTTGGTTGATATCGTTATTATTATTATTTATTTTAATTATAAATGTCATTACATTAAACAAAGCCTAACCAAGGTAACCGGAAATTGATCATCGCTAGCTAGCATTGTTAGCATTCACATTGATTCTCCTGCTTATCATTGGGGGGCAAAGCTTTATCTTCCTATTTTTTATAATATGCATACTGTGTTGACTTGTGCATGTTAAGCCTACTTACTTACCAAGTCTAACAAAGTCGGCACATTGTTGTTTGTTGGCATAAATCTGGCAAATTCAGTGTTTTTTTCAGAAGCTACTGCCATTTCGACCGTCTGGTCAGTGACATCCAGGAGCAAACATCTACAGCACCCCTACATTGAATTGACTGATCAACAACACATGGCTGTTGTTTTACTGATGCAACTATATACTTTGTTATATGGAGTCATGTTACCAGTTTTTCTGCAGATATTTTCTGAGCAAAGCACAGTTACAGCTCACTCCGCGTTTAAATGGTATGATTCGAAACATCACCAAAAACACTTCAGCTCAGTTAATTTTATGGATACATCAAAATGAAAATTCTTGGCAGATACAGAAAACTGAAAATCAGGTAAACAAGGCCAAAAAACGATACCAAAACACCAATAATTATTGGTACCATTCCATTTATGGCTCTTACTATGTGCCTATCATCATAACAATAGCTTCAAAGGCTTTCAAAAAATAATTAAATTAACAAAATAATGAGAATATTTCTTTTGCACTGACATTTCTACAAAGCACCACATAAAATAAAAGGAAATTCAAAACAAAATGTTTTGTTGTGAAACTAAACCACAACCACGATTAATGATTAACTGCCCATAATTGACTACTGAAAGATTTGCAAAATTCTGACTTGTGAAACACTTTCTCTCAGAAAAACAAAGTGCATTTTAACCTGTTACAACAAATTGAATACAGAACAAGTGCAACTGTTAAAATATGAGCAGTTCATCTTATCTTCTGTCTGACATAAGAGAAAGATTTGGATTGGATTTCATTATTTAAGGGATAGAACATGACTTAACATGTGGCTAATGTTAAAAAATAATAAAAAATAATAAATTGTTGAATAAACGATGAGGAGAGTTCTCTGTTTGATAGATTGTTTATGTAAGTTATTAAAAATTAGTTAAAATATATGCTACGCTTCATAGCAATCCTGATTATTTGAGTGTGTGTGTATATACCTATATACAGTATACCTATATATCTATAGGTCCGATAAAAAGGACCAAAGGGAAACACATCAGAAAGAATCTTCTGGTGTGAAATGGCATTTTGTCCATTCAACATTTGACCTGTTTCCAACATGTAAAGTATATGTTTTATCTTTTACTTTTGTGTATATCTTGTGCTAGATTACCAGGTTTTGTGATATAAAAAGTTATTTTAAACCAGTGTTCTTAAAATAACCCTGGAGCTAGTTTGGTAGGAAAATGAGAACAAAATGTTGGTATCATCACTTTAGGAAACAACCCCCTTCCAAACATTCAAAAGCGTCTTGCTGGCCCCTCAGCTGCATGTGTTTATAATTTTGACAGGTACGTGCTATAGAGGGGATTGCTTGCCCAGCGGCTGCTGTCATCATGCTGGTTGCCTCCCAAGAACACGACTTTTAAGACCAAATGATTGCTAATAAAACATTTGATTGAGAGCAGGAGAGAGTGAGAATCATAAACAAGCTAGATTCTGCCCTTTAATTTCACCGTCTCCAGAGAATTGCTTTTGCTGTGCTGCGGAGTCGCCCCTGCACACGAGCAGTTTAGTCGTCTGCCCAAGGACTCAAATTTAATTTAGCCTAGGTGTTCTGTGTGTGTGTATGTGTGTGTGTGTGTGTGTGTGTAAAACTGACAGTCTTTGTCTGATAGCATGAGTCATTCGCTGTGCCTTGTGGGCAAAACTTGCATTACATCACCTGCATATGTCTTTTGTTTTCCTTCGGAGCTGTCTTTGTGACTAAAGTTTGGACCAGAGTTTGGTCCTCTGTGTGTATGTGGTGCAACGTTTGCTTCAGCTGCATTTTTATTTCAAGATTTTGTCATAAAAACCTGCAAAAAATTGACCCTGGCTGCTGTTGTCCAACTTTTTTTTTTTTGCTGTAATGTTCTGAAGATTCTGTGCTAATTGCTTGCCAAAGTAGATCGTTATTGTTAAACAATGTTTTTTGTTTTTTTCTTAGAGGTTTCTCTGTTTGTGTGAATGTGTATTTGCGTGTTTATGCTGCAGGTTCTTGATGAAAGCCTGCAGCGGAGGCATATATCAGAGATCCAACACTAATAAAAGGCCAGCAAGCTGTGCTCCTCTCCTTCTGGGAACAGTGCAGCTCTTCACTGCGTCTCTGACAGCAAGATAAAGTGCTCCTCCAATTAGAAAAATATTTGGCCACATACCTACCATCGGCAATCGTGGGTTTTATTTCTTTTGCCATTTGATGGGGGTTCTTCTTTATTTCCACCGTGTGTTTTCTCATGTGTCCTGGGTTTGTTAATGTGCACCCCACTGTCCCAATAATGAAATAGCAGTGGTATTATTTTGGTGTCTCTGTTTTTGGTTACACAAGTATTCCAGGGCTGTGATTGAAGCAGTGTTTTAGTGTATTCGTGAAGAGGCTGCCGTGCATATTTGGGCTGATGTCATTCTCCCTGCTATTGTCATCCATCTCTGCCTCAAATATCCGATACACACTTCCCCTCTCGCTGCTTTAGAATACAGTATATGTTTGCTCAGAGTGCATTAAAATTAAATTTTCTCTGGTTGTTGTGAAAGGAGCCACACATAAAAAATAATTGGCTGTAGGAGAGAACAAAGGGCTGCCTCCTCTCTCCTCCCTGCACACCCCAGCCAGGCATTAATACCAAGCCTGCTGCATTGTTCCGCTGTCTGCAGCCATCCCCCTAGCCAGACACTCAGCTCTGGAGAAGTCACTTTTAATGTCTGATAATCAAGGTGAATTTTCAAAAAGCTGCCATTTTCAAATGATGCTGTATATATTATGTGTGGACCGGAGTTCACGAGCAAGAGGAGCCACGGTCGGTGAGCAAGACGGAGTCATCGTTGCAAAGTGAAAGAGAGACACCTAACGGCGGTAATCCTTACTGCAGGGAGATTCTTTTTTTTTTTTTTTTTTTACTGGGAATCCAGTCAGGGAATAATATTGCTGTCTTCTTTCAGTTGTCCACGTGTAATGATACAATCTGATTGATTCACCTGTTTAAATTATTTTTAATTAAACAATGTTCTTTGGTCCACATTCGAACATTGTGTCTCTGCTGAAGGAAGCGTTGTTACAGCACTGATGTGGAATACTGGAGCCACACTGGAGCAGCAGGGCTTCATTTTGCTGCTACAGGGCACAGACTCATCTTCCACTCGCTCCACCCACCTTTCCTCTTCCCCCACAAGCTAGGTATGATTATTTCTCCCCTGCTCCAGCGCACCATTATATTCCAGGTCTGCAGTTATCCCTCTACGATGTCATTTTTCATGGCATGTTTTTGCTTGTGTGCCGCAGTGCACATTTACTCGGTGCCTTCGCAATATGTTAAGGAGGGGAATATATGCAGTGCGCAGAATGTAATAAGTATATATTTATTTTCTTTGAGGAAAAAAGGCAGACTCCAGCCATGTATCTTACAAACATGGCTGCTGCGTATGCACTCCCCTTGAAGGCTTTTTACTCACCGGGGAAACCAAATTATACATCTGAGGCAGACTGGTGCTTTTCCGTGCAGTGACTCCTAAAATCCTGCTGTATTCCAACACTCTTGGTGGGTTAGTTTATAGCTATCACTAGAAAACAATATCAGGTTAGCAGCTAATCTTATGGAGGGAAAGAAACTATCTTTATTCCCTCTTGATGAAGAACACATTAACTAAATTCATTGTTGTGTCTTGTCCTTTTGTTGTGTACTTGCAGTAAATACGATTTTTTGTATGCCTCATGCTCCAAAATCTGCAGAATAACGTACAAAAACATCCTGCTTAACACAACTTCACTTTCGACCAAGAGTTTCATAAAGGTGGACACAAAATCTTGTTTGTGAAAGTTATCACACATCTCATGAACCAGAAAATAAATTGGCTCATTTTAAAGAAAATAAAAAGTGTTTTTTGAGGTCAAAGTTTGAGTCCTGTATTGGCTCTTTTAACATGGATTCAACAAGTGATGCACGCCTGCTCAACCTCCAGCATTCACACCTCAAACAGTGTTTGGAGATAACTTCATTTTGCCTGGAGTGGGATTGCATAATAACGCTTCATTCAAATTTGTGAGCGTGTCGTGCTAATAGTTGTAGTGGTTGTTTTTTTTTCCACTATTTTTTACAGGGCATGCGTTCAAAAATGTTGATCCCAGCTGTGGTGCAGTGCCACAGGCATTCTCATGTAAGACTGTGAAGGGTGGTGAGAGGAGGGAGAACGCTTTGCCAGTCCAGTGAGAGAGGCTGGCTCGCTGCCACTGTGGGCTCGGTGCCCACGAGGAGGCAGCACCGACTGTCGGACGGAGACAGTGCCACAGAAAACCACAGCATCAGTTGGGGGTTGTTTGACTGGCACTGGTTCACACTAGGTCCCATTTGCATGTGAATTGTTCAGGTTATGACACAGCAAGTGAGAGACAGCGGGCTCGGAACAAGGGATGAAAAGATAACAAACACGGGTGAACTTGAATTGATGATGTTGATTAAAAAATTAACACGTCGTTTCATCCAATCATGCTGTTGATTGTTGCACATTCCCTGCCAAAGCAAATAGTGTTCCTCAGTGACATGGGTGTTATCTCTCCGTTTCATAATCATTTAATATTGTTTGTCTTTCTATGTTTGGGTATATCTGTTCTTCCCCCCTTTTCTTTGTATCTTTAAAATATTCTGCACAGCCCTCAGCAGTTCCGCATGGCAGACAGCCCTAATACAATCTGTGTGTCTGAATTCTAATTTATACCGTCAGGATAAAATAAAGTCCGCAGTTAATTACAGGCAGCCGGCTCATGGCGTCAGGGCGCTGATTTATGAAGTGCACCTTGGTGTTCTGTGATGCATTTTTCTTAATTCATTTTCTCAATCTGTCCTTTAATTAATTTTACTCCAAACGTCTTAATGACGGCAGCGGACCATGGTAATGACGCTGTTTGGGTGAAATGAAAATGAAGTCATACCTGTAAGGCGAGGTGAAGATTGGGTCAAGGGAAAAGGTCATCGACTCTTTCCTTACTTATCGTACAGTGAATCAAGGTTAGCATCTGTTATTGTCAGCACAATAGTTATGTCTTCCATAAAACTCCACTATGTCATTCTATGAAACAAAAATAGACATTTGTTGGTCACAAATGTATTGTCCAGAAAGACCACATTCTGATAAATATGTATAAAGAAGGACCTTTTCGTACATTAAAAGATTAATGTTCCACAAGATGACTTTACTCAAACCTTTGGAGGAGCCAAGGTCTCAAGCAGGCAAGGTCCTATACAGTTCAAAATTATTATTTTGCCTTCCTTGGTAGTTGGGAAATATTCTGTTAAGCTTAACATAACCACCCTGTGATCTAGCTTTTCCGGATCAATAGCTACATGTTACTGTATCTGTTTCTGTATATTGCGGTCCAAGTGAGAATGAGTGATTGCAGGCATTACATCCACCATTGTGCCCCTCTAAAATTAGACCGCTGCCTCGTAAGTGTGTGTTATGCACCATTGTTTTCTGCCAATTAGCATGGAGTGTGACTACCCTCGGTGCTGGGAGGGTCTGGAGAGGGGTGGGCAATAAAGCTCAGTGAAACCACAGTGGTCAGCTGCCAGACAGCTCACATCAACCTACCCCATTAGGGACATCCGCTCACAGCTCTGTGCATCAGGATGTTCTCATTTACCGCCTCCACATCAAGCCATTTATCTCTCTTTTCTCCTCTTCTCACTCTCTTTTTAATTTTCCTCTCTAAGCCAGATCCCACATTAAGCAGCCAAGCATGTCTGGCTGCACCACGTCTCCTGAAAGAGCAAAAAAAAAAAATGTAATTTCTTCTCCTTTCTCTCTCTACGGTCCTCTCTCAACGCTCATGTACAGATCATTACACACAGAGGCCTCATTTTCGTCCCCCTGTGAGGGCTGATGCAGGGTTTTAACCAGTCAGTTACACCACGACCATGGCTTGATGATCAATACCTGTGGTCAGGATGGAGAACACGCTTCTTCCTGAATGGATACTAATGGTCAAACCATTAAAGAACTCCGAACCCTTGTATGTGGGTTTCTTTAACGTTTCATTCCTGTGTAGTTGCCTCACATTTATGTTTCTTGACAAGATGTACACATTATTAGACCTCAGATATTCTTTTTCATCATCAAAACCCAAATAAATTACTGCTTCTGCAGTAATATTCCAGATAATGTGAATTATTTAGACATGCTAGCATCCAAATGTAAACATAAAAATGATGCCCTGAAAGAACAGATATACTTGGTTGACCACCAAGAAAGACTGGACGGACAGATTGAGGTGAAAAAGATGGGGAAGTGGGTAAATCTCTTATGCATGCTTTGTTTTCCCTTAGTCTTAATTATACATTTATTTTTATATCCTATATAAAAACTTGATCTTGCAACTACTTTTTTTTTTTTTACCACCAACCACTTAAACTATAGGAGGGCTTCCCTCATACAGAAATATGTTGTGCGATTACGCCCAAAAATACTGATAATGCATTGTGGCAATGGATTACTTTATGATTTAAATTAATGAACTGTATTTAAGTAGCTTTTCCTTCATCTTTATGAAGCTGGGAATGTTTTTACCTGTTCATAACCTTATGTATATAGAATATCGCTGAATGTCTAGTTGATTTTAAATTGCCTCAAATAAAACGAAAAAAACAAAAGAGCATATAATCAACTCAATAAAATGAATAAAGAATCGAATTGGTTCATGCCAAATAATACAATTAAATATGTATCAGACCCTTCCATGGTAGAGGCACTTGGACATCACTGTTAGCAGCCAGACCACTTGGTAGTATTCCTGAGTTGTCAAAACTATAGTGATATTATTCAGCAATCCTAAACTATTATTGGAAGAACACAGAAATAAATTACTAATTTTCCTAGATCTGATTTTGGTGCTTGGAAAGTTTTTTAAATTAATTGAAATATATATATTTTTTTAAGTTTTAAGATAAACCCTAAAATCCCAAAGCCGCGTTTGTTGAGGTATTAAAATGAAGGAATGTGGATTGATGAATTGATAATGTCTTTAAATAAGTAAATGTTAATAGTAATTCAAATAAAAAGTTTAATACTGAGATGATCTCCAATACTTAACAGTTATGCCTATAACTATTCAAAGTGTTTCTGTGTTTACTGCAAAGTTGAGCCATGTAGCAACACGCAGCATGGCCAGATCAAGCATCAGCAGCTGCAGAGATGGTTTCATTTAAACAGTAGGCTACTCACATCTTAAACCTGCTAATGAGATTTTACTCGGTTGGAACGTAAATGAAATGGAAATAAGCGCAAAGGAATTGTGGCTTTACATTTTTTCTCCACGGATATTTTCCAGTTTTTAGATTGCAGAAGTGAGAGAAGTGATATATGGCCCCTGTGAGAGTTTGCCTCGGGACACAGACAGAAAAATTAATGTTTCTCATCCAGCTTCGCCTCCAGCTGGCCTGATCCCTACATTAACCAAACAGATAGCCAACAACTTTAATTACCTTTGCATCTAGTCGCTCTCCCCATCCACAGTTTCCCGCTTTACTTCTGCAAATGAAAGGAAGACTGGCATAGAAGGAAGCAAAGCATAATTACTTATTTTACTGGAGTGCAGCAAAATGCCTTTTTCCAAATGACTCTAATTCCAAATGGTTAACAAGATTTTTTCTTTTAATAGAGCTGAAACCTTGTGACAGAAAATTGCTTTCCTATTTGGGGTTTTAATGGCTTTTCATGCTTTGCTCTTCCAATAAGCAGTAAACTCTGAAATTAATATTGCACACTGTGTTATGATGCAAATGGTAGTAAGATAGCAGAGCTGTACCTTCCTGTAGAAACCTGATTTGATTCATAATTGCTTAAGTTGCATTTTTACATTTACATTTTCCGCCTCTTTTAGGCTCCATTCTTTACTGGTCCATTATAAAAGTTATCTCTCTGCGTCCGCCTGCCTGTCTATCTATAAACCTATTGATCTATCTATAATGTACATCCGTTCAATATTAAACCATTGTTTCAGGGGCAGAGGTGACAAAATTTGTACTTTTTTATTACATTTCCTTTAAACTAAAAACATTACATTTTCTTTTCTTACCAATCACAGTTTTACATCGTAATCCCGAACACACTAAACTGAATTTCATAGTCATCTCTTGTCATCTTAAACAAAATATATATTGAAACAAAGAATATTTTTTGTGTGTTGGAAGTAATAAAGAAACTTCATGACCACCAGGAAAGTCACAAATATATTCGAGCAAAAAACAATTTAAAGCAGTTAACAAGTGCATCAACAAGCAAACTTACGAGCAAACACAGAGTGAAAGTTATTTTGTTCTTTTCTATCTGCAGAGATTTACACTAGTTATGAGCCGAATAGCTCGGCACAGATGGAACTTACCTCTTTGTACCAGCAGGCACAATCTAAAAAGATGTATTTGTGCAAGGTGTTTCTTAATTAACTTTGGATCCAAGCCATTTCATTTCCAATTTCATTTTAAACATCCTCAAATATTAGTCCTTGTCAGTGCATTCAGTATTGTATTCCTAATAAGGGGGATCACAGAGTGGGACAGTTCACACAGAGTACATTGAATGCCATACAGATGAAAACATACAGTTAATTGGTCTGAGGCAAAGTCAACTGAAATTACACGATTGACCCAACGGCATGACGACATGTAACGCCTTCTTTTCCTGGTTTCCATGGTATAGAAAGTTCCGATACTTCTAATAAGAAGACCTTTTAAAGATTTGTCTTTTTGTTAACATTGTTTAATCTTTGATAAGCTTTCCTCTTTAAATATTATAGAACTTATATTAAACAGAAACCATTTGATAGAAGCTATTTGTAACATATTAAGTGGAGAATATTTCAGATTACGAATGTAGAGTTAATATTGCAAGACATACAACACAAATATTCGGTGGTAAGTGTTGTAACCTCATAATACACATATTGAGTAAAGCTTTATGTTCTCCCTGATCTTTCTGCAGGATGTTTTAACATCCAATAGAATTGATTATTCTGATTATTCAATTGTGTGCCCTGTAAGAGGCTGACCCAGGTAGTTGGAATAGGTATCAACCCTGATGGATGTTATTAGGGACTCGTGTTTCCATCTTAAATTACCCTTCACAAATATCAGACAATGTAGGTGGAAATATAGTAGGGAAATTGGGGGAGAAGCTGCTTTCATTAGTGTGGAATATTAATGTCTCTGGAAGAGGCTTTGTAGAGGCTAACAAACTATGTTCTACTTGTTTCCACAGGATCCTGCTCATTGTGTGAAGGAGCTGCGCTGCAGTGTTTCAATTTGGATTTAATTGGGTCACACTATTCTGCTGCAGCCCCTCTGTTTTACTCAGCTTAATTAGGCTCCTCAAATTCTGACACTACTTGAGATGTATATTATGCACTCTGCTTCTATACTCTTAAATTGTCTGAAGTAATATTGAGATTTCTGTCATGGCAGAAGGCACGGCATCGGTTTCAGAGGCTTTTAAAACAAAATCAATGTTAATAAAATATACAATGCAGTTTTTTTGTTTGATGACCAACTTCAATGAAACTTATAGTGAATCAAACCAATAGTGTAGGAGATACTGATAAAGTATTTAGTTGACTTCTTGCAGTATGATCCAAAATAAGCATAGGTTGTGAACAAACAACTGAATTGATTGAGTTATTGACAAAACAAAGCAGAATGTGGTCAGAGGAAAAATCAGGAGACAGAGCTATGTTATATTTGTTCTGTCATAGATTGATTGAATGTACAATAAAATAATAATCTTTTTCCTTTTTTATTACAGAACATTTTAGCTTCAAAGGACTCTGGATTTGTCAGTAAACACAGAAAAAATCAACACCATGGTCCGCCAGTGGTACAATTTGGAAATGTCCAGGTAACCATTCATTGTTTAGATTGTCAAATCTTTCAAGCTTACATCCCCCTGTTTGTGGTGAGCTGTAGCAAGCTAGTTCAGCAACTCTTCGCCGACTCTGTGTTGTACAAGGCACTTGCTGTCTTGAGCTCATTGCTATTAATAATGATAGAAATGCTGTAAAAGGTATCAAATGATACACTGAAGATATTTCACTTTTATTAGAATGTCTGTGAAAATTGACTCAAATTGGTTGATTGTCTTACTATTTATCAACAGACAATTTGGTATTTTTAAGCATATTAGTATTTTCTCATACACTTATTTTCAGCTACAAATATTACTGTACATCTTTACAGGCATACTTAAAATAGAGTCTATTTAAAATGTATAACATCTTCATGTTGATGTGTGTCTCTGTGTTAAAGGAGGTGTAGTTGGCCTTCTGTAGTTTAACTGGTATCGAGGAGCAACTAGAATGTGTTAAAGAGTGAGTAGTGGAGATGTTTGAGAGGGAAGTGTTCAAACTTTCAAGGATGTAGGTGGAAGCCTGGGTTTCATACGAAATTGAGACAAAAAAGACTGGTTTCTTTTAGGGCAAACACAGAAACGCTGAGCAAAATGATGGATTGAGACTTGTGCTGTGGGATTAATTGATTTGCTTGAGTGTATCAGAAAAGAAAACCAGCTTCTAATCCCAGTTTGCATTATTAAACGTAACACCTGGGTGTTTTCCACAAGACCACCACACTGAATCAAAGTTCTACACGAGCTGATGATGTACAGATATATTATTCAGAGTGCTGCGCAGGCCTCCAAAAAGCGCTGCTCCTTCACCTTCCTCCCTCCAAATCTGACAACCGACCCGTATGCACACACACATGCTCCCGGCCAGCACTCATCACCCCCTGGAGGACACCTGTGTTTTCAAAGTAAAGACCACTTAGAGAATAGCCCAAGGCATCTGAATACTGAAGTGCCCTATGTTACACATTAGAAGCATCTGCACAAGCCGAGGACATAAACACTCTCAATAGCCCTCATCTCCCCCCGAAAAGTACGCCCACATACCTCTATCCAGGGGAAACTGCTGACCCAAGCTGGAATTGGAAAGAGATAGCCTTCGGGAGTTGACCGCATTAAGGGCTGCTTGATGAGCCGCTCATCAGACAGTAACCTGGCGGAGTACTGGAATAGAGGCTTTTAAATATTTTATGATTGACAACTCAGATGAAAAGTGTATGTCTTTAATCTTTCAAGGTTGCTGGACTGACCTGTTGTGTATCCAAGGAACTTTCTTTTTTTTACATTTCTCTCCCAGTCTTCAGTTAGTCTGCGAAGAAAAACTGGGAGCGCCAAAGAAATGGATGTGTAAACGACAAACAGCCAACACCCCTCCGCACGCAGACACGTTGTTAACGATCCCACGTTTCGTTCAGCCCCTCAGTCAAGTAAATGAGGTTTGATCAAATGCCAGCAGAGAGCTTTCAGAGCCTGTTTCCCAATCTGTCACCGTGGAAATTTTAATATTAAAGGGGAAAACAATGCCATTAACAAACAGAGAGAGGCGGCAGTTTGCAATGCAGCACGGAAGCTGTTATCTAAATTTTTAATGACCATCACTCCGTGATGACTTTGTCTTTGTGTTTTGTCTGTTCCGAGAGGGAATCAAGTCAGAGCTGTCACGCTTAATCCAAGATTTCCTTTGGTTGCTGGAGCTTTGGCTTCGGCAAATAACTCTTGGTGTGGAGAAAAATGGAATGTCTTAATAGATGTTGTAACTGTTCAACGTCTGTATCTGTCGAAATGTAGGCATGAAGAGCGGCGTTGAAAATTAGTTTTTAAGGTCAAGGAGAACTTTTACTGCTCAGCCTCAGTTGAGCACCATCGCTCTGTTAAGTAAAAGACCCATCAATGTTCCATCCCAATGAACCTTGCAGTGGAGCATTTATATAACTTACTTATAGGTCTCCTTTGGGTACTCTACAATTCTCCAGTCTTAGAGCATACAGAGGTCAATATTTGACTCAGGTATGAGGGGTAAATCCAAAACTTGCAAACATGGGCAAAAAAACAAAAACAAAATCCAAAACACGGGAGACAGGGGCACAGCTAGAACAGAAGTCAGACCGGCAAACTGAAAAAGAGAGAGAAAAACATACAAAAACACTGACAATGACAACATAAGGAACAGTCTTGGGAATTTCTAAAAGTTCAAGTTTCAGGTAGCAGAGTAGAGCCAAACCTTGTCAGGAGACGAGATCAACTGGCGATCTCTTCCTGCTTTGGAGCTGAAGGGTATAGGAAAGCAAAACAGGAAGGGATCTTACCAAAAAAAAATAAAGCACTGAAGAGAAATCATGACACGAGTCTGGTCTCCCTAAATCTTTCTATAAACTTTTCTACATTTCTACAACTTCAACTCGGCCGTGTCTTTTTTGTCAAAGCTACCGATGCTAGATAACATGACAGTTATTACTACTATAATGCTTGTCTTTCTCAATAGCTGCTACTAAAGATACTAAAGATATCTAAAATGACTTACATTGTAGTGGGCATATAAAAACTATTCCCCCCCAAAAAAAACAAACAAACAGTGAGAGATATTCTGTTTCCAAGTCTTTAATAAATATACCCTTATCATTGTGACTTGAATGATAGAGTTATAAACATGCGCTCTAAAGGGACCATCTACGATGAAAACAAACCAGGGAGTGATTTCGGAAAAAAAAACTTTTTTCCAAGTTTTCATGAAACCCTGGAGCGAGAACAAACATCCATTCTTTATCACAGGCACTTAACACACGTGTCATCTCAGTGAGTTTGGAGGAAATCAGTAATGACCAGAGGCCTTGTGTTGTCGGCCACTCCAGTCTGTGTTTTGTTTGGGCTGAGGAGATTTTAGTGATGAATTTCACCCATCACATGTGTCCACTGTGGTTGACCAATGAGTATTGAGGAAACGAGGCCCGTGGTGTTTTTCTTTAATAAGTCCAGAAGCAGAAGCAAGGTGAGGCAAAGAAAGCAGATCAGTCATCCTGTCGGGATCACAGCCTTTGATTATCACGGTGCACTGCCAGGGATATTTAACACACGCTCGCTGTCATTGTAGGCTGCTACGATCCATCAGGTGAGACAAAGACTGCTTATAATTTGGCTCAAATATTATTATAAAATGTGGTTGAATAATGGATGTTTCCTCAAAAAGAAAGGCAAACTTTGCCCTCACAAAAGGTTAGTTGTTTTAATCATGTCATAAAATATTTGGACACAAGAACATGGCCTTCTTATTCAATACAGCAGCCATCAAACAGGAACATAGTTGAATAACTTTACCTAAAATTATAGATTAGGGACGTCCCTAGTGTTACCAAGTCCACTTATAATATGAGCTTTTGTTGCTTTAAAAAATGAGGATGGCATTTGGGGCTTATTCAAGTTTATCTATCACTCATTTGAGACATTTAAAAATACTTTTTAAGGACTTTTTTGTGTATACATGGACTGTCACCGTAAGTGATTGACAGTCTACTGCCCGTAGACTGAACCCCCAAAACAATGAAGTGGATTCAGGTTCAGATACATTAATGTGTATTAATGTATGTTCTTGTCTAGAAAACGGACCAAAATTCTAGAATAATTGTATAACTTCAATTTGGTCAATCAAGGTGTTGATCAATTTAGCATGTCTTTAATGAGATAGTTCCAAGTTCAAAATTCATTCATATATTTTATATTATATAATTTTTAACACTTCAACCTTCTGAAATGTGACATTAACTTTTGCTTTATTTGTGAGATGATATGAGATCTGCTGTTTATTCCTGAAAGACCCCTTTCCTCACTTTCATCCTGCTGCCTTACACTCTGCTGTGATGACTTGCGGGGTCTTAAGTGCAGTGCACCTGAACAATGACACTCTCTTCTCCCCTCAGTTGCACACCTTAGACTGGATCTTTATTTACAACACAGAACTCGGAAACAGCTGGTCAATCCATTTAGCCTAAGGCCACTGATTTGTTCGTATTTACTACAACAGCCAAAGAAAAGCCGGGGTATTTTTCCTCTCTCTTTCCTATTGATCCGGCGCTTAGAAAATCTGCCCTGCTGTCTAAACACTATTGATCTCTCGCTCTCAACGACAGGCTCCCGCACCAGTATATAAAGGGACTGAATGAATTGAAATTTCATTTCCGACAACTTGTTCCTGTTATTTTTACCCTTTTTTCAATTGTCAGAACATGAGCTGGCGGGCCGCCACTCACAGAGTCGATCAGAGTTTGGCTCAGAGGGGAGAGGAGAATAGAAGGGAGGTTGTTAGGTACAACATTGCAAGGTCTATATCGCACAGAGCGGTTCTATTAGCTGGTTGGCATTCTGGGATCATTATAGTGTGAGAGCTGTGTTAGTCTCCATGTAGCTATTAAGCATGAGAACTTTCATACGCATCTTACTTGTTGTAGTATGTGATTATCAGGGTTCCTGACAGAATGTATTGATCTGATTCATGTTCCTGATATAACAAGTCATGTTCTGCGGCTGCACAAATGTTTGCCTTGCTGCTATAATTTGTGTGGTGATAACTTTAACTGTAAAGGCTACTGTAACCTGTCGCTGTCCAGAAAACAAATACCACACTACTGTATATGTCTTAAGTGATAACCTATACTAGTTAAAATACCTGTAATATACTGCGTCATATTCTTATGAACTCCCCTAATGCTCAGCTGGCATTGCTAAGGCTAAAGGTTTTCTGAAAAGTTGTCAATCTGCAGGTTATACTTCTTGATGTCAATTGTCTAGGATGCAGCAACGACAGACAATAAGCAATGAAGGCTTTGAAGGTCAACAAAGGTAGTTCAGTGTAAGCATCATCCTCAGAATATGACGTTTATGATTTTCACGATGTGGAAGTTGAATAGTTGTTGTGATAACATTAAAATATCTAACTTACAATTGGAATTATTTGCAGAGATGCAACAATTCATGTATAATAATATATATAATATATTGTATATTATCACATCTATCACATTCATATGTTGACTTCCTCTTCTAGTTTACACTAGTACTTTCATTGTCCAACATTTGTCTCCTTTCTCAGGGGTACAAAAGATCTGAAGCAGGAATCTTTAATGTCTTCTACACACTATATTACGCCTCTTATCTTTTGGTGTTTCTTGTTTATGATGACCCATGCCAACCAATAACAAAGCAATTATTAGTCATTAAAGTGGCTTTAAAGATTGAAGATTTAGTTTCTAGCTCTCTCCACTGTTACTTTGGTGTAACTGCAATGTCATGTGAACCGTAATGTTTGAAGAACAATAGAAAAAGTAACATAGCAATTGTCTATAGGTTGTCTCTGTATGTCACCAGATGGACTTGCAACCTATTCAAGGCGTTTTAACTGAAGATAATGACCATGTGACCAGACTGGATATATCTTGGAAATGATTATTTATTACCACACTAGGCCTACACTCGTGTTCAAAGAAATCTGTATTTCATCATCTTGTGAAGATAATATCATTTTTTAATCAACATTATCATCTCTATCTTACTTTCACAACCACAACACCATTTCCTATCCAAGAACAGTCGAGTTGTACCCCCCAGGGAAATCCAGCCCATAATGACTTGTGCTCAGTGAGGCTCACCACGTGTCCAACTCTTATGATTACAAGATGGAGTGTTACATAAAAAGGGAGGTCCTGTTTTAATTAACATCAATATTCATGTAATGACCATGAAGCCAGCCCACATCCCATTTCAAGCCTCTCATGTTAATGCATATTTTAATGCATTATCATTGCCATCATCATAATTCTTATTATGATAGTAATAATTATGCAACTTATGGCAGAATTATGAGTTTGTTCCCTGAAGGTGCAATTTTTCAGCAAATTCAATTGTTCCCTCATGTTGAAAGCTTGCAGCCTCCCCTTCCCAAATACTGATCAAGATAAACACACAAACACCCCGATGTGTCTGCCGCTGTGCCTGTAAAACACTCAATCTGAATTGCATATCCACCGTGCCACCGAGCTTGTCATAAGCTGTATTAAGAAAAATAGTCACACGGTTTGACATAAATTGGAAAATGACATTTGGAAAATGGCTGCTGCTGTGGAAATTAGAGATATTAAAATTATAAATCAGTGTCTGGATGTGCAGGATGTGTGGCAGCATTTATACCCTCCACCCCCACACCCCTCTGTTTATTTTATGCCCCCTCTATAACTTAATTTCTGTCTTTTATTTATCCAAAACACATTGTCCTCCACTCTCCCCCTTGGGTGCCGAGATGGTCGCAGCTATAACTCAACTTCTCTGGTTAAAAGCAGCAACACATGTGGAGCTTGTCTGACCTGCTAATAGATCATTGTTGAGGTGTGATATGTGTACCTCAAAATCTGCTGACAGGTTTTTAAAAAAGACTGACAATCCCCCGGACAGCTCACCTCTGTGCCCTCTTTTGCGTACATGATAAGTTGGAAATAAAACATTTCTGTTAAGGCACAGATTGAAGCCTCACCTTCAGGGATAGGTGTGAGCATTTTCTTTTGTGAACTTCGAAAAGATGAAAAATCCCAATTACTGACTACCTCAATGGATTGAACTGAACCTTTAGAAGCACTTGCTTTCAGGGACGATGTCAGAAATGTTACCTGCTACATGTGGGTCAAAAACTCCTGATTTATTGTGAAAAAAAAATTCCTTCTGTGTCCTTCAGGTTGAACATTCTAGCATTTAGATTGAGGTGGGAAATCTTTCTTGAATAAGAAATAGAGGGTCAGCTTTTAAAGAGCAACCACTTCTTCGGACCTGCACGTTTATGCAACCTTGAATCCACGATTAATTTTCATGTTAAGTATATGTCACAATTATTGTCGTAACATCTTGTATATTCTGCGGAAACACATTAAATGTACTCTTTATTGTAGTTCTAAGTAAATTATAAATGTTAATATGAATTAATTTTGAGGTTTAGGTTATTCATTTATCTCAAGTATCTGGTGACAGGTATTAAAGTAATATATAAAGTAAAAATTCAAACTTTACTCCTTTCTTCTCACCCTCGTGTCGAATAAGGGTTGGACTTTATTTAAGAGCAATCTGTTACTTAAGGGTTATAGGCAAAAATGTAAGTCCATTTTGATGAACTTTGGGTGAATTATCACTGTAACAATTCCTGGTATGCTATTATTCCTGAGCTGGCCCCCAGGATCACATTATTTCAAATCAAGAACAGTGTTTTCCATCCACTCCCAGAGATGACCTTCCATTGGGAAAAGACAGGAAAATACAAAAAGGATCAACAAGTTGTATGATTTTAAATGAGTTAAGATCAGTACATTTAATCCATGTGGATCAGATCAAAACTAAGACTGAACCCTAATTTCTGCCTTTTTTCTTTTTGTTTGCTAATTTTTGTCTTTTATTTATGAAATTAATTGTGTGTTTCCATATTTTAGCACTTTCTCTTTATATTTTACTTAATTGAAATATTTAAGAAGTAAATCCAGAGGATCCACTTTGTTCTGTTGAAGTTTTGCTTGCTTTAGCCAAGATGACAGGGAGAACGTTGGTCAGTGTCCTTGAGAGTGCCACTCACAGAAGAAACGAGGAACCTTGACAGCTTCACCAAAAAGGTGACGAAGGAATGATCAGCTTAGTTATATATTCATTTTGTTTGAATGCAGCGGCGTGGACTGAAAAAGAAAGAAGGAATTTTGAAGTGCCAATTTGAGGACAAGGACTGGCTCCATGATTCATACACACTCAAACATTTAGCATAAATGACTTTTCTGCACACAAAGTGGAGCTTTGAAAGGTTTTCACACCCACTCCCTTTACCTTTGTTGAAGACAGGCTACAGGGACTGCCAATTCACCAAATTGTTTTTTTTTAGGATGAAGGTGCTGTATTGTGTTCTTACAAATCTGAAAGTGTGCAGCATTTGATATTAATGTTTGGTGCTATGCATCACAACTAGTCTTATTTTTTGACAAAGACTAGCAGGGCGGTCAAAAACCGAATGATAAAGAAAAAGTGAACCAGCTGAGCTCACTGGGAGACAAAATAAACGTTCACAGCCATCATCATGCCCTGTCAGGCCTCCACAAACCGAAGGTGTGGAGGAAGCAGCCAGTACTGCTAATGACTAGTAAGCCTCAGGAGCTCGATCGAGTGTCACATCTATTTCAGGTGTGGCCTGTTTCACTTGTTTTGTTCTCTTTGTTTTTCCTGAAGACCATTTGTCAACCTGCATCTGGTCAAACCCTCGCTCACTCTACTGTCTTGTCGCCTCCTCATCCAACCATTTGCTATATGGTTGTTGTATCAGTGATCTATTTGGCTTCGTGAAATGCTCCTGACAAACAAAAAAAAAGACATAAATTCACTCAGAGGGGAGAGAAGGATATTCACTCAAAAATCAATGTTCATAGTGAGAGAAAAAAATTGTGTTAAGTTTAATCATGTTAGGGATTATGAGATTGCAACCGAGGACTTCTCCCAATGTGCTTTCAAGGGTGAATACTGAGATCATTTTCCCCCACTGGACTTAATTCTTTTCTGCAGAGAACGTTTACCGAATGATGGTCGTGATGCTGTGCTGTCTGGGCTTGAGTTCTGTTCCGTGAGTCATTTATAATGGCTATCCTACACTAGTTATCCTTACTTACTAGATCAAATCATCCTCACTTCTTTTTTTGCTCATCAATTCTTCTCGGATCATGTGAATCTTCCTGCACGCAAACCACCTCGCTCACCTGACCATTAATGGAGATTGCCATGTAAATGAAAAAGAGGAAGACTGAATTTACTTTGCTGTAAATGTACAGTGTAACAAACCTAGTGTGGCTTTACTTTAAACTAGTTAACAACTGTGAATGAAAAACCAAAAGTTTTTATTTTTTCCAATTTTTTATTATTATTTTTAGGCGAAAAGAAATACATAGTTAAGTAACTACATTTTTAATTCAAAAGTCCAACCTCTTTTCTTTAGACCCTCGCATGCAGAGCGGATTTGCTCACTTTTGCTCCTATTTAAAAATACCTGAGCCTTAAAAGTACGTTTTATTTACCGTTTTTATTATCTTTTATTTCAAGTTGTACTTTTTCTTTTTGAAATAATATCAGGATCAAAGAAAAAGCCGACTGCTGTGAATGAGTAGGAGAGAGGAGGCGGATTTGATAGACGTTTCACCATCAACTCATTTTGATGGGTCGACTCAAATGAAGCTGCTTGCACAGAGAAAAGTCGAGGGTTTGTTCATATATGAAGTCGATCTGTACGTGGCTCGACAGTGATTGAAGTGTGTGTGGTTCTCCATGTCCACAAGGTATGTAATCTGAGGCAAGTGTTGAGCAAGGAGATGATGATGTGCTTTTACAGCGTCGTCTTACTAAGCTTTGGAATCGCAATAAAACCACGGCCTTCAAAGCACAGCCAAGCGCCACTTACTGCTGAGTGCTTCTCTGGTGGCTGGACAAGATTACTCTACAAACAAAGTGCGGACAGGTTGATTAATAGAAGGGTCTGCAAAGGGGCACGCCGCAGTTTATTTTCACACCAGAGAACACTCACTCATTTCATTCGCGTGGACTTTTATGGACTGATCCTGTCACCATGAGAGTTTGTCACGTCATAAAGTGGGTCACACTGTTTAAATGTCTTTGAGTCAAAACTTGTCACTGTTGTTTTAGGAGTGTTGTTTCTATTTCGAGGGTCGAGCCGACCCAAGAGGGCACGGGTGAGGTCCATAAAATCAAAGGTGTGATTTAGGTTGTGACAGTTGTGGATGAATAAACATTTTTAGTTTGTGTCTGTAGTGGAAAATAAAATCTTTATCTCATTCATCTTCAACCACAGTATGAAGAGAAAATAATTCTAGAGAAAATGAAAATGACCGGGGAGCGTCTTAGGTCTGTGTTTGCAAAATAAATGACCATGTCTCTGAGGTTCAAAGAATACTGACTGCAACACGGTGGCCACCTCATCACATCAGATCTCAGTGTTCTCATTTACTCGAGCGCTGGATCAGACGGCAATCATCAGGGCCACAGAGGAAATTGGATTTTTTTTTACGTGTGCGTTAAAATGCATATAAGACGTGTGTGTTTAATTAACATTTTATGCTTATGAAGCATGTTAACAGTATCCCTTAATGAGGTTTGGGGAAAACAACCCATGCAGCGGACAAAAGGGCAACGTGGCAGCGTGTTTGCTGCTGTGCTGTTCTTTATTCTAACACAATGAGATAAGCAATAATTGTTTAGCCCCCCATCCTGGTTCGATATCAACTCTACATCCCCTCCCTCGTCTAGCACAGTCTTGTTATTGAACATTAGCTCCAATTGAGATGGATTTAATTCACTATTTTGTTGTGGCGAATGGAGATCTATCAAGATATGGATTGTGTTTACTCGTTATTTTCCTTCTACAATAAATGAATGTACAGTATAATTGAACATGTTTGTTCTTCTATAGAAGAAAAACAATGAAAGTAACAAAACATCTTCTAATAATGATTGGAAACCAAAGAGAAAAAAGGCTTTCTGATCTAGAGTTGGAGATGCTGTGTGTGCAAACTCAATAGAGTGATGGAAAACATTTTAGCTACAATAAGCTGAAAGAAAACTGAGATGTTGATTTAAGTGTCTCATAAATCGATCTTGGACCGCTACTGTACTCATCAGTATGTGTCTGTTTGAAAAAAACTTTGTTTTTATTGAAATACTGACATTACAAAATGTGCTTTAGCCCCGCCTAATGAAAACACTTGTTTTTCTGGAGGTGAAATCTTGTTTACCATAACCACGCCCACTCTGCTGTGATTGGTCAAACATCAAGGTTTGTCAGCCTTTGTCATCAATCCTGGAAGTCTAAGCTTCCAAGGACTCGTTGTATTAACAAAGCGGGTGGCTGGAGGAGTGAAGACTATTATTACAACATAATGGACTTTAGTTCACACTTCAAAACATCCTCAGGATGAGAGACTTACTGCTTCTTGGAGAGAAAAGATGTCAACATTTGAAACTTGTCGAGTTGGAGTTTTAGGATCAGTTGTATCAAGTGATTTTAGTCTCTGCTTTGAATGTAGACCTAAGCCCCCAAAATAATGACATGCTTCGAAACAAAATCATACAGTCATTTGACTTATAAAATGTGTGTCAGACCCTAAACAATGGTTGTGGTTAACCAACTTTACCACCTGGGAAGTGTGCAAATAAGGTTGGTAAGTTAACTAGCATTTCAATTTCATGTTGAACCAAAAGTGAAGTATTCCAAAAAAAACAAAAAAACATGCTAAACGCCACAATATGATCTGCATATACACAGAGACCCATTCCTAGGCTACATATAGGAATGTCTTTAATGTGGATGGAAATATTATATAATTGATTGTTCAAATATATGTTTAATTACTTGTTTTAAAAAACTAAATACTTGTCAAACCTGAGTGCCCATACATTACCACAAATAACTAATATTGTAAATAACTAAATATTGTAGAGCTCAATTTTATAGTGGTATGGGTAAACTTGTCAATTTTGTTTTTGTGTTACCCATTTCTAATTAAAAAGCCAGATGCCGTGTTGTACATGTAACCAAACTCATCTGATGTCCCATTTTTCATTGAATTCCCATCCATCTGTTAACCAGCAACCAGCATCTAGAATTACATACGGATAGGATTTGAATGCAGATAGACAAGTTAACACTCAATGAACCTGTTTCCTATCTCCCCTTATCTTCTTTACTTATTTTTAAGATCACGCCCGTGAGACACGTCTTCCTCTGACAGCTTGGTCAGTTATTGACGGTGTCCTTGGCTGTCAGACGAGTGCTCAGAAGAACTTCAGGGATCATTGTTGTATATTTGTTTGCTGGAGTAGAGTGTGCAACATGTATCACGGACATGCGGCTGGAACCATCAGCGCAATCGTTATGAAGACTACTGAAATGGTAGTGACGTTATTTATTTATGTTGCGTCTTTCAATTATTCATTTGTTTATTTATTCATGGCCGAACTAACTGAAATTGGAAAATTCATTTCTGCTGAAGGCCCCTGGCCCCCTCTCAGGTTTGTGTATTTGTGTGTGCGTGGTGTAGTGAGGGGCTTGTGGGTAATTGCTTTTTGTTGTGTCTCTCTAAACCAACTACAGGATGTCAACCAAAGACACACCGATGAGGAAAAAGGATACTGGAACAAGCGAGAGTCATTAAAAGGTAAGAAGAATCGGTTTGACTTTACTTTTACAGCATTGAAGAAGAACACAAGACAGTTTCCAGTTCAAATCCAGTGTAAAGCAACTTTAGGTTTTTGGGAAAAGTTTGAAAGACACAAAAAAAAAAAATTAGATTTAGATTTTTTTTTACTTCATGTGTATTAAGGTCAATAATAATTTACACCAAACACAAACAAAAATTGAATGAATAGTGAAGAAAGTATTTACTAACCTAAACTTGTATTCAAAATAGCAATGAATAATAAGAAACAGGTACTAAAGGGTAATAAATCATAAAAAGGTCTTACAGTTTAATAGTTGTATTCCCACCTCCTACAGACCTAGAGGAATAGAAGTACATTTCTGCATGTGGCACGTTTGTTTTTTACAAAAATCCCTATTTTGCTTCAGCAACAATCTTTTTTTGTATTTTTCCTTTTACAGGAAGCTTATGTTTTATCAACTGTCTTTCCTGTCCTGTTGTTATTATATCTCAGTGCACGCTCTGTAATTATTTGGAGAATGATTTTGTTCAATTTCACAGTTGCACAAACATGCATCAATTATTGTTGCTAAGTGATAATGATTCACTGAATATTAAATAAGCATGTGTGTACAAGAGCGTGCATGCGTGACTGTTTCTCTGTCACTAACCTTCATACAAATGCGATTTCATTTCAGCAAATTCAGCAGCCTCGTTTCTTTTCCACACCACTCTGTTGTCTAGGGGGTTTCAGCAATGATGTTCTAAAGGTCAATGGTAATCTCATTTAAAGTAAAAAGTGATTTGATCTTTCATTCATCCATTATAGTTCCTGTTCAAGCACTCTGTTTTGGTCTTGGAACAGTTTGGTAAAATTGTAAAAAGTTGACGATGATCCGTTGTGTTGCATCAGAGAGCTAAACCATTAGGCGAAGCTCACTGTATATGGATCTACGTCCCTACTATCACCTATGGTCACCAAAGAAGGGTAGTGACAGAAAGAATGAGGTCGTGGGTACAAGCGGCCGAAATTAGTTTTTTCTGCTCCCCCAGTTTGAGAGGAGTCAGTTGAGGTGGCTCGGGCATCTGATGAGGATGCCTCCAGGACGCTTCGCTGGTGAGGTGTTCAGGGCATCAGTAGGAGACCAAAGGGCAGACCCAGGACACGGTGGAGAGACTTTCTCTCTGAACGCCTTGGGGTCCCCTGGGGGGAGCTGGATGATGTTGCTGGGGGAAAGTCTGGGCCTCTGTACTGAAGCTACTGCATTTTCAGTTAAACATTTTGTTTTGTGGTGAAAAAAAATGCTGTCAAACATGTTTTTTTTAATAATTCATCAGTTTCAAAGTACACATAATATAAATCCATTTACCAAATCTCTATCAGCACCAATCTCATAAGAGTATACCTGGACAAAGTGTGACCCCTTGAGTATATTTATGTGGACCACATGAGGTGGAAGATCATGATATCATTAAATGAAAAAAAAATAGATATTAATTGTGAACACTTGATTACTCTCTAAATATGACATTGGCATATTTGTTTTAGACCTTTAGACCTTTTGTAGTAATTATTGCTGCTCAAATAGATTCAGGGGAAAGTAATATATTTTTTTAAAAGAGTGTTTTTGTATTAGATTTCTCTTTTTTTTTAATGAGGGAAACTGAATTCCTTTTGCACATTCATAGCCCAAAAACTCTACTACTACTAAGTTTTGGATATCTCTCATCTGAGTCGCACGCATGCACACAAGGAACACAACACATTTACGGATATGATTACGCACTTAGGTGTAAAATATTTGTTCTCATTGTTATGTTGTCGTCCTCTCTAGTTGCTGGCTGTTGTTCTAAAAACTGTAGGTATATTTGTCAATTTCAGAACAGTTTGTCAAGTCGAAAGATGCGGTGAAGAAGTTACTTTACAGTACAAACAAAAGTGTCAGTTCTAGTTTCTCCTAATGTACATGGCGCTTAGGCAGGAAATCACTGTAAATAGTCAAATGCATCTGGTCAATCATCAATTACACTTTACTCAGACTAAAACATAAAAACAATCTCTCCGTGAAAGTGAGTCTTGCTCCATTTGTTGCTTTACGTCCCAAGTCGATGATAATAGAACGTAACAAAGGAAAGTCGTGTTGCACTCGTCTAAAATCCATATCACTTTGCTAAGTTTTAAATTTGGTGTTGCTATTCCCACAGGATTGATCATCCGGTTTTGCTCATGGGTCTATTGCCGTTTGTAAAAACCTAACCTAACAAAGTCCCTTTAACTTTCTTTTTTGATAGCTTCTTTACGGTGAAGTTTTGCTCTTATGTGAGTAGGTGTTTTTTATGTTTTTGTTTTTTTTATATTTCTAAATTATTTGTAGCTAATTATTAACCCAGAGTAAAAACTTTTTTTTTAAATAGCCTCCTCTTCCATTTGTCTCCAACAGTACTGTGTGATTTTAATTAAAGCCTACTGTTCGTTGCACATTTTTTGTCTTGTTTGTGAAACTCAATTGCTTTGCTATGCAGTGTTTTAATTAGCCTGGATCGGTTAAATTACATTGATTCAGTGTCCTTGTTAAAAAAAACGCCCCCCCCCTCCAGCTTGCCTTCTGTATTTTTCATAATTAATTGGTACATTGTGGTCCGTCAGGCCTATAGGGGAGGAACAGCTACTGTGGTTTTGTTGAAAGTCACATGGTCTGAGGCAAACCTGACTGTGAGACAAGCGATTAGGCAGAGTTTTAAATATACAACTCAAGCCCATTAAATGACACTCAGGGTCACCCCACCCCCAGTCTATGCAGCGTTGACCTTGGCGGCATGTGTGTGCAAACGTGCATGCATGGCTGCACATGTGCAGTCTGGAGAGAGCAAAACCTCACCCTGAACCTCATGGTCTTATTAATCTTGATTGATGACCCTGTTTACCTCGGGAATAACAATCCTCCGATTCGCCACCCAACCCTCCCATTCCCCCATATCTGAGCACCCGAGTCCCCTCCCCAAATGAAAATGATATTAGAAACAAAATGAGATTTGAAATTTTGTGTTTGACAAGCAGCCTGATGAAAGGGCTTTAGAGTCGAGGCCCGAGCCATGGAGATTTTATGCTAATAATACTGCTGGCCTGGCAGTCTGGCTGGAAATTAATCAGAGAGGAGGAGAAGGTGCGTTTCGCTATAGCAGCGTTCCTTCCTTCCCCTCTCCTCCTCGTTCCCTCTCTCCAGTTCAGAATCTCATCAGAAATAGCCATGGGGTGTTGTCTGTGTGGTGTAGAGGGGAGAGAAATGGGGAGTTAGAAAATTACACTGCAGCTTAACGCTGATTGATGCAGTAATGTATGCAGCCATGCAGCAAGATGCCGTATTATGGATTATACCTCCCCCTGAAGGATTCCCCATACAGAGCAGAAATATTAGAACTGATACACATATTCGCATCTATTTAACTGCACGTCGTTTACTGTGATATTCAATCATTCCTCTACACATAGCATATCATTTTAGTGGTTTTATATGGCATAATGGTGATTCAGCACATCCACCGCAAATGTGCTACTTTTATATGAAATCGTTTTTAACAAGGCTTTAACTCGTCAAATACTGTTGCCATGTGGAAAGGCCATCCAAGAACAGCTCACAGTGGATCCTCTGGGGAACCAGATGAAGTCTAATCAGGTTCCTTGACACTGCTCCAGACATACATTTAAGTGACATCTAGGCAAACTGATATTCCACTTTTAAAATTCTACACCTTTCATATACAGTAACTGGACCAATAATGGCCGGGTTTTCCAGATTTTATTGTTCTTATGGACGTAAGGCTCTTAAGAAGGGTTCAGCTGAGAAATGGCACTAAGATATGGGGGTTTCCCAGGTGCATTCTGAACTTCTTTACTAACCCTTTTGTTAACTCTGAAACTAATGTATTTCTGGTATCCCTTGTGTTGTCTATGGGTCAAGGTGAACAACCTCCGCCACTACTTATTGATTTCTGGAAGCTGGAGATAACACAAGGGTTAAGAGGACCATAAAATCTTAGTGGGGGCTGTCCACTGCAGTGGTTCTAAAACTGAGATTATTGCTGCCAGTCAAATTGATCACTCACCTCTTTATCAGTGCAAGTCACGCACAACGGAATTAAGTTAAATTACTGAATAGTTCTCCAGCCACCGTACATTGAAGGGCCAAATGGGTTTGGCGCGATTTAAGCCAGGCTGAAGTTTCTTTTGAACTGTTTTAATAAATAGGGCGCACCAGATTATAAGGCGTATAAAATAAAAGATACAGTGAAACGTTTGACTGGGGTTGTGTTATGCATCCCCTAGATAAAGCTGTGCTAAAGGGAATGTCAACAAAACAGTCAGATAAAGTCAAACTTTATTAAGCGTTCTGACAACTCCGTTCACTCCCATGGTAACGATGTTTAAATGATGTTTAAAAGGCTTCAAGCAGCAGCGCGTGAGAATCGTGTTGTGAGCAGACAAATGTTGAGTGTGCAGCAGCGAAGTTGAGCACTTGTAATACAGCTAGAGCGCATGTATAACATGTTGAACGCACGTGTATTACTGTTTGAGCGCGCAGCAGAGGGATTTTGTGCAAAAAAAAAAGGTTTTAGGTGTGCAACAACTAAGACACACTCGCACAAAATGGTGGCAGTAATCTTACTCCATAGCCTTCCGCCATGATGTGACTTGCGTCATTAATCCCACCCCGTGATGACGTGATGACGCAATGACAATGAAATTGAAAGTTTTGGGAACAAGTCACCCACCAGGTAATGTTCATAAATAAGGCTCTGCTGATTATAAGGCACACTGTCGTTCTTTGAGAAATTAAAATGCTTTTAAGTGCACCTTATAGTGAGGAAAATATGGTAGTTGGACTAATGTGAATGCACAGTGTGGGCTCTGGAACTAGTACTCTTGGGAGGGGTTGGACACTTTTCCTCTTTGGAGTTGCTACTGGGGAGAGGCACACAGCAGGGGTAGCAGTACGTATTTCTCCAAGACTCTCTGACTGTCTTTTGAGTTTTCTCAGTAGGACAAGAGGGTAGCCTCTCTTCACCTTAAGGAGGGGGAGACAAATATCCTTGTCCTGCTAAGAGACTTCAAAGCCTATGTTGGCAACAACATTGAGACCTGGGCTACTGGAAAGAGTGATCCACCCGATCTAAATCTTTTTTATTGGACTTTCCTTAATGAACACCAAATTCAAGCATAAAGGGGTCCTCATGTGCACTCGGCACCAAGACACCGAGGGGGGAGTTTGATGATCGATTTTCTATTTGTGTTATCAGACTTGCAGCCACGTGCCTTGGACACGCGGGGCCGGAGCTGTCAACTGATCGCCAACTGGTAGTGAGTTGGCTTCTTTGGTGAGTGAAGATGTGGTTTGGACCCTGCAGACCCAAACATGTTGTCAGGGATTTACTTTTGCCACAGTAAACTGTCTGAGGAGGTTTTAATTCCCGCCTTCAAGAGAATCATGTTCAGGGTGAGATCATGGTTCTTACTCCTAACAGGGTTGGGGGCCTTCTCCGGCTAGGGGATGAGATCATTCCCCAAGTGGAGGATTTTTGTATCTTGGGGTCTTGCTCAAGAGTAAAGGAAAGAATGGAGTGTGAGATCGACAGGTGGTCTTGGACATTATCAGCAGCTATGCGGAAGCTGCACTGATCTGTGGTGGTAAAAAAGAGAGCTAAGCCAAAAGATACAGCGCGGTACAAGCAGCCTAAATAAGTTTTCTCCGTTTGCCCTATTTTAAGTTATTGATTATCAGAGAAACAACCACAAAGGCCACAATCATCTGGTCTTAGATAGAGGACAGGACAGCCAGTGTTCTACCTGATGACTTATCTGACTAAACTTTCTGTTTCCAGCTACCAACCAACCAACCAAGCAATGATTGAAACACAAGCTATGATTGATTGTGTTAATAAGTGTGGTTGAGTAAATGTGATAACACACCGTAGCTCAGTAATTCTCCATCAATATCTGACTAGGCAGGGAATAACTGGAAGGATTTGGGATCAATGTGTGGGTTGTAGTAACTTATCAGGGTAATCACCCATCTAGGCTTGTTGTGAGGCTTGTTGAAAGATATAAAAGAAGATCTTTAGTTGCGTATTTGATTAATTCTTTGTAATTAAAAAAAAATGTTCTACCCAAGAAAAGAAAAGATTGTGAATAAATACTCTCACCCCATAATGATGGGTCTTACTCCTACCTTGATGAACTCTGACTATTGCCTTGGAGTCTTCATTACAAAATCACTAATGAAGTCATTATTGGATTCTTCTCGTTAGAAACAACACAATTACTACACATCTCTAAATAGGCTTTGCAAGTTAAATGCAGACTAATCACTTCCCCCCAGTTCCCTTAACTCCTAGTACAACACTGAGCAACACTGAGAGCAAAGCCAGTAAATGCATCATTATGTTTGAACTGTTTGAGTGTGTTTGTGGACGCATAGTTCTCTACCATGTTACTAGCCTGTGTGTTTTGTGATTATGACTTCAGACATTTCTCATCTTTATCTTTTGTAATGCATCAATAATACAATATTATTCAGTCGGGAATTCTGTGCTCTGAATTCTAATAACCTAATGTACACTTAAGCTGGTGTCGTTTAAGTGCCCGTGGAGCCATGAGGAGATAGTAGGTACACATCTGTCTGTCTCTCAATCCCCACTGGCACTCACACTCAAATCCACCATTCTTCCAAATACAAACTAATAATACACACACATACTTAAGCAAATCTTTCTCACAAGGAGTGACGCAGCAAGTGCTGTTGTCTCACATAACCACCTGTGTCTGAATTGTATTTTTGACTTAGAATCCAATAGAAAGGAGTTGTAGTGCAATTTTGTGACCGTCCTGAGGCATTGGAAATTATTTTTCCTTGGTATGTTCACTAACACAAGCACTGAAGAAACAATGAACATGGAAAAACATTCCTTTAATAAAAGTTACATTTATGTTTCATTTCAACAAGAAAGCTCCAAATATTTACATTCAAGATGTTTGGAGCCCTTTGGACCAGCTGTTGATTAAAGCAAGAACACAATATATAGACCTCATCAAGGCAAGGACTGGATAAAAGGGTTCAAGTTATCTCCAGCAGCACCAAGATCCTTACAGTGGCGGTGGCAAATAGTGGCGCCACACTAGCAGTATGTGGCCATTGTTTGCAATCTCCTGATACACACTTGGATTTCAGATACGTCTCCCTTGACTTCCTGCTAACAATGACAGAATCGTCACTAAGGATAGGACGATATGCACACTATTTAACATTAATATTTACATAATGTAACTAATTTAAATATGTATATGTATGCATATGAATTTTACTGATACTTTTATATTATATATTAATGGAGGTGACAGAGGTGAAGAAAAAAGGAGGTGTTTTTTAAGAATGTGGCCCTGCCATTATTGGCAGGAAGTCAAGGGAGGTGTATCTGAAATCCAAGAGCATCAGGAGATGCCAGAGACACGCCACAGATGGCCAAGGATGGCCTTATACTCCCACTGTGGCTCCACTACCAGCCAGTGCCACCAGGAGAATATCACTGTCACTCTTTATTTTTCTTTGCTTGTCTTTTGTTGCACCTAAAAAATGCTAACTCTGTTTTTACTGGGTTCTTGTTGTACTGTATTTGGACCCCAACATCAAATTATACAAATGAAACTTAAACCTTAATCTGTAAACGTGTGTTTTCTCTTACATGGTTACATGAAACAGGGATTTAAAAACTTCATCAATAAAATTCACAATAATTTAAAACTCAATATGCAATCATGATTAGCATTACATACATAGAATTAAAGCAGCAGTGCATAAAAGGTAGGGTATGTACTCTATAAAACTGGTTAGTGCAAGAGCGATCCTGCCTACTGGATCCTGCCTGCTGCCAAATGTGTCATGGCAGCATCAGTCGGACTCTAGTTGAAAAACTTTGCTGTGTGCCAAAACTATTCTTGAACCATGGAAGTTATTGAATGATATAAGCTCTTTGGCAGAGGTATCCATTGTGTCTGCTCTTTCACAGAAAAATCTAGTCTATTGTTTTTCAATTTGTGCTACCGTTTAATGGTTATCAGAATTTCTATTCCTCGATCAAACTTTTTTAAAGATTATTTCACTATTTCATTTCATTATTTTTCATCTTTGCCTTTCCTGAATTTTAGAGAAAACTCGATCATTGAACTTCTTTCATGACGAAAGCGATTAGAGTAAGTCCATCACCGCCTGAGCCCTCAGCATGTAAAGTCCGTACCCACAGCATTGACTAATTGTTTGTTATGTCAGTGCTTGTCGTGCCCGTTTGCCTTTAATAGGTGTAGTGTGGTGATCCATCAGGCTGTCGAGCAAGCCCCATGTCAGTTGAAGTGGCTGTGTGTCAGTGGAGCGAGTGTGGAGTGCAGATGTGATTTACTGCCATGCTCGCTGTGCTGTGTTGAGGCTCGCCTCTTAGCCTGGCTATTCAGGCCACTCCACGTCTTTGCTCTTCCTCTCTTTTCATGCCAGATTGATTACTGCAACAACTGGCTCATGACACGCGCCATCTTCTGGCAACCTTTCAGTGCCATTTTATAGATGGTTAGTGCACCTCATTTTGCTACTTATACATCTGTAATTGCCCATGAAATACGTATTTGTCCTGATGGATTTCAATATCTGGAGCTACAGGTTCTGTGGCACCTTGTTATTTTGATGGGCCGAGATGAAGAGTCTGCACATCCATTTTCACATGTCTGATTGTTTTATTTATTTATTTGTATTCAACTTTTGTACTCATATTCCATCTGAAGGCGTGAAGACACTTCCACTTGAGGTCATCCACACACACCTATTTCACTCGGTTCACAGCCTGGTCTCACCGGTAATTAGGTGCTGGCACCAGCCTTGTGTAGTGTGCTAGCTAATTGAATAGTTAACACGGGAGGAGGCGGCCTGTATGGATTGGAGGTGACACCTGTCAGGGAGATGTTCCCTCCGAACCCCAGACATTTCCATGTCTGCCTGATCCATGTGTCATCTTGGCCGGGAAAAAACAAATTAGGGGTCGGCAGCCAAGTTAGTGCCGTGCAGCAGGTGTGGAGATCGCTCGAGGGTGAAGGAAGATAGCTGGCTCTCTCCTCTGTCCTTCAAAAGTGTTTGTAAAGCTCTGGGCACCTTTCCTCACTTCACCTCAGGCCATATGTGACAGCAGGCTGACAGTTGTGTAAGTATGAATATGCGAGCGCGGATGTGCCTGTTCAAGTGATGCCAGTCTCCCACCTCACTGTCCTGGAGCTCTGTGCCCCAAGGCACTGCACCGGGGTATGTCAGAAAAGTGTCCAGACCCACCAGGCTCAAACAAATAGGTGGAGTGATACTCTGAAACAGAGAAACCCCAATAATTCACACTCATTCAAATTTATTTTTGCACCACGACACCAATGGTTTTGGTGGGGATCAGTCCAGTGCCCGAGAAGGATTCCACAGTGGAAACAGACGACCCATCATAATGGTTTGAATGAGATGTCCGCTTGCGGCTATATCTGGCCCTCCAACTCATTAAGAGTGGCCTCAAAATAACATTTTGAAACTACCCTAAAAATAGATCACCTTAAAAGAAAAAAAAAACGATATAGTGTTGCAGAGATAATGTCAAAAACAAATCAGGAAACCTCTAAAATGTTGATGCAGTTATGAGGATGTATGTTTGTGCTTTAAAGTCTCTGAGTCGGTGGTGCTTCATGCTAAATATGCACGAGTAACATTTAGATTTGATACTGATCACAGTATTGTTTCCCATTAAAGGCAGGTTATATACAGTTTGATCTGCCCTCAGCCTAGACAATGTTTAACATTGTTGGTTATTGAGTTTGACTTCCCTCGTCTACATTATTTTTGGCCAAATAAAATAATATTTCTTTAATTTAATGGATTGAATTTAAAACAAAGCCGTTTTTACAGACTCGTTTACCTCTAAACATGTAAGTGGCTATTTGCTCAGCTCCAAAGATGAACTAAAAAACACAAAAATGTATTTGGAATAGCAGTTGTGTATGATGATAAAAAGCTTGAGACACTTTAGGAAGAATCAAGGAAATACTTAAAAGGAAAGTGAATCATTGAAACACTGCTGATGTAAAAAAAAAAGATAATTTCAATAGCTTGTAATAGCTACCAATGAAATTGAATCAAATATCAAAATGGTTGGCCACTTGTTACAGTTTTTTATAATCTAAAAAGAAAACATTGAACAAAGTGATCTTTAACATCAGGCTGTGGCCCTCAAATGATGTTGCAGTATATTCACCAGAGAGGAAGACCTTCTGAACTAGATTTGAAATATGTTTCAGTATTTAAGAAGTTCTCTTCGTGAGACAGACGTCTATCTAAAGGATTGTGAGTGGCAAACATGTTTGTTTTTCACCTGTTATAATGCTGTTTATGTTGAGTGCATGAGCTGGCAGAAGGTGGTGGATTTGCTGTCACTTGATTGGCACTGAAAGTTTTTTGTTGCCACATAGCAACCAGTTTTTAAAGTTAAACTTTGGCTGCACAGCAAGAGTTGAGCTGTATTCCCCACAGTGTTTTCAATTTAAAACTATATATAATCATGTCTCGGTGCTTATGATTTCTCATGAGAACGTAATTGATTTTAATCTCATCTGATCCACGGTACATATGAATCTCAGGGAGGAAGAAATAAAAACAAGTCCAAATCAAACTTAACCAGATTCCATTAGAAAACTGTGAGGGGTTTGCCCTCCGTACCCAATCCAATCTGCAAGCTGTGTGCTGTTTAACAGGTGAAGTTCTCGGTCTTCATGTTGAATCACAAGTTTTACAAGCCCAGCTCAAATGAAGCAGGAAAATCTTAACCAACATCTTGGCAGAGGTCTCATGTTCACTTAGCCACAGGGGTGTTTGAAAGACCACCCGCCACCTGCCAATAGGCATTAGGGAGGATTTAGTAATTAAGTGATGGGCTGAGGACTAAATTGGGTGTTTGTGGGCTGGCAAGCCACCCCAAGGTCCCTACAGTCATGCAGATAGGGGATTCTAATTGCCAGGAATATTGATCAGCCAAGTACAGGGGGAGAGCAGGGAATTCACTCGCCATCGATTAGCTGTTATAGCACCTCGCTCATCAATGGAAGACAGAGGTGAGCATTGGAAAGGTTCCGGCTTTTTCCCACAGTATCCATTACCACTATCAGCGCCTGACACACACAATACACATCTGGAGCCTGTGACACAGCTCGTCTTGTTAAGGAAAACCGTCCACGCAAGTTTCCACAGACCTCTGAGGCACACACGGCCACTTGCAGCTGATATCAGAGACCGTTTTATCCTCAAACCAACATCTTGTAAATGTCTTACCATGTATTAGAAACATAGATTGAATTTGCCCAATATTTTAAATGAGCTGCTGCACTATGTGGTAAATAGACACCAGCCTCATTCTTGGCCATGTTTAAATTCATGCCTAACACAGCAAAGGATTTGTAACTCATTCATGGTCATGGTGACTGGACAAAACACTTTTGTGCAAGCAGATGTTACAATAAATGTTGAATCTATTGGATCAGATAATACTCATACATTTATACAGAGAGCTAGCAGTGCCATAGACGTTTGGAATAATTCTGTATTTTACATTTCACATTCATTCTGAGTTTGAATGGAAACAGCAGGAGTGTCAGAAGAAGGACTTCATTTATATAATAGATTAACTGTTGTTAAGAAGAATGGATTAAAAACATTGTGTTTTTTCAAAGGACAAAGGGTGTTAACTAATATTGATCAGCTTTTTTAGTTTGATATTTTCACATACACATATGTATAAATATGTAGCAGAAAATGAAGTTAATGACCAACAAAATAATAATAACAATAACTATTATTATTAACTATAATAATTAATAGTAACAATAATATCATAATATCATCACATTTAATTAACCAGACATATTAATGTTACACACACTCACTGGCTGCCAGTTTCTTTCAGGATCCATCTTAAAATTCTGGTTCTTACTTTCATGGTCAGGCTCGTCCTTACATCAGTGATCTGATCCAGCCTTACACCCCAGCTCGGGCTCTTAGGTCTGTGGATCAGAATCTACTGATGGTTCCACACACACGCTTTCTGACCAGAGGAGAGAAATCCTTCCTGGCTGTTGCTCCTAAGCTTTGGAATGATCTTCCTCTCTCTCTGTGTTTGATGGATCTACTGACTCCTTCAAGAAACATCTTAAGACATTTTTATTTGTGCAGGCTTTTCCCTGATTTTCTAGGACTCCTGTGTTTGTCTTATGTGTCTTGGCCTTTTAAAGCATGTATTTTAGATGTATATTGTATATTGTTTGTTTAAGCGCTTTGTGACCCTGGTCTAGAAAGGCGTTTTCCAAATAACCTTCACTTACATACTTACCTACTATTTTATTTGTACAGCGCCTAAGGATCTAAAAAACATGCAACATGCATCAATAGAGATGTTCGTACGTGTAGTAAAGTGCATGTGTGTCCTACATTTAAGAAAATGTGCTCTTCTCAGTCTGAAAGGTTATTTTCAGACTACTTTTTAATTTTTAAAAAACACTTAATATTGTTTATAGAGCCAAATCATTACTTCGTTATCTCAAGAAATGTAACAGTAAAATATACACAATATATTGTAGGAGAAGAGAAAATCGCAATGACAGTGATTCCATCGTCCTCTCGGTGAAGAGCGACATGAGGGAGGTGTGATTCCCACAGATATTGTTCAGCATGGCAATCTGTTACTGAAGCTGTTCCTCGTGCAGAGGAGGTTCGGATGGAATCTGTAATGTGTCCGTCCTGCGACAGATATCGGACTATCCAGCTCTGTGCCAACCACTCAGCCTGCCTTCCTTGCTATGTCCAGATGCACATCATTGTGCTTCACGACGCTTCTCTCTAGTACACAACCCCGCACAGGAGGACTCTCTACCATAGTCTTGTAAAATATCTGTGGAACTTAACTTAGATGTTGAAGTCTTCTTCTAAAATCCTGATGGCTTTGTGCTTTCCTTCATCTGTGTTGTTTGTAGGTGTCCACAACCTTGACACTATCTTCCTGAATGAAAAACCTCCATGTTCTTTCTGTAGTCCCCCACCATTCAGTTTGTATTAGAGGTGTTGTGGGGGTTGAGTCGCACCTTGAAAAACAAAGCTCTGGAACATTCATCCACTCCTCATATGTCTAGGTGAACATCTGTACATGGCGGAGATCTGAGTTGTGTTATAATGAATACGTGTACAGGGTGATCAGTACCGGAGAGACTATTTCAAAAAGAGCAGTCCGCAGTAACCACCAGGGTGCAAAATCAACATCAGGATCTGCGCCAGCGGAAAGGTTTTCTGCGTGGCAGTTTCTAACCTGACTCATTTAGAGACTATTACAAAACATCAATATATTGACTGAGGGACTGTCTCAGTGTACTGCTCTGTAAACATGTGTTATCTGCAGCCACCTTATCAGGCTCCAAATCTTTCCATTAACAGTGGCTCTTTCACTGATGTATGTTTTTCCTCAAGAGAAAGTTATATTTTAAAATATTTTTCGAACAGTATAAATCAATACAATTCACACTATAGGTGACATTTTCTTGAGGGCTAGATTAATATCATGGATATGTTTTGTTTGTTATCAGAATCATGAGCTTCTTTTAACCCAATTCCATGTTTGTAATATGTCTGCTACAAAAGGATCACCAGTTGTTAAATGCTTTGGCTGATAGGAGGGAGAAATACAGAATTGTATTTTGACATTTTATAATTCCAAAAATGTTGAGTTATTGAAGTGTAAAACAAACAAACATTTTTATTATTATTATCCATATAATTAATATGGAACCATATGATCTTAACAAGTTATGTTAGAGTTTAACTTGTAATGAAAAATAGAAAGTATATACAATAAAAGCTAACTCATACAAATTATTATTTTTCAGATACCTTGGCAGTCCCTCCATGAAGATGTTCTGGGACTCAGATGTAAGAGATGCTTCTTCTTAACGTCACAAATAAACTGTTGAAATCGTTGAGGGATCAAGTAACAATGTTTTATATTATCAATCCTGGTTTGAATATTTCAACAAATAGTTTGAGCTTGCATTAAACAGCAATCCTTCAAAATGATCAAGTGGACCCGTTTTCACACAAACATCACTTTGTTCATTTTTTTATTCAAAAAATGTTGTGCATTCGCTCCAGGGATTTGAAGTGGCCTTCAAATTATTTATCTTGTGTGTAAATTGTTGCATGAATATTTTCTGATCGTGACTCCTGAAGCAAGTGTGCATTGTTCATCTGTTAGATCCCGTGAAGTCTTCATGAATACTGCCAAAGTCACGCACAAACACACACACAAATACACAGATAAACACGCATGCACACACACACAAACAGCGGCAGCTCTGCAGCCTCTTAATTGCTTTAGCAAAAGCATCCATGTCATTTCCGCGGTCAGTTAACTCTGCTGGAGAAGATGAAGTCGAAGCTTCTGCCACGTCCTCAACCCCCACACAACTAGCCAAACAAAAAAAATGATAATGTGCCTTGTATATTTGTGTGCATGCTGTCTGTTTTCACTTTTTGCTTTTAGAAATAATTGCTGTTGGTTGTGTGGCTGCATCACAGGAAGGGCATTAATGATTCTCACTAGCCGTGAGGAAATGTTGTGCTGCGGAGGGCGTGCGGGGAGCAACTCATTTTCTCGCGAGTGTGTGTGTGTTGGTGGTTGCTCATTTATTTTAAGTAGTTTCCTTTCGTTTGTCACGCAGGACATATTGTACGTTGGCGATAATGATTGGCTTATAATTGTGTATGAAGATGCTTTTTCAATCTGTGTGTGTGTGAAGGTGTGGGTTAGTGTGTGTGCGCACGAAGCATGTGTGGTTCACTGTCCTTTTCCAGGGATTAGCTGGTGAATGCTGCAGGAGGATGATCAGACTGGGAGCACACCGGGTTGCTCTGCGATCACACAAGGATTATGGGGGATATGGTGCGTTATAGGGCCGCCTCCAGTTAGGCTCATCTCTGCCACGCTCCCCTCACACACAGCACTTTAATTGCCTTCCCCTCTTCCATTGCTTTTATTACCTCTCCCTGCATTGTGTGCTCCTTTGGCTCGTGGAAAGGTCATTGTGATGTTGGCGCGGCTGCACGTCTTCGCTTGCCTGACCAGCAGAAATTGGCTTTAGGTATGACGCAGGGAGGGACTAGTGACACAACCTCTGCATATAGAGTTTGATAACAATTATAAATTGATTCATTACACAACAATGCTTAACCTTTTGAGTCCAGTTTGCAGCGGAGCCTGTGTAGAACAAAGAAAGAAGCTCACTTTGTGAAGGAGATGAAGACCATTGATCCTCCTCTGCTGTTATACACTCACATTACTGTATAGAATGATTAATCAAGCAAATGTAAAATCATTATTAGAATGGCAGAGAAAGTGAAGAGTCGAGCAGCAGTGTTAATAGTATTGGCAATGACATCCTTTAAGTCAGCTACGTGTTTGTGCCTCTCTGCTTCACAGTGAACATTTATCAGGTTAATTCATGTGTTGTGGTCTTAGAGTTCTATAATGACTCAGATTTCTATTACAACTGTAATTAGGATGATTAGTCAACGGTTTTCTTACATGTTTTTTTGTTGTTTAGTAATATTTCTGCTTTCCTCTCTCACAAATACAACTAATGGTAATCTTTCTATTCTTTTTCTATTTGACAATTTCTCCCACTCATGTATTCATTATTTATATATTTTTAACTTTCATCACAAAACTTTCATCTATTACTGGGTGGTAATCAGTAATCGACCCCACGACATCACCAGTCAAATGGTAAATCTTTGCTGAGGTCATTTATATCTTGGTGGAGTTGAAATGTTTTCTTTCTTTCACAGCCATGGTGATCCATAAGGTTCTGTTCTTGGCCATATTCTATTCATAATCTATATGTCTCCAAAAGGCAGTATGATCAAAAAGCAGTCACATACTTGTTCACTGTTATGCTGGTGACCCCCTAATAATAGTTATTGATGGAGTCAGACGAAACAATTCAGCTAACGCAACTACAATCGTAAATCACAGAAATTAAGTCCTGGATGACCCAAACTTTTTACTGAAGACAAAATGGGGGTTCTACTAGTTGGTGCACAATATCTCAGGCAATCCCAAACCAATAATCTAGTTTTCTGAAGAGAAATGTAAATCAAATCAATATTTGGTGTGACAAAACAGCATAATTTCTTCTAGGTACACCTGCACACAGTTGTTGAAGGAACTCGGCTGGTAGGTTGTTCCAAACATCTTGGAGAACTAACCACAGATATTCTGTAGATGTAGGCATTCTCAAATCCCTCTGTCTCTTCATGTAATCCCAGACTGACTCCATGATGTTGAGATCAGGGCTCTGTGGGTCCATATCATCACTTTCAGGACTTCTTCTTCTTTAAGCTGAAGATATTTCTTAATGACATTGACTGTATGCTTGGGGTTGTTGTCCTGCTGCAGAATACATTTTTGGCCAATCATATGCCTCCCTGATGGTATTGCATGATGGATGATGGAAGTATCTGCCTATATTTCTCAGCAATGAGGAAAAAATTAATCGTGACCAAATCTCCGACTTCAGAAATGCAGCCCTAAACTTGCAAGGAACCTCCAGCATGTTTCACTGTTGCCTGTAGACACTAATATCGTACCGCTCTCCTTCCCTTCGGTGAACAAACTGCCTTCTGCTACAGCCAAATATTTCAAATTTTGATTCATCAGTCCAGAGCACCTGCTGCCAGTTCCTATGCTTTCGTGCCTATGCATTATTATATTTGAGGCACTTTGTTTCAATGTCGGAGGAATGGCTTTTTGGCTGCAACTCTTCCATGAAGACACTTCTGGCCAGACTTCTCCGGACAGTAGATGGTGTACCTGGGTCCCACTGGTTTATGCCAGTTATGAGGTGATGGCACGGCTGGACATCTTTCGATTTCGAAGGGAAATAAGATTGATGTGTCTTTCATCTGCTGCACTTAGTGTCCTTGGCCGACCACTGTTCTACGATCGTCTTGCCCGTTTCTTTGTGCTTCTTCGAGAGATCTTGAACAGCACATCTTGAAACCCCAGTCTGCTTTGAAATCTTTGTATGGGTGAAACCTTGCTGATGCAGTAGAACTACCTTGTGTCTTGTTGTTGTGCTTAGTCTTGCCATGGTGTATGACCTGTGACATGAAAATGTCTTCCACAACCTCAGCTTGGTAGCAGAGTTTATTCCTCACCCAGTTTTAAGCTTCTACGTAGCTGTATCTTGTTCACTTAATAACTGTGTTTCAACCTACTTGTAAAATTGATGATCATTAGCATCTGTTTGGTATAATTGTTTGATCATACACCTCACCAGAATTCTACAAAACCCCTAACTTTGTGTAAATGTACCTCTAAGAATTGATGCTGGTTTGAAGGCAAAGGGTAGTAACAACAAATATTGATTTGATTAAGATTTCTCTTTGTTCGCTCACTTTGCATTTTGTAAATTGATATAAAAAAAATAAATTATTATTTATATTTTTGAAAGCATTCTTAGTTTATAGCGTTTTTTCACAACTGGTGTGAAAGGCCCTGGGGCCTTCAGTTGTCAAGCCCTCTGCGGTGGAACCAACTACCGCCTTCAGTAACAGGGTAGAAACGGTATCTATGTTTAAGAGTCATCTTAAAACTGTCCTTAAGATCCAGCTTATAGTCAGGAATGACTGAGACTCTGCCTGCTCTCAGCCATGCTGCTATAAGTTTAGACTGCTGAAAAAGTGGGAATTCTATTCAAGAAATTAAGACATTTTGAAAGGAGAAAAAATGCATTTAACGGAAGGTGCTGAGTTTTGCCTTAGGCAAAGCCTTCAGCAAAACCAAATTGATTTGGGTACTTTAGTAGATTAGATACTTAACGGTTTTGCTGTTGCATCCTAAATGTGTTTTACCTGAACATGTGAAAATAGGATGAATACAAACACTCCATCATCCCTTCTTTTGGAGTGTAAGGGGTTCCGGATATGGCCTGTCTTGGGGGGTGGAATTCAGATGAAGGTAGGACTTTGATGGGCTTAGTTGAGGTGTGACTCTTGGTTTCAAATTAAGGCGTATATACACAATTCTCTCTAACTGGAAGTCTCTCTACTGAATCATTGCACATTATAAAAGCAGTGGGTGCCAGTTCACAGCGCATGTGACCAGCTGAGAGGAAAGAATCCTATTTTGATCTGATATGTGTGAAAGACACAATGTGTGGTTCTAAAACAGTGTCTACCTGCATAATGATGAAAGAGCTACGGATGATGAAGGCATACTGATCCATAATTCTTAACAAAAAACACACACATTTAGGAATCTAACACCCGGACGTGTATCAGATAATAATCAAATTTAAAAGAACAGTTTCAACAGAACAAATCTGCCTTTGCTATTGTTTTTGTATGTTAAAGTGCTTTGTGACCCTGGTCTAGAAATGTGCTTTCCAAATAACCTTTACTTTACTTACTTACTACTTACTTTGCTGTTTCACCAGGACAACAAAAGAACCTAACAATTTATTCAGTCCCTTTGCAATGAATCCTAGAACTGAAACTGAAAAAACTGAAAGGTCATATAATATTCACATTTACTTCCTACACATGATAAATCTGGAATTCGAAAATGAGAGCTTCAGTTGTTGGAGAGCATTATGATACATATTGTGTGAGAGATGGAGGAAATTTAACTTGTGCACCTGTGGGCCTTGAATGTGACACATGTGCTGAGGTAGATTTAACTAAGCCAGTCACGTTAACGCTTCTTCTCCATAGCCCTTTAAAATCTACTAAAGAAAGCCCTCATATAATAAGGTGGAATCTATGATGATACAGTTGTTTTTATTTTGTGTATAAGGACATTTAAAGGGTGAAGATATTTGATTAAAAGTTCCATATGATTCTGTATGGAGATGGCAGTTCTTCAGCTACATTCAAGCACGTCTTTAATTGATCTCTTTATTCCTCTTTCCCACCACAAGGTCATTTTAATCTGCACTTCCTGTTTCATTTGCAGTAGTTTATGTAAATAGCAAGATTTTTCTCTGCCCTCTCTGCTTTTATATGAATGTTATTCAAGTCATTTTGCAGAAAAGGATACATATGAGGGCTTCACTAAGAGTACACATCTGACAATTCTGTGCTCACGAGGAGAGGAGATGCTTAGTTCTGTGACTTTGTCTCAGATTTTTCTTCTAATCATAGGAGAGGCTGGTTTGATCCCTGAAGAGGTTTGAATCAATAGTTGCTCTTTGATGTGGCAACATGTATTTTGCTTTTTGGGGTACTCAAGAGACGTGTCGGTGAAGTAGCTTTGAGTGTTCATGAAGTGGCTCAACCACAGGTCAATCGAGACAACAGCGCAATAAGCTATCAGGAAGAGCTGTCATTTTAATTGTATTCGCTTGTTGGCCCTAATTTTGCCGACCCGTCTTAAAATCTGCAACCAAAGATCCCTGAAGTACAGTCTGGTCTTTGGACCCCTCCCTAATGAAATCCCAACACTTCTTCCTCAACCATGTTCTCCTGCACCTGAGGTTACCTTTGACGGAGTTTGATCAGATCTGGTCACGTGTTGTGTTAAAGCCTCCGCTGATGGCCAAAGCTTGTTAACCCTGAAGACATGCTTAAACAGTTAACTAAATGGTTTCACAGGGAATCAGAGTACAAGATGGAAAAGCTGTAATCCTCCAGAGTTCATTTTACTACATGAAAGACATTTTCTCAGGCCTGAAGGACAAGAATGACACATGGAAACTACAAAACTAATTTCTCTATACTGGCATCAATGATCCTGTTATTCCTCTAGTTTAAAATGATTTTTTTTGCTCTACATGTTAACATCACTTCAGGATCTTACAGGTGGATGAAGGGATGGTCGGACAAACAGACGTAGAGACGAATGGCCAGATACCAAGGCACCATGATTGCCGCAGGTACTCGTCTAATAAAAAGGCTTTTTATTTATGTTGGTGGATTGTGCCCCGCAGTTCAAACTATCTCATTTTGTGGCTCCCCTCAGAGTAAGCCTCAGCTCTGTTGCCTGGCATTTACCTGTCCTATCAGTTGTCCCATCAAATTGAGAGAGGGAAATTCGGTATGATTGAATGGATAAGACTCTTTGGTGGAGGAAAAGATGGAAGAGTGGTGGGGATGTGAACCCAATCTACCGTGTGTTGACTGTGCTGATTAGGGGCTTGTGCTGAGAAGAGTCTCTCGATCCCTTCATTCCCTGTGTTTACTTGGAGACTGGCTGCGCCACACCGGCATCAGCCAGGCGCCCCCTGACTGATGCCTGCCCTTGGATTTAGTGGTTCTTGTCATTCCTCCTGCCTCACAAAAAGCTGCCTAGTGTGCTTACATTGTCAAATTAACAGGGTGTCTGTTTTGTTTCCACAGCCGCTGCCAACTTATGCTTCTGAGAATCACACGCAGCCAGAAGGCGGTCAGAAAGTAAACTAGAGAGAAAAAGAAAATTGATAAATACACATTAGAAGAGTTTTAACTTTTGCCAGCCTTTAGATTAACCATGAGCAGAATAAGTTGAAAAAAAGGACATACACTCTGGACAATGATGTCTGTTTATTTATGCCACTGACTCTCTGGATGTCGAGAAGCTCGCCCACATAGAGCTCACTTAAATTAAGTGTCATTACCAGTACTTTTGGAACGCTGGCCATACAGAGACCTGACATTCCCCTTGCAGATAGTTAGCTATGCATAGGGATGGATTTCTGATCCCTGTTATCCACCACAGCGAAGGATAAATTAGGCCAGAGTGAAGGGCTTACAGGGCACATCCGTATATCCCCTTAATGGCAAAGGCGAAGCCATTACCTCAATGGGGTCCGAGTATTTCTGCTTGGTTTGTTGTGTCCATGTCACTTATCAACAAAGTCACGCTTCACTTCACGGCAGCCATTCGAGCTTGTACACTCATTTATGTTATCGAATAGACATGGCAGCGTTGTTGGGTTTGAGAGACTTGCATGCACGAATTGCCATGCTTTTTAGAAAAGTCTAGTCATTTGCAATTTGGTCTTCTAGTTCTCTTCCTTGGACGTCTGATTGATGGGGCGGGGTTGTTTGTTTACTTGTATGCTGCTCAGATAAATATTCATAACGTACGCTTTTCTGAGCAGAAGTTGTCTCGATTTGGTGTAAATGGTACTTAGGATTAGATTTTCACAGCCGATTGCTGTTATTAAGCAGAAAAGCCAACTCTTTGGAGCAGTCATCTTCCTGGGAGGCAATCTATTTCTCTTTGACGCCGCCAGAGAGCCGGACCACAGCTCTTAATGCAGTGAAGCAAAAGCGCTTTGGTCCGCAACCTTTCACGCCTTCAGCTCTCCTTTATGTGATTGAATAGTTAATAACTATGAGTCGCAGCTGAAAGCCCTGCGCCGCCGGGTCTTCTGTTCCGAGGTTTCTTTTTTCTTGCTATTTGCTTTGTCTTGCCTTCCGTTTGTCCATCCTGTTTTTTTTTTTGACAATCCTGAAAAGCATAAAACATTATTATACTGTGCAAAAGGTGACACTTTGTCACATACAGTATGTGGTCAATTAAAACTGCAATTTTATGTTTGGGCAAAGAAAAAAAAAAGCCTTGTAAGAATAATGTTCAATTTACTTTATTTATTTACTACATTCACAAATTATGATTTATGCAAAATAATATATAAAAATAACGGAAAGTTAGCACATACATCCATGGTTGTTCTAATTTAATAACTTTATGTAAACAGAAGATATATGTGTGTGTGTGTGTGTGTGTGTGTGTGTGTGTGTGTGTGTGTGTGTGTGTGTGTGTGTGTGTGTGTGTGTGTGTGTGTGTTTGTATATATATATACAAAACATTTTCAAAGCCACTACAATGACTTTACCTTTCCATTCTGAAACAAGTTTGGGTAATGGGCAATAAAAACACATTTTATTTACTTATTATAAATCAATCATATGCTCTGTCTACTAAAACAAACTTAAGAAGTATATCAAGTAAATGACAAAACGTTTCAAAATCCAGATGGAACTTAAGGCCGCAAAAATGTAATCGATCTAAGTCAATTTTTAGCAATCCTGAAATCATCATGGAAATCCATTTTCAACTACACCAAACATAACCCATCATCATCTGAGTGATGATCCATTAATTTTTTATTTTTTTTTTAAACCACTAAACGCTTGTCAATTGAAGGGACAATGTGAGCTGTAAAGCATGATGGGAGTTAAAAATATTTTGCTAATGTACTGATGTGAGGCTAGTTTTGCAGCCGTGCTCAAGACTTGTAAATGTGTTGAGAGTGATATTATGATTTACTGGAACCAAACTAGATATTTCAAATCTACTGCATTGTGCGAGATTATAATGGAAAATTAGTGTATTGTTTAATTTCAAAGTCCAGCTGGCCACATAATTGGACCCTGTGGGCCTTGAGTTTAACTCATGTGCTACAGTGACTAGTGCTGTGTCATAATTCCAACTTTTTACCAACAAAACCAAAAGTAAAAGTTTGATGGAATGAGTTGAAACTTTATTTTTGTATGTTCCTCTAACCTTCAAAAATACACTTCAAATTCATGAGCTATTTGTGTGTCCTACAATGCACTGTTGAAATTCACCAGCTGTAGCCAGTAAAAGTGAGAGAACAACTAAATTAAAAGTTCTGCCTATATTTGGAATAAGAATAAAAAAAACTAATGGTGCTTCAGTTCCCCATGTGTGTCACTTAACTTGCGAAAAAAATATCAACATGTACGTTTACAGCATCTCACCAGTCTTGCACTCAGCCGACGATTGTTTTTTTGTTTAGTTTAATTTATTCCAAACTTGCTGCTAGTGTGACAATTTGTCATTCAGGCTGCATCAAACTTTCGAGCGTCGACCTGTTTATTACCGTTGCCCTCTGTACATATTCTTTGAGATGCACACTCGCAGGCACGGACACACAAACACACACAGAGCCTCACACAGCTCATTAGGCCAGCCTAAGCTCACAGCTCTGGCAGAATGTGACCCTGCCTAATTGTGTACCATGCTCATTTGTTCGCCCTGCATGACGTGACGATTGCTTATTTATTCTCCTCAGGGCTCCCATCTCACATTAAAACGATTGCCTCTTTTCATTCACTGCACATTTTCAAGCCTTATTTGATAAGCACACGTCTATAGCGTTCACATTCATGCTTTCCTCCTGCTTAAAAGTTATAATTTTATGAAGGCAAATTATTGTTCACTTGGGATTGTTTTATCGGTTAATTATCTGCGGGAGGAAATAATTTTCCATGTGTGATTCTGTTTATTCCGCTGGAGTTGAGCTGCACAAAAGGCCAGATATTAATGATGCAGTTGGAATATTTTAAGGAGCCAATTGTATAAACAAAAGCGGACGGGCACGGTCAACAAGAGGCTTAAGAGGGATTTGGATTTGGCTCGGCCAGAATAAGTAGACAATATTTGCATTCTGTTAAAGTTTTACATCTGGTTAGAGACTTGTTTTATAAATAAAAAAGCAATCTAGCTGTTTTTTATTCAATCCTATAAAGAGAGAAGCACAGAAAAGAGCATAACGAGCAGGGGCTGATGGGGATTTGGGCGGCATTGTTTCACAAGGATTTAGCCGGCTGACAGTTGATCTTGTCTCCCTCCAGCCACTGTTTATCAACAAGGACATTTTTCTGTTTCTGTTTAAGAAAGGGATTTCCACTTTTAACACCGAACTTTTGTGGCCTTCACGGCAGCAAGATATATGTGAAGCAGGTGTTAACAATGATAAAGTGGTAGACAAATCAACACAGTGACCACAGTGTTTCCTCATCAGCAGCACAGGCAAAATCACTTTATTTTAAGCCAGATCTTTTGTTTGGTTTTCATTTTAACTTTTTATCCACTTATCCACTACAATATATTCATCTTCATCAGTGCAACATATTAGCAATGTTTATAGGCATTGGCAGTTCTTTTTCCTAGAGTTATATATATGCCATTGAAGAAGGGCGCAGCAGTTGTTGGGTGTGTTTTTCTGTAGACTGGTTTGGTGTTTTTGTCTCTTGATATCAGGACTGTTTTTTAGAATGCACATCAAAACTCTTCCTTATGCATCCATGTGCACGAGTTGTCTTGCATATATGTGTGTGAGTTTCTCTACATGCTACCACTGCTTCGTTTCATTTCGTGAACAATCCATTCCTTTTTTTCATTTTGTGTGTTTTATCATCCAGTCTCCATCAGAGGGGACCAGGTGGAGATAGTTGACATCTATTAGTACCGGGACAGTAAACTGGACTGGTCCTGCAACACAGACCATGTGTCTAAGTAAGTACAGAGTAGGCTGTACTTTATGAGGAGGCTCCGATCATTTAACATCTGCAGGAAGCTCCTCTGCATGTTCTACCAGTCTGTGGTGGCCAGTGTTCTGTTTTATGCTGTGGTGTGTTGGGGTGGGAATGTGTCCAAGATGAGTATCAACAGGTTGGACAGGTTGATAAGGAGGGCTGGCTCTGTGGTTGGCATGAAGCTGGACTCACTGGTGACAGTTGCAGAGAGGAGATCACTGAACAAACTACTGTCCATCATGGATGATCACAGTCATCCTCTGAACACTGTCATCAGTGAACAGAGAAGCAGATTGTGCACAATGCTCATCCACAGATGCAACACTAAGACACTGGACTCAGGGACTCTTATGAATGGATTTCAAAAAGGTTTTAACAATTTTCTCAATCGCACAAAAAATAAAAGATAGAAGTAGTAGTAACGATTGTACTATTAAAGAAATATGAATATACAAATTAAAAAGCTGCTAAAAAACATCAAAAACAAATGTGTGAAATTTAGCTGGTGTAGGTCTACACTTTCCTTTCTACTTGTGTTTTTGATCACTAATGTACTGACAATATGTTTTAATTCTGTCTTCTGTGATCCAGCTACGAAGGTCTGAGAAAGAGGATCACTCCAGAGTACACCTGCAGACAAGAAAGGAGATCAACACATACGAAGAGTAAACCAGAGCTGGGAGGTCTGGATGTTTCATGCATCTCAAGATGCAATCTTCTTGCACGCATCATCATGATAGTACCTATGATCACACGGGTTTTCAGATCTTTGAACCTCAAACCCCCTCACCCAGAAGACCCGACGGAAAGTTATTGGTTTCCAGCTTCTATCCAAGATGCCATTGCCCATCGTTTGTACCTCCCAATCCACAGAGTGACTTTCTTGCAAAGCCCCTTAATCCAACTTCAACAGGCAAGCACCTCACACTCCACTCCCCACCAGCTCTCTCTCTTCCTCTCATTGGATTTCTCCATCCTCTCCTCCTAGAGCACCATTAACTACTATAAGATGACATGCTTTATTTACTACAAGAGCATGGCCATTTCTGTTCTAGGGCTGGCTTCCATGATGTTTTCCGGGGAATCCGAGTTGTTCTCCCAGGTACACACTTAGCTGCCTGTTTAGATTGTGCGCCATGGTGGTGGCAAGCATTTGTACTGGTTAATGGCAGTGTTGATGGACGCAGCGATCACCATCAAGTCCTGGTCATGGTGCAATTGATAGAGGTCTCCATAGAGTGAGGTTTGCGGAAGCCAGACTGAAACTTCTCATGGATGTCGCTCTGATCCAGGAACAAAGACAGCTGCTCAGACACCATCTTCTCTAAGATCTTGCACAAGAATGGAAGCTTATATATAGGCCTGAAATTACTGAGGTTAGTCGGGTCTAAGCCCAGGTTTTTTTGTCTAAAGGCTCGACAATGGCATCCTTAAATGCATTGGGAAAAACCCCTGTGGAAATGGAGAGGTTTACCATTTTGGTAACCCAGGTGTTAATTACATCAAACACTTTAATAAAGAGCCTACACAGAAGGACGTCTGACTAGCAAGAGGAAGGTTTCATTTTGCTCACCAGTGCCAAAATATTCAGTCCAGAGTCACAATGTTAAATGAGGACCACAAGCTGGAGACATGCTCAGTGACAGCAGGGGTTCCACACAAAAGGGGAGAGATTTTCTCTTTGATCGGCAGTATCGGCTGAGATAACACACCTCTGAGACCTTACTTCTAAGGGCTTTGGTTCAGGGATCAAGTCCAAGTTAAACAAAACAAGAGAATGATCACTTAGATGGACATCATGTATAGACACATTACAAACGTCCAGGCCGCTCCTATGCTGTGTAGGCTCCAGGATCTCCATTAAGGTCCAGGCAAACAGAAGTGTTGAGGTGATGTCACAGACATAAAAGGGAGGAATGTAGCGCAGACATCGAGCATGACTGATGACGTCAGAGTCAAGGCGAACTGCAGCATGTCTTCTCTTTACTTGGACACCAGAACGGGAACCTCTCCTCCGCAATATTTGGCAAAACTCCCCGGTATCCGACAGAGCAGCCGATATTAGAGAGAAACACTCGATCATAACTGTATCGTGTGTAAAAGTCCTCCATCGACTTTCTGATGCTATACAGAGAGTCACGATCATAAATCCATAAGGCTTGAGACATATTAACTTTATATTTTCAATGTCATGAAAAAATAAAGTCTAGTCTAGTCTAGTCTAGCTGTTCCACAAGACATAACAAACTTATAGTTTGAGGATCTCCTAGCGCTGAACACCCAGGGTCTGTTGGACTGCTAAGTTGTCATGGTCAGGAAGGAACTTATGGATGACTACTCAATTAAAACCAACAAAGATCCTCATCCACACGTATTTAACCTATTTATTTCACATCAGAAGTTATCATAGTAATTTCAAGCAAAACAACATTTTTTTGTGTTGTTATTATGGTATTATGATTTTATTCGAGCTTGATGTTTCTTATATTGGAACTGTTTTGAAATCTTCAAAGGGAAGAAGCACATGGTGTGTTTTGAACTCTCGTATCACATATTTTGCTGGAGTCAAAGACCCCCACAAGCCAGCGCTGCCAAGAACCTTAATGAACATGTGCAGATAGACCAGAAATTGCAGCCAAATAAAAGAATAATAAACCCTAACAAGTCCTTCCTTTGTTCTTCCACTCCACCCACCACCAGTTGGCTGCGCGAAAGCAGGCATTCTTGCAGCTTTGAGGGCAGCTCTGAGAGTTCCATGCCCAACGGCCTTCAATCACAGGGGATATCTGAGTTTGACAGTATAAAGTCTTTCTTCTAGAACAAAATAAGACCCCTAAGCAATAGTGGATGAGCTGTTAGTAGCTCTGCAGTCCACTGGGAGGTTGCTTGGTAGTTCACTGTACACAAAGTGTTGGTTTGGGATAAGACAATGGAACAGTGTAAATACAAACATAATACTTACACTTGCACTGGATGACACAGTGGTAGATGGACTCGGTCCAGTTCAACCTCATGAAGTCCTTTGATTGAATCACCTTGTTTTAGAACCTTTCACACCATCTATGTGATATTTTCTTTTGGGGTGGAAGTTTGGGGAACTGGTAATGTTGCTCAGTGACTTACTTAGTCACAAATGGAATGTGAGCATTAACACAGGGGAATGGGAGAACAATCCCTGCCATTGCCTAGTCAATTCACCGCAATCTTTCTGACAATTTACATAGCGTCTCAGGACACTATAGATTAACAACAATTGTTATTACTGTCTTGAGTAAATTTGACTTGCATTGCAATCTAAAGGACAATCAGCCATAACATTATAACTATATATCAACTCAGAGCATGAACTGCACTGGGAATAAGTCCAGAGAGAAACAAGAAAAAAGGAGCTATCAATGCCTATATTTTCAAAATATCTAATTCCAGCGAATTGGTTGGTGAGTCAATTCTTTTTTCTTGAACGGAACTGTTTTAAAGAAGGATATTGCAGTGGTTAGTGGTTTGTATATAGCAACAGAATCAAATGTGAAAGCAGCACTGCGTCACCTTTTGAACTTTAGTGTGTGTATTTTTATGATTTCTTTCATTTTGACCAGAAATTAAGTAGATCTCTGTTGATGTGACCACCAAACTTTTTCGCATCAATGAGTCAGAGTGGCAGCTGAATTCATTTCCAAAATAAATGAAGAGCAGTTTTTGAGGCTTCCAGGAAGAGGAAACTGACTTACTGTCCTTTCACAATCAAAATGCACATGCAAACTGTGGCAAAGGGATTGAAGAGACTTGTGCTGTCAGGAATTTTAAATGTAATTGTTTTATAAGAAATAAACATGATAACATAAATCAAGTAGAAATAATAACATTAAGATATGTTATTGGTTTGATTACATATGAATTGTGTCTCATCAATCTTGCTTTATTGTGTTTAAATGACAACAGATTTCAGAGGTGGGCGGAGGTGATGCTCATCCCCTCAAATCTCACAGCGGTCAACAACCAGCATTCACCATTATAATAATCCCTCCATCAAATTTCAGCGAGACAATATAAAGTTGAGCATGGTATTTTATTTCGGGTGTGGCTGCAGAAGCAATTTAAGAGGTGTGGCCTTCCACCCTTAATCCCCCCGCTCCTATCTCAGCTGCCCCGGAGGCCATTTTAATTCCCTCCATCATTACAGGGACCCTTGCTGGAGAGCTTTGGAAAAGGTGACTGCTGACGCTGTCATTCACAAGGACTTTTTCCAAATGTCAGTCTGGACCCCAGCTTTGTCTCATTAAATTTGACGGAGTCCATTATATTCATCTCCTCCTCTTGCCTGCCAGTCTCAATCAAGAGCTGAGAGGGAGTTGGTGAGGGAGGAAGGGGGTGGGGGCGCTAACCAGAAAGAAAACACTTGTATTCGTTGAAAATGAAGAAATCAGCAGAATACTTTCTCATGTAAGCTATTCTCTAGGAGATGTTTTACCCAATGTCAACATGACACACTAAGTCTGTCCGTTATTTCATTGCAGCTTACAAAGTCAGGCCTAAGATATCGAATATGTCTTAGTGTGTATACGTATTGAGGTTTGTCCACATTGATTCCCCCATTAAATCTTTTTTTTTCTTTGCGTAATCACAGTAGTTTCCTATTGTGGATGTATATCATAAGTTTCCATCAGTTACAAAAATAAAAACAATAACATTACTTAAAGTGAATAAAATAAAAAAGAAGAGTAAGGATAGACATAATTCTATTTTTCAACTGTAAAAAATAGTTGAAGACTGGGTAATAGTATAAGTAAAGTGGATGCAAGACATACATTGTGAATGTTTTGAAGTTTATGGTTTAATGTTAAATGACAAGATGAGATTGTATTAAATGCTGGATTTTTTTTTCATTTCCTTTTTTTTGTTGGTTGTTTCTTTGGACATACAATGATTATTTTCTTCTTGTCTTACCATTCTTCCGTGTCATCGTATAATTCATTTTGAATCAAAGCTGACTCGATTTGGAATTCCTTGGATGACCATGACCTGGACAAATGAGAAGCTACAGTGACTTATCTGATCACAGGTAGAGCATAGCTGTTTAGCTGCCAGACCTTGTTTATGCCATTGAGCTCACTCTTTAGGACCTGCCTTACTTGCATTAGGTATTTGGCAGTTTCTGGTTTCCTAGTAGTAAGTAAGTAAGTCATTTTTATTTATATAGCGCTTTTCCAGACCAGGGTCACAAAGCGCTTAAACAATCAAAACAATATTCAATAAAGTAGCCTCTTTGTGGTTTCCATTTGCATGTTGTATGTCAAGGTATTTGTAGCTCCTTTCCACATCTGCAATTCTAACTTACTTTTTCACTATTCGACCACACATCTGCAAACTGAGTGGCCTTTCCAAAGGCTCTGCTGTGGATCTTGGTACTGTGTATCAGTGAGTCAGTGTCTTGCTCACTTGTCGTAGAGCTTGATGTCTTCCATGTAGTGGAGGTTACTGATGTTGGAGTCAGTATCCATAGCCATTCTTGTTTATTATTGCCCTGAGGGGGTTCAGGCATATGTAGAACAGTATTAGGGATTGAGCAACTCCTTGTTTATGATACATTGAATGGGGACCTTAAATTGGCCTTAACGATGGTGCTCCATTGCCTAGTTGAGTAAGCAATGAAAGCCCTTGGCATCTTGTTAACCTTGTAAAGCTTCAGACATTCCAGGATCCCATTGTCGAGCATGGAGTTGTAGACTTTCTTGCAATAAATTTGTCTGGTTTTTCAGTTTTGGGAGATTGTTCTGTCAACCCGCATCTAGTGTATCGCTCCAATGATATTTTTACCAGTGGCCTTCTGTGTCAATGTAGCGATTCATGTGTACTGAATCATCTTGTGCCAATAATGTCCAAGGCCAGGAGTTTTTCTTCAGCCGTTAACAAAGTCTCAGTTATGGACATCTGCCTGCACCTGTCTGTAATTCTTTCTGTAATTCTGGGTAGGTTGCACCTACCCAGACTATCAGTGCACCTTTCTCCGTGACACCTCGACAGCATCATTAACGTGTACGTCTTGAATCTCTAGTTGAATTTAGCAGCTGCCATTTGATTTTTGGGTGTAAGCATTGACTGTGGTTATCGTGCCTCTTTATGTAAACGAATTACCGGTTACCATTCCAACAGAGCCTTGTTCTCATATTGTGTTCTTTGCCATCTGCATCTTGCTCCACTATCCCATTTATCATCACAATGCTCTTGTTCCTCAGCATTTGATGCAGACCTTTTCGACTTTGGCAACATTAGTCACAGCAAGTCTGTGTGTCGCTCATTAAATGATGAGGTAAGTGGTAGCATAAAGGCCATTTGCCCAAGGACCTACACTGGAAGAAGTAATTCCCTCTGCTATCTGTAGGTTTACAAGGTCAAGACTCTTAGGGGCTTTACTGCAAACTCAATGGAACACCACTCTTGAGGCCACGTTTCCATTCAATGTGGCATATATCAAGGAGATGCTCTGTCCCAAGTACTGTTCTGCATAGGCCTGAACCCCCTAAGCAAAGTAATCCACAAGACTGGCTATTAATACTGACTCAATAATTGGATCAGTCACCTTCTCTACTAGGATGACATTAAACTGTAAGCATTGTGACAGAGAAAAGGAATGTTGTCCATACAGTGGTTATTACAACCCTATAAGACAGAAGGAGGGAATGTGATAGAGGAGATGACCATGATTGATCTTTTTCATAACTTTAACTTGGAATTGTAAACTGCACTTTGTATTCGAATTCCTATATATATTTATCTCTATGCTTTTATTTTCTTCTGTCAGCTGCTGTACAGTTATTGGAATCCTAATTTCAAAAGAGATTCATAAAGTACTGATAATCCTGATGAGTCAACTCAATGGCATAAGGTCTAGTCTATTATCAGCAATGCCATGCTTGTGATTAGATCAATAATAATAATAATAATAATAATAATCTCTATTTATATAACGCCTTTCTAGACCAGGGTCACAAAGCGCTTTGACAGCCACACATACTGATGGGAGTAGGCTGCACCACATGGCGCCGAATCTGCCATCAATACGGGTATAGCTGGCCCAAAGATGGAAATAAGTATCCAAAGAGTAGAAACAAAGAACAAAGAAGGAGGCCTGGTAGAGCCTCTATCCAAGATGAAACATAAGCGCCATGTCTACATCAGAATGATGGCCCCCAAGAAATCAAGCACTAAATGAATTTCGAAATCAATGGAAATTAAAGAGGAGTAACCATTATGAGAGTAGAAACCCCCTGCATGGGGTGAACTACCGACAGATATCTGAAATGGCTGATGTGAATAAATCTCACAAATGTCTAAAGTTGGCTGGAGTGATGGACAGCTCAGAGGTACTTGTCCTGAGAAACAGTGAAATCCTCCCACTGGCAGTCGCAGGTAGTAGCCTCACACTTGCAGTCTGGTTCAATCTGTGGTGTGTCTGTGGCATCATGACTCCATGGCTAAAGTGAAAAAAGTTATTCTAAGAGAATGTGGCCCTGCCCTTAATAGCAGCGGGTCAAGGGAAGCGTGTACATATAATATATACTATATATGTGTGCAGTATATGGAATACTATGTTATAAGGTGCTGGGCCACAAAAGAAATGGAGTTAAAGAGGAAAAAAAAAAATTAAAAAAGAATCAACCCTTGTGTTATCTCAGGGTCAAAATGACCCGATGGCCCAAAAATAAACGTGTCGTATCGCCTGTGTTGTCTGTAGTTCAAGGTGAACGCCCTTCCAGGCTTCTAGAAAAACACATGCAATGGTGGAGGTCATTCACCTTGACCCACAGACAACACAAGGGATACAAATAACACATTTTTTGGGGGATAACATATGAAACCAAACCAGTCCCTTAAAATCTCTCTATCACAAAGACTTGAGAATCTTTGTTTCGATTTTAAGAATACAATGATATGATATTGGAGTACAAACCAGAAACAATCTTAAACCAGTATGTGAGGCTAACAACTGAAGAAGCTGTAGAATGTGATAGAAGTGTAACAGAGTAACCAAAAAGCACGTGCTGGTTTGGTGTGTTACAGTACCATTATGGTTCATGACATCTCTCATGTGTGACAGCCAGTGAACAAACTCACATTATGTTTAAATCAGCTTTTGTCATCCTGATGCAGGAAATTAAATGATATCAGCTTGAACAGTGACGCGGGCTGATGAATTAGAAAAAGCTCCAAAATCTTCCATATTCACGAGCCTGGAAAAGAAAAGCAATCATTGACAGTAGTGCACAATGATGGGTTTTGTTCCAGGGATCTCCCTCTTCACCTTTGTGCCTTATACAAGTTCATCCTCTAGTGGAAGTTAGAGGAACTGCAGGGGACAACACCAGGCGCGTTCATGTTGCAGCGTCCAGTTGACTGGAACAAAACCTCTGGCCTCCTTCTTCTCAGTCTACATGTCTAAAGGATGGGTCTGGGTGTTGATGGAGCCTCTTCTTCCCTTCTGACACCAGAGATGGTTGGACTTGTTAGGAGGTAAAGAAAGGCAGCTTTGACAGCAGCAGATGTGTTTTTGTTAAGCCTTCGACGGCTCCCACAAATACACAAATGAAACCAGATGTAACAGAACAGCAAATAGATCATGTGTTTAGACAGCTTCAAATAGATGTCGATGTTTGTGTAACTAAAAATGAAAAGACAAGTATATTTTATGGTTTATTTACCATAATGGGGAATTAAATGGAAGAATGAATGAAAAACTTAGATAAACTGCTACAGATTATCTTGACAAATAAAGGGTGAATTACGTAACCATTTTTTGGTTTGTCTCAAGTGTGTGTCACTAAAATAAAAGTGTCCAAAATCCATTAAACTGTACATAACAAGAGACTCACTGTCAAGCAAAACCTTCTTCAATAACTGATGTGCTTCAATAAATAAATAAAAAGTACATTAATAACTTCAGTAACTTCTATCAGTGTCTGGTAATTAAACTAGATTACGATGATCGCTCTCACGTTTTCAAAATTTCTGTCATTTTTGTTACACTGTACATTTTCACTTTACAACTGGCAGATTTACAAATTCATGCTCTCCATGTGATAATAAATGGAACTGCTTCAATGATTTAGTCAAAAAAATATTTGTTATTTATTTTACATTTTAAAGGACTAACAATATCAGTAATAACTTGTTTGTATTTGTATTTATGTAATTAAGCACTCCTCAATATCAGAATCTGTCATACAAGTAAACACCACGTTAGTCACCAGTTTGTATTAATTGATAGTGGTTTTACTTATTGAAGTTCAATATAATTATGAATGGTCATAAATGATTTTTAGCAGAAATGTCCGTTCACTCAAAGCCACTGACTTTCGATCAAATAACAAATACATGTCCATGTCAATAACTTTGGTTCTATAATGTGTAGCTTTCAATCAAACAAGTCAAACTGGACTTATTCACGTCATGTTCATGAGTCTTGAATGGATTTCAATTTGAAAACAGTTCAAGGGAATTTGGTTTAGACCAAATTTTATTGACTCTTCTTCAGCTCAGTTTCTGATGTCAATTAGCTACAAAACTTGACATCATTGATCAACTTAATGTGAAATAATAGTCTCTTAATAGTGTTGTACAGAAAAAATGGAATCAAGAATTGAGGAGAAATATGTATGAAACTGTCAGCCTGTGATTCTGTCACAGGGGAAAGCAACAATAGACAAGATTAACAGTCAGAAGAGTGTAACTGCAGGGCCGAATTGATCATTCATTACATTACTAAATGTGCATTTGTTCACAATGTGAGAGGAAGGCTCTCATTGGATCAGTTTACTGTTTTACCCTTAAAACAAATGCTTAGTGTTAATTTATTTTATTTATCCTTTATTTATCCAGGTTATTCTCATTGAGATTAAAATCTCTTTTAAAAGAGAGACCTGGCCAGGATGGACAGCAAAACACAGTTACGCATACAAAGAATTGCATACAGTATAAAGTACATTGGTACAATATAAGAAGAAGATACAAGATCACTGACTAAAAACATTCACTCTTGCCGATAGAGTCCGTCAAATTCCTGACAACAGCCATAAATTTGTTAAAAGTCACTAGATTCTCAAACTTGTGCGGCAGATTATTCCACGATGACGGCGCAGAAAACTTAAAAAGTAGTTTTACCCAACTCAGTATGAGCTCGAGGAACATTTATAAGCACTGTATTCTTAGACCTTAACCCATGAGGGACACGTTTTTGACAGAAATATATTGACAGATAACACGGGAGTTTACCTAAAACCACCTTGTAGATAAAAACATGCCAATGACTAAGTCGAATGATTTGTTCCTAAAATAAAAACCTTACTTTAGTTTCAGTTTATTTACCAGGTTTTGTATGTGAATTTTAAAAGATATGTGGTCATCAATCATAAAACCCAGGTATTTGTCAAAAGACACCACCTCATTTTCATGACCTTGGGAAGTTAAAATATTGTGATTTATCTCAATCTTTTTGTAATTTGAAAATAAAATGAATTTGGGTGGGGTTGAAAAAAATGTACTGCTGCTTTAAAGGGCCTTCAATTTATGTGCAATAAAATAAATCATTTAGTTAATTATACCAATTATAATTAATGCCTCACTTTTAATACATTACTAAAGTAATGCCACATAATAAATTAATATATCTTGGACAAATATATCTCTAAAACCCTCAAGTTCAAGAGGAACCCTTTAATCCAAACGTCTGTAAGAACTCAGAAGGCTGACGTCGTCTCATGCAGTTTGTCACACTGAAACTTTTGACTTTTGCTCACAGCAGACACAAAACAAATGAGTGTCATTTGCTAATTCACACCCCTGAACGGTGCCAGCGAGCTGGAAGACAGGTGATAAGCAGCAGACGCACACAGGCAAACTCAACAAATTATTTCATCTGCGGTCACACTGAACTCAGACACCAGACGCCTGCTGGAGGACAAAAGAGAGCCCAGGAGAGACGACAACGTTCCTCCTCACACACCAACTCTGCTGCTCAACCACATTCCTAATCCCACACATCCACGGTGATTATTTCCTGAGAAGACTTGTCAAAAACGTGGCCTGTTGAAGCAGCTTATTAATTAACAAGGAAAGTTATGTTTTGAAATCCCTCTTTATGAGCTTATTTCTCTCTCCGGGTGTGAAATTAATTTTTTGGTTTAATTTGGAAATGAACGGCTGCCTTTTCCTACGCTCTGGCACAATTTAAATTGCTGCGGTAATGGGGGTCAGTCAGGAGTCAATATTATTTCTTTTTGTCTCGTCTGGTGGGACCAGAGGTGAGAAAAGCTCATCAGGAAGCGTGAGAGAGCGGCTGAGGAGACGCAGGGAGGGGTGAAGATATGGATTGGCAGTGCGGTAGGTAAATTAAACATTTCTATCTTGACTGAGTGGAGGAAATGAGGGCCGTGGGGAACTATTGTTGGAGGAATTCTCGCTGCGACCTACCCAACACCGCCAGCACTGCTCTTTCTCTCCTGTTCATCTCAACCAGCTCTTCTGAGCGACATCTTCTCCTCGTCCATGTTGCCGATCTCCTCGCCTCTGCAGCGGTTTTCCTGGAGGAGAAGAAGGAGTGTTGAAAGATAATTCTGTCTGAACATGGGTAAAACAATCCTACCAAGTATTTTTTTCACCTGGAGAGTAACATTTCAGTGGGATATTGACAATGCATCTTGAATATCTTGTTGAGTAAAACAGTATTTGGAGTTCTATCCAAGCAGAAACAATCCAAAGTGTTATTTATCAAAGAATGAATGAATCTTCTTGAATTTGAAGTAATTTATTACTTAATTAAGTATTTAAATTACTTCAAATTATTTTTTAAAGTTGATGGTCAACAACTTACTCACACATTATATCAAATCTTGCAAGAAGTGTGGTGGCTATCAATATATATATATATTTATATATATTTATATATATATTTTTTAATTTAAACATCTTATGAGACTCATCCAAGACATTTTTCGACTGTTTCGATGGCAGATTTATTTATTTCACTATTATAACACACAATTCCAGTCAATAATGAGTTAATAATTATACTACAAATATTATATAAAATATATAATATTAAACTTCTGTATAACATAGCAAAGTTAGTAGGTTTATATTCTGGCTAAATGTACTGCAGGTCACCAAAAAAACATAATGTGAAAATTAAATAAACTAATTCATCATTAAATGAATAATAAATTAAAACATGTTTCAATAAAAAAAAAAGGTTTTACAAACATTATCACACACAACACCACACATTTCCCCTCAGAGACAATTAAAATAGTCCGACTTTGACCATGTCTTTTTTCTCCCTTTCACAAGATCAATAAAGTTTGACTGATTTTAAAACCCGGACGCACATCATATTTACAGGATGTTTTCTAATTAAATACAATTTCCTGAAGGGGATCTCCAGAGGGATCAATAAAGTGTATCTAATCCAGATAAAGCTGTGGTTTTGAAAATGTGACTACTTTGGCGTTCACGTTGTTTCTTTTTTTCTTTTTTTTTTTATTACATAGTGTTATTAAATATTTTTGTTTTTAAATGTTTCAAAAATCCTTTACAAACATTTCTTACGTGTATGTTTAAATGATTTCTGCACTTAAAATAAAGTGATAAATAATTAAGTGTCTACTTTGTCCATTTGTTGATCCTACTTGTGTGACTCAACCTTATTCTTTCCAAATATAGCAACTCAAATCATCTGGTGAGAATATCTTTATTGTGTTAACATTTCAATATCAATAGTGTGATTTTTAAAATACGGAAATTATCTTTAATTACTGACAAATCCTAATTACTTATGCAATATAAATTATTTAATATAATGTGTGCGACAGCAGACTTCTGCTCCTAGGAAGCTAAATTATATATTTACATTTTAGCATTACAGTATTTTTTATTGGAATCAGAAATAATAATGTTTTAATTTGTTTTACTCTTAATAGTATTTTTTTATAATTATAAAAAATATATATTACTTATTAAAAGTATTACATTATCCACATTATCAAAGTTAAAAAAAGAGAAAAATATGTATAAATATTTCAGATATTTGCTTCCTCATTATTAGTATTTATTGAAATACATTTTTCAGTACAATATCTGAACTACTTAATCCCTTAGTAGAGTATTGGGTGGGGAGGGAAGGAAGGGGGCCTACCCCAGATATGCGGGCGAGAGGCGGGGGACACCCTGCACAGGACTCCAGTCTGTTGCAGGGCACACAAAGACAGACAGCCATTCACCCACACCAAGTCCTACGGACAATTTCCCCAAGTTCCCAATCAACCTCTGTATGTTTTTGGACTGTTCGAGGAAACGGGAGTGCCTGGAGTAAACCCACACAACGCGGGGAGAAGATACACATTCTACACAGAAAGGTCACAAGTTGCCTCCCTCCTGACCTGGAATCAAACCAGCAACCCCTCATTTGGAATTATATAAAGTTAATATTTTATTATTATGTATGTGTGTTAATCAAGTGACTATTTAAATTACAAAATTCCCTTGTGTTATCTCAGGGTCAAGGTGAACCGAAGGCCTGAAAACAAATGTCTTTGAGGTATCCCTTGTGTCAAGGTGAACAACCTCCACCACTGCATATGTACTTTAACACTCAGAGACAACACAAGGAATACCTCAAACACATTTGGTTTTGGACCTTGGGTCATCTTGACCCTGAGATAACACAAGGGTTAGAATGTTACCACCAATGCTAAGTTATACAATTAAAATGACCCCTATTATGTTCCCTGAATTTTGAATACATGTTGAGTACATGTTAAATATTTAGTCAGATCAATGCAGATACACTTTAAAATGTTGATGATTGACCCCAGCTCATAACAAACAAGACCAAGATAACCATTGCACTTTAATCCTTGTCCACATCAATAACATGTATTTTAATAACGTGGTCAATTAAATGTTCGCTATAATGGACTTGTGAACAGTGTAGTGCGTCTTCTTTCTCTCGTCCCATTCACCCAGAATAGTCCTTCTGTCCTTAATAATGGCAAAAACCAATGAATGAATGAAAAGAAAAGCACCTTTGTTTGGCACAGAAACACATTCCTGATCACATCCCAGTCGGAGCCACAGGAAATGAGATTCATCCTCTGTTGCGTCATGATGTCGTTCAACTGGGAACACACGAACCCACAGCACCAGACAACGGTTTGAATACTGCATCAAACATAATAAAAGATATACACGGGACATTTAGCATCGATATTTGATTAAATCGAATAAGGGACGATGGTTAAAAGGGAATTAATTTTACCCCGAGACCCAGAATCTCTGCGAAACATTGGAAGAAAACCTGACCTTGCTCATAGCCTTGCTGCGGATAAAGTGGTTGTTGCACCAGATGCTGGAGTCATTATTGGTGAATTACATGTAGACGTTCAGATATGAGAGGTGGTCACTCTCTCGCTCTCCTCCTCACGACCCTGCTCACACACAAATATTGAAACACTGCATTTCTTTCTTGATTCTGTGTCAGCGCAACAAATTCAATTAACAAATCGGAATCACGAGCTACACACATGGACATGCAAGCATGTGCACTTTAGCAAAAATCATAAAATAGGGCTCATAAAATTGTTAACTTAATTAATAACATTTTTTAAACGGACAGACCTTGGGAAAATTTCTGTGGCACAAAAACAATCATGAATACTTCAGTGTTCATTTAACTTTTGAAAGTGTTTGAACTTTAACTTTAAAAGCTCTGAATGTCAGAAATGTGGAAAAAACTTGACGTCAAAGTCATTGAAATTCTGCAGAAAAATACTTCAAGAATGTTCACTGACCTTGTGTTTTGCTTCTCATTCGAAAATATCATGCATTTGTTACCAGCATAGATTCATATAATTGTCATCTACAAGTAAATCATGTCAATGGTATATAAAAATCATGACACTTAGAGTAAATAAAAGTATTGGGTAGTAATTGGAAAACACCAAACGTGTTAAAAATAATTTCTGATGAAACATGAACATTCCTGCATCAGAGTGAGTCAGATTCACATCAAGTATATCTTCTATGTATAGTTCATAGTGGTAAAACTGCAAATCTCTAAAATCAACTATTTAAAAAAAAAAAAAAATCCCATATTACATTATAAAGGTATTATGCAACTTAATGAGATGCTATTAGATACTTCCTCTAAGGCAGACCTGGGCAGAGTGCGGCCCGACTGTATTTATGCGGCCCTGGTAATGTCAAAGTATGATCATGTATAAATGGTTCTAATGCATTAACACATGTATTTTGTATTTATTATGCATTTATATTTCAACATAACACTTTTTCGAGTATATATTAATCCCTCAAAACATTTTTTTATAGTTAGTTGAAGAAATGTTTTAAATAAAACTCATATATACAAGAATAAAATTGCAGCTTATATAGCTTGATAAAAGTCACGGCCTAATGACGAATGTCCTTTTTTGAGGGATTTTTTCATCTTTCTTTTTGCTTTACGGCCCCTAACAACATTCACCGAATATAAAATGGCCCTTGAAGAATTTTAATTCCCCCCCTGCCCTAAGAACATGTACAGCCCGCCCAGTTTTCTGACAGCACACCAAGGATGGTTAAATAATGTTTTAGAAATGGTAATAAATCTAAACTTTAACTCTTCAAAACTGGAGCTCAAGTCAATCCACCAACATCAAAGTTCATTCTTCACCATGGTCAAAACTTAACAAAGCAAAGAAGTTACCTTGGGTGTGTAAAAGATGGATGCAGAGAGGACATGCACACCATGAGAATGTCAGCACATCAACAATCAGCATTTTAGAGAATACTCCAACATGGTTCGTACAGTCCTCATGAAAGCAGATCACAGCAAAACTCACATTTCTCAAAATATCTTAAAAATGTGTTAGCTTTATAACACAATTTTAAATCATCTGAGACAGAACCCAGAATAACGGAGATAGATATGTGTTTATTTTAGTGTACGAGGAGGACAAACTGCTGACAAGGCAGAGTGGGAAGAACGAGAGAAGAGCCAGATCAAAACCTGTCTGTCCTGATTCAAATGATCAGATGAGTCTAAGAGGCTTACAAGGAGAAAATGCAGAAAAGCACTACACCCACTCCGGCACAGGTAAGCTTAAATCACAGATAATCTGCTGTTAACACACCATACAGGGAATCATCCCAGGTCCGGTCTTATCCCCAAATCCTTAAATCCCCGGATTCTGGCTGAAGATGAGACAGAAGTGAAGCCCAACAGTCAAATCAAACCCAGGAGATGTCCGGCAATTACTCAAGTTGCTAAACTCAAGACTTCCTCATCCAGGTGAACGGACGACATTGACTGAAGTACCTTGTGTCTGAGCTAAATGCCATGCAAAGAAGCTTCATTCACTCGAAAACAACCTAATAAAATCATGAATTGATTCATTGGATCGAGCATATCGTCTTCAGGTGGTGGAACCATAACTGAAGGAGAAGTCAATCCTGAACGCCCAGAGATTTCAACAGATTTGTCTTCAAAGTCTCTTGAAAGGTATGGTCTTAATTCACTTCAATTTTCCAAAACACAACAAAGCTCTGAATGTTGGCTTGCAGTCGCATGGATGATGGAATCAATTTATAAAACTTACATTCCAATTTGAGGATTGAAGTAGTAAAATAACATTTAAATAGAACCTCACAATACAACAATACAAACATTTTGGAAAGTCAGACTGCATCTGAGATAAAATGAGAAGAATAGCTAGAAGTTCTCCAAATCCTCCCATCCCTCTAAAAACGCTGATCTGAAGAGACCTGGAAGGATTAATACATCTTTTTTCATATTTCTGTGAAGGGTTTTTGTTACTACAACTATTTAGAAATGAATCGTAAATGTTATTTTAGTGTTTAATAAAGTATTCTCTCACACAAACCCAGCAGTTCCAAATTGTATTTTCCTCAATATATTTGTGAGACTTAGACCTAGCTTGCTAAATACCATGTCCACTGGATATGTTTGTCCAGGATATTGAATATTAAAACAATTCCCCAAATTATGTTAATGTGTCCATAGTTTTAGAAGTAACTGTGAAATGTCTTTCCTGGAGAACAGCGCAAAAATGAATTAAAGAGTTTTTCAATGGCAGACAAAGATTAGAAATTTAACATATTATTTGCTTTTTGAAATTTTATTCCACTCAGAAGTTGATGGGATGTCCATGATAACTGCTCTCTAGTGGTCAACATCAGACCCCAAGTGACTCTCTTAGCAGTACCACATCTCTAATGTATTTATAAATACATTTCTATGCGGTCAAAACGAATATCATGGCCCGCCTGCAAGAAGCATAAGACCCCATCAATGTAAATCATACTTTTTTCCACTAGATGGCTGTAGAGACCAGAATTAATCTGAACACGCCAGGCCTCGGTGCTTGTTTAAAGCGTTTAGAAACGAATTAAAAATAATTAAATTATAAATAAAGCTCAAAAAGATTTTTTTTTTAAAAGGCAAATAATAAAAAATAATAAAAAAAAGGATTCAATCACGTCCCAAAATTAGTCGTTGACGGGGCTTCTCGAAAAAACGATTTTTAGGTTTAGGTAGGTAACTGTTTAAATCCTGAACTTGTGAGCATTGGAATCGAAGCATATTTGTTTTAGTCAATTGTTGGCAGGATCGCGTGATTGAGAGCAGAGACAAGTGTTCAGTTTTAGATTGAGTGTGTATTCTTCTATTTTTGTTTAGAAAGCGAGTGACCAACATTTTGGTGTCTGACCTGTGTTTATTTTTGTTTCCTGTCCCATCCCCTGAGACAAAACAGCAGTTGGTTTTCGCGGATCGGCAACGAGCCCTGTCCCACCTTACCTGGCTTCATCCTCAAGGTAAGGGTGGTCTTAGTTGTTCAAGAAAAAAAAAAAAAAAAAAAAAGGAAAAAAAAAATGTAAATGATGGAGGCTGAAATGCAGGAACTTAGGGATTTAGTTGCTCAATTGAGGGCTGACAATGAGAAACTTAGGCAGGAACAGGTTGCAGCTGTCCCTGGCCCTAGTACAGCCCCTTCAGTTTCCCTTCCTGCATCCTTCAGCGTCAGTGCCCCTGTAACCGAGAGACTGGTTATGGTATCACGTGATAGAAGGTGTCCCATGTTTAGGGGAAAGTCGGGCATAGGGTTAGGTGAGTGGCTGGAGGAGGTACAAGCCGGTATGAGGGCTCGTCACCTATCTGTTTCCGATCAGGCATTCTTCTTGTTCGATCATCTAGAAGGGGAAGCGCGTGATGAAATTAAGTACCGCTCTGCTGAAGATCGTTGTGACCCAAGTAAAATCATTTCAGTGCTGCAGGAGTTATATGGATGCACAGCATCTTATGTAGCGCTACAAAAGGCGTTTTTCTCCCGACGTCAACACGAGGGAGAGACTCTCCTTGAGTTCTCGCTCGCACTTATGGGTCTAATGGCATCCGTGAAGCAGCGTGCACCCACAGGCATCCCCAATGCGGAGGTACTGTTGAGGGATCAATTTGTGGAACATGTGCTGGATTGGTCACTCCGTCGGGAGTTGAAGCAGTTTGTTCGCGGGCAGCATGCCTCTACCCTACTGGAGGTCCGAAGTGAAGCCATCAGATGGGAGCGAGAAGGTTCGCCCAGCAAGGCTCGGGGTCGTAGCAACTCTCTTCCCCTGGCTGTTGGTGCTCAGTATGTGGTTCAGGGTAGTTATCCGTTGGGTGTCCCTCAAGTCTCAGAATTCAGCGAATTGAGAGAGATGCTTAAGTTGCAACAGGAGCAGTTGAACCAACTGACTCAAAACATTTCCCGTCTGCAAGGTTCACAGCAGCACAGCCGGGCAGTTTCTCGTGGTCCTATAATTTGTAGGAGATGCCAACAGCCAGGTCACTTTGCTAGGGACTGCGATGGATCACGTGCTCCGGCCCGCAGTCGACCTTCATCACCTTCTGCAAGGCAGAGATCATTCCGCTCTCCTCACACGTCGGAAAACTAGCACCCGCCGCATTGCAGAGTCACAATTCGGAGGGGGCAGTTATTGGCTCAAGTGTTCGGGCAGGCGATGTTGAAGTGTCCAAGCTCATGTCTTCCTGTCCTCATTTAGCGGTGAACATGGGCGGAGTTGCAGTCTCGTGTTTGGTGGACACGGGGTCCATGGTGTCAACCATATCGGAATCCCTCTTTTACAAAGAGTTTGAACCGTGGGGTCAAGAGCGACTCCGGTCTTGTCATTGGCTGCAGCTCACAGCAGCGAATGGTCTGGCTATCCCATATATTGGTTACCTAGAGTTGGATGTTGAGCTGTGTGGCAAGTCGTTACCTGCCTGTGGCATTTTAGTGGTTAAAGACTCACCTGGCGGTACCCATCTGCCGGCTCCAGGTGTGCTGGGGATGAATGTCATTCGCAAATGCTATGGGGAACTTTTCGGTCAGCATGGCCTGGCATTGTTTCATCTACCGGTGGTGTCTGAGGCTCCTACCACCGTCACAGAGGCCCTCCAGAAGTGCCATGAGGCCTGTGAGTTGGCTGATCCGAGAGCAGGGAAGCTCAAGCTACGTGGTAAAAAGGCTTGGCGTATCCCTGGTGGTATGATGAAGATTGTAGCTGCCACATGCTCTGATAAGTACTCCAGCACTACAGCACTGTTTGAACCACCAGAGTCTGGCCTGCCTGCCGGACTGCTGGCTTCCCCCGCGCTAGTGCCGATAGCCCGAGGCACGGCCTATGTGCCAATTTTAAATGTTGGTTCGTTGGATGTGTTGCTCTACCCCCATTCTGTTGTTGGAACCATACAGGAGGTTAAGGTCGTGAGTTTGCCAGCTGGTGTCACTGAGGTTCAGTCTGCGGTGGCCACAGTTTCTTCTCAGTCTGTTTCCTTCCCAGTGCGTGATCAGATGGCTGAATTGGAGTTTGGTCATCTTCCGGCAGAAGCGCAAGGTCAGGTGAGGGCCCTCCTGGGTCAGTTTTCATCAGTCGTCTCTGCCCATGATGGAGACCTAGGATGTACTGACCTGATCGCCCATGAGATCCCCCTACTGGATGAGGTTCCAGTACGGCAGCGCTATCGCTGCATTCCCCCATCTGAGTACGAGGTAGTCAAGGACCATATTAACCAACTGCTTGGTTCCAAGGTCATTAGAGAGAGCAGCAGCCCCTATGCTTCCCCGATTGTGCTAGTTGAAAAGAAAGATGGCAGCCTCCGTATGTGTGTCGACTATAGGCTCCTTAACAGTAAAACCCGGAAGGATGCATTTCCACTGCCACGCATTGACGAGTCTTTAGACGCCCTTAGTGGAGCCCGTTGGTTTTCCACGTTGGACCTGGCAAGTGGCTACAATCAGGTCCCTGTAGCGGAGCCTGATCGTGCCAAAACTGCTTTTTGCACACCCTTTGGCCTTTTTGAGTGGAATCGTATGCCATTCGGGCTTTGCAACGCACCTAGCACTTTTTAACGCTTGATGCAGCGCATTTTTGGTGACCAGCAGTGTCAGTCCCTGCTGCTCTACCTAGATGACATTGTAGTTTTCTCCTCTACCATTGAACAACATCTAGAGAGGTTGAGGTTGGTACTGGAGCGTTTGCACCATGAAGGACTGAAGGTGAAACTTGGAAAGTGTGCCTTTTTCCAACAGGAAGTGCGGTATTTGGGGCACGTTATTTCTGATCAGGGTGTCTCCACGGACCCAGGCAAGATTGAAGCGGTCGCCCGCTGGCCACCCCCTACTACCGTATCGGGGCTTCAGTTCTTGGCTCTCAAGTGGGCCATGACTGAAAAGTTTAGGGAGTACTTGTTGGGTCACCAGTGTGTAGTTTACACCGACAACAATCTCTTGAGCCACTTGTCCTCTGCCAAGTTGGGGGCCACGGAGCAGCGGTGGGCAGCTCAGCTGGCCTCGTTCAACTTCGAAATAAAGTATCGGTCAGGAAAAAGTAATAAGAATGCTGACGCCCTCTCCCGCCAGAACACACCGGAGCCACCAGACCTGCAAACTAGCGGAGGCAGATGTCCGCTGCTGCTTTAGTGTTACTCCGTCAGTGGGATCGTCTGACAGAGAGGGACGGGTTAGTTTATCGGCAAATTTTTAGACCAGATGGGGCGGAGGTGGTGCTGCAGTTGTTGTTGCCTGCTGTTTTAAAAAAGGAGGTCCTCACTGAGGTTCATCAGGGCCATGGTCATCAGGGCATTGAGAGGACTTTGGAACTTTTGCGCAGGCGTTGCTACTGGCCAGGTATGACAGCTGAGGTGGAACAGTGGTGTCAGGCATGTGAAAGGTGTCAGGTAGCAAAAGTTTGTAAGCCGGCCGCTCGTAGTTTCATGGGCCACTTGATGGCTTCTCGGCCTAATGAAATTTTAGCTATTGATTTTACTCTCCTCGAGCCAAGCCGTAATGGTTTCGAAGACATCCTGGTGATGACTGATGTATTCAGTAAATATACCTGGGCGGTCCCTACCCGTGACCAAAGGGCAACTACTGTTGCCCAGGTCCTGGTGACTGAGTGGTTTTCCAGGTTTGGGGTACCCGCTCGGATACATTCGGATCAGGGACGTAGTTTCGAGAGCACCATTATAAAACAACTGTGTGAGTTTTATGGCATTGACAAATCTCGCACCACTCCATACCATCCAGCAGGAAATGGTCAGTGTGAGCGGTTCAACCGAACACTCCATGATCTTCTGCGTACTTTGCCAGTGTCTCGGAAACATGACTGGAGCTCATGTCTACCCCAGGTCTTGTATGCCTATAACACCACACCACATCAAGCCACTGGTGAGTCCCCATTCTTGTTAATGTTTGGCCAGGAGCCCAGGCTCCCTGTTGACTTTCTCCTAGGTCGGGTTTAGACCCCTGTGGGAGGTTATATTCATGAGTGGGTTCAGGAGCATCAAACCTGACTGCAGATGGCATTTGAGGGGGTCCGTGACCGATTAAAGGTGGCCGCGGAGCGCCGTAAGAGAAATCATGATCAACATGTCCGGCATGCTCCTCTGAAGGAGGGCCAGTTCGTTTGGTTGCGGGAGCTTGGTGTGCGGGGCCGCCACAAGATCCAAGATCAGTGGTCGTCTGTCATACACCTTGTCTTGAGGGTACCGAAAGAAGGGGGCTCGGTATACACCATCGCACCAAAAGATGATGCAGATAGAACCAGGCAGGTCCATCGTTCCTTGTTAAAAGCCGTAGTTGGTGTCGATCCTTCGTGTGAACCTCCCGCTGTTCCCTCTCCATCTCCGCCCGAGTCAATTCAGTCAGAAGATGAACTTTCATCTGAATGTGACTGGCTGGTTTTAAGGACCGAGAGCTTTTCACCCATTTCTGTCCAGGCTGGAGCTCCAATCCATACTAGCCCCAGAGGTCAACCTTCAACCTCTGTGCACCCTGATCCTATGGTGGACAGGCCCCGTCTTCTCCCTTCGGTCGGCAGAGAAACTGTGCGGCGTACAGTGAGGTCAACTGCGGGTCAGCACTCTAATGTTCACCATCTTCCACGGCCGTTAGCAGACCCTGAACAAGGATCTACTAGTCCTTCCAACTCAGTGTTTAACTCTGTTGCTGCACTGTTTAGACCGTGGCAGTAAACTCGGTCATTGTGTCCGGTTATTCCATCGTCGGGCCGACGATTCAATTGTTGGGGGGAGATTGTAGCAGGACGAGGTTGTTGGCATTCCAGCCAATCCCGTCTTAGCCTGCTGGTTAAAAGGAGGCGGTGCGCACACTTCCCTCTCGCTCTGAATGGCTGGAGGCTGAGTTCCCACCTCAATCAGCGTCCTACGCTTCCGCTTCCGGGGTCAGAGGTAGGCTGTTAGCGACGACTGTGGTTCTCTCGTTGTGTTCTGTCCAGCTCTGTGGTAAGCTCATGGATCCTTTGATAGATTCCTCTCTGGGTGTGTGCTTGGCTGTGTGTTGCTTCCCCTCTGCAACTTCTTTACGAAGTGGGTGACGCCGTTTCGTGCCGTGCTCCCCAGGAATGTTTTGATCGGTATGTGGCTAGGTGATTAGCACATATGGAGCTTTCCTCCTCCGGTTTTTTTAGTTTATTTTTAACTCTGCTTTTATTGATCCCCCTAGGTCACTTAGCGAAGCCTCCGCTAAGACCACCCGCTTATTTCACTGCTGTTTTGTCTTGGGTTGTTTTATTTAAACCCGGAACTGCTGGGACGGATCGGGTGGCAACGATTCGCCCTCCCGACCACCTGTGTTCCGACGGCCGACTGTGCGTGTGTGTGATTGGCTAATCGCACTAAGTCGAGCGAGCGACAGCGGACTGAGGCTCTGTGTCGCAGTTCACCCCGGACTCTTGAGTTCTTGTGTTCATTTTTGTTTACGTTTATTTCAATTGTGTCTGTTTCTTTCCGTGTGATTATTTTGATCATTCTATGTTTTGTTGATTTGTCATTTGATTAGTTTTACAGTTAAAGTATATTCATTTGTATTTTGTTCGTCATTGTCGTCACTCATTGTTAAAGTTTCACTCTCTATCTGCTCAGGAGCTGCCGTACTGCGGTGTCGGATTGGTGTCCCGGTGGTGGTGTTTCCCCCCTTTCTTTTGCACGTGGGTTTTGTTTGTAGTGTTCCCAGGGATCCCCCCTTTTCGTCGGACATCTCTCACCGTAGGTGTCAGCCCTGGGCAAGGGTATTCGTAACCAGCACTGTTTTATTATTGTGGTAAATTAATATATAGAAATAATAAATATTCTTTCTGAATTACTGTCTCTGCTCCTTCCCACGAATGAACCTATGTGTCGACTTTTATATTAATATCCTCTGGGTGAAATTCCCAGGGTGGCGTTGTTGAACACACAAATTACATAAGTAATACTCTATCCGTGCTCGTGTCGCCACAAACAAAGCCACAACATTCATATGGCTTTTAATAAAATATTAAAAGTTAACTGATACATAACTGATTCACTATACTTTTTAGGTTGCGTGTCATGAGGAGATTGAAATAAGTAAATAAAAAAAGTGACTTTAAAGTATTTTATGTCAACCATCTGGTGATCACCTTGTGATATATAGAAATGGTTATGGCACCGAAAAGATTTCCTTTTACCATATCTGCTCCAAAATGAATTATTTTTTAAAACTCATTGATTTCTTCTTCATGTGATCTGCAATATTCTCATATGACCTCATATATTTGAAATGCTGTTCAAACGTGCACACAGGTCAACCATTAGAATATTGTATTAGTTATGAAAAGAAAAATCCATGACCAAAAACCTTGAAATCTTTGACTGAAACAAGATGACATAAGGGAGGCCACATGACTGTATATGATACAGATCATTATTTAGTCGTGGAGTGGACGAGGAAGGAACCAGACTGGATTGATTCAGTCAACTGTGTATATTTTTTCTTGGGTAGAATTTTTAATTTTAAAGGGTTCTGTAAAGGAAGAAGTTCAGAGTGTACTTGTTGCTGTGGTGTGTCAATAAACATGACTTTGGTTATATTCGATTAGGTTGGATTAGATTAGATACTTTATTATTCCCTCTGGAGATATCCTTTTGGGAATTAGGTTTCAGGTTCACAGCAGACCATAGAAGGTAAACTAAGTTTCATGAAATAAAGAACAAGAACAACGTGCAAATAAAAGGTTCAAAGAGAGAACAAATTGGACATATAAAGAGCACAGATCAAGGAGAAAAACACAAAGATCAACATATAATAGCATCATCACTTCACTCTGCTCCTGCCCTCAAACTCAGAGTTATAAAGTCTAATAGCACGAGGAATGAATGAGTCCCTGAGTCTATTAGTGTTGCATCTGGGAAGGAACATTTGTGCACTCCATCTGCTTCTCTGTTCACTGATGACAGTGTTCAGAGGATGACTGTCATCATCCATGATGGACAGTAGTTTGTCCAGTGATCTCTTCTCAGCAACTGTCACCAGTGAGTCCAGCTTCATGCCAACCACAAACTGGTAGAACACGCAGAGGAGTTTCCAACAATCTCCAACTGTTCTCTTCTAAAATGTGTTCATGCATAGCATTTAAGTCATCAAAGGGGCCCCATGAAGAACTGGCCACTCTGGACTATTTAAATGGGTTCAGCCAGAGACGATGTTGGAAAGGAAGAATGGATCTCATAGAAACGATTACTTTGTTTCTGGTACTACAGGGAATGGCAGAAAAAGAGAAAATTGCAATTGCATTTAGATTTTTATATTCTGCACTAGAGCATTTAAATAAGTTGCTGTAAATCACTTTTGTCAGGTTAGAAATGTGACTTGGGCCATTTCAAACAGAGAAGAGGAATCAGAGATGGTTTAATGTCACACAAGCTTTACTTAAATGGCAAGAAGTGAAAAAATAAATAAATAAATGCATTAATTAGGGCACTTTTTATGCAGCATAAGAGTAATGCAAGCTGTTCATTATCATCACCAAATGTAACATCAGCAGCCCACGCTTCAACTTTGTATCTGATTATCAGAGAGAGCGTGCAGTTAGTTTGTCCTTCTGCAATGACTCAACTCAATCCAGCACCTCAGGTTTCCTGATGTCAGCTAAATATGAGTTGGTCATTCATCTAATTTTGAAACATCAATTCAACAAATTTGAGGTCAAGAATAATAAAGCATTTACATTTTTATTCAACAACTTGAGATAAACAGCCTTTACTATAACAGAAAAAAAGACAATTTTATTAGGTAAAGGAAACAACCGTTTTATTTTTATTCCACAAGATGATAGTAGGTCACAGTTTATTACAACAAATCCAGGACAAACTTGAGGGAAAAAAGATAAATGACCAGTATTTGATGTTTATAGGACCTCACCAGTGACACATCAACTCTCCTTTCTCTGGTAAATAAATGATTGTTCACATTTATTAAGCAAAGACAAACTTTGGTTTAATGTAATTTTGGTTTAAATATCTTCACAGTTCACTCACCTGACCTAGATCAAGGAATGTTAAACTAAGGTGTGATGGCAAATGCCCCAAAGTGTCAATAAATAATAAATTAAGGTTTTGATGGAAAGTGTAAAAACAAATTTTAACAAGTTTTAAAGAAGAAGATGAACCTAGAACTTCTCAATGAACAACAAACCCCCACAAAACAAGGTACAAACTCCTTTCATGCTCCATTAATCATCTATTTGGCTCTTTATCCGAAAAAACAGAATAAGTTACATCTTAGCTCTCGTCCAAAACTACATCTAAAATTAGAAGTCTCCCCTGTATCCCCAATAAAAACTAGAAAAATCCTGCACTCGTCCTGATAGACTTTTGAAGGCTTTTGTCTTGGAGTCAATCGAGAAATGAACTCTGTTGGTATCCCCCACTGCAGCTCACATGGACATATGTTCAGGCAGCACGTAGGAGATGTCGTCCCAAGGGTGACGGTACAAACCCTGTTTCAGCCTCTTCTGATCCAGATAGTGACCTTGGATTGGTAAGACAGCCGTTAGAAGAAACTCAGATTGGAAACTACATGACAGCACTGAAGACTCACCAATGAAACCCATACTCCGGCCGAGAACAAAGACTCCATTCAAGGCACCGATCTCCACAAACTCATCAGCTTCGTCACTGAAACAAGTTCACAAGACACGGATGAGCAAAACCATCCAATTTTCCCTTAAGTTGAAATATATTTAAACATTTTTTTGTTAAAACATGAGGGCGCTTTACTGTAATTTTTATGATCATTTGTATTGTTGATAAAATGACTCATCAACAATTCTGAATGTCAGCAGTACCATCTATTGAACACAAAAACAAATATTGAATTGGATCAACACAGAGGAATCTGGAGGCCTCACCGTGTGAAACCACCACATGTCCTGAGAAGGTCCACAAAGGCCACACCAATAAAACCGTCAACATTGAGGATCAAGTTTGGTTTCTGAAAATGAGATTTGTTAGATGAATGCATCGGCATTTTAAGCGAAGCAACAATATCCTTTTTTATCTTCAGTAGAGTCTGCATGTACCTTGGAGGTGGTGATCTTTTCCACATCCAGAGCATAGTCCAGTAACTGGGTAGAAGTAAAATGTCCCTTCACGAAGTCCTTTAAGATCTGCACCCGCATGTCAGGGTTGTTGATCTGCCGTGAGAAGAGGAGGCATTTAAACACAAGGTTCCTACATTCGTCTAAAATAAAATAAATAAACATAATGATAATATGGTCAATACAAGTAAATATATGCATTTTAAATAACATGTCAGACCGTTGTAAAACTACAAGCAACTTGTTTAACCAATGTATCGTTTTTGTCAAGACACTTCTGTGAATGTACGTTTTATAACAATGAAAAGTCAAAGTTACAAACAAAGTAATTAGTGTACAATGGATGAGGTTTAAATGGTGTCATGGTTAGAAGGACCAGAAAAGAAAAAAAAAACAACATAGGAAAAGGGAATTCCGAGTGATGACGATAATGTGACAAGGCTGTATATTCCTGTTTGTGTTTTACCACCATAGGTCTAAATAAACCAAGTAAGTGACAACGGAAGTGACTAATGTTCATACACAGTAAGTTTTTATAGGAAAATGCAACTGGACAGTGAGAGTTATTTATTCAAGTCATTTTTAAAAGTTTTTTGGGTAGTTTGTTTTTTTCTTTTTTTTTTTAACAATAAACGTACATTTTTGTGTTGGGTTTCAGAATAGATAAACGGTATTTATATTCATCTCAATGGAAAAAGGTTTAAAAGTTACAACTGATTGATCTGGTCTTAATGTGCGTCATCGCCCCGTAGCATAGGAAATATTATCAGAGTTGCTGGTTTGAACTCTTCATAAGAAGGTGCCACTTACCGATTTGACCCGGTGCCCGATGCCCATGATCAACTTCCCCTCTTTCTTCATCTTGTTGACAAACTCCATGGGCAACATACCACTGTCAAAGGCTTTGCTGAACTGTTTGGCTGCTGCGTCCAGAGCTCCTCCAAATCGGTCTCCCTGGATAGAATCGTTTCTAATCAGCTTTCTTACAGTCGAGTTTGATGATGTCAATGTGTCATGTGATGCGTCACTAAATAGTACTGACAATGGTGAGTAGCCCAGAGGTCAGGCTGGAGATCAAGTCTTTCCCTGCACGAGCACAGACAATGGTGTTGTGGGCTCCAGAGACGGCAGGTCCGTGGTCAGCAGTCACCATCAGGCACATCTCTATGAACTGGCAGGCGTAACGTGGCAGTCTAGGAAAAAAACATTTAACAATTGAGATTCAGGATCTTTTGATTCGGAACAACTTTAATGGCGACATCTGTTATGCACACCTGCGTTGGAACCAAAGCAGTCCCAGAACTCCTCCTATACCCATCTCCTCTTTAAAAACCTCAGTGATGGGCATGCCAGCATAGATGAGCTCCTGCCCTCGCTCATCACAGATGCTGGTCATGAAGGAAGCCGGCTTTCGGATCAGGCCCAACTCCTGCAGGTTAACAAAAGTTGATTAATGTTTTTTGTAAAAACATTTTCACGTTTAAAATACACAGACTAAACAATCTTACTCTGGCCCAGGAGTAATCCATAGGAACCGTTGGGGGAGGAACCTCTTGGGCAGGGATGATAGTACCATTGGCCACCAACTGATCGTAAACTGTCCTGTTTGAATCACAAAAAAGAAGATTTGTAAACTTTAAAAGGTCAAATAGTATACACAGTATAAACAATTTCCCGAAGGAGACCTCCTGAGGGATCAATAAAGTTTTACCTTACCTTAGTAGTAAGTAAGTAAGTAATTTATATTTATAGAACGCTTTTCTAGACCAGGGTCACAAAGTGCTTAAACAATCAAAACAATACTCAAAAAATAGAGAACAACACAGGAGTCCCCGAAAATCAGGGTGAAACCTGCACAAATAAGTAGGTCAACTTCTCAGGAACAAAATACCTTGTTGACGTCATGATCAGATGTAAGGAAACGGTTTCAACAGATGTCAAGAGTCTGGGAGCAAATTTGGTATTCAGGCCATTGATAATGTCATCTAACTTAGGTTATTTGAATTTCAAAATAGACACTAGATGACACAGTTTTAAATATAGCCCTTCCTACCACCTCATTTCATTACTAGAAATACAGTACTGTGCAAAGGTTTTAGGCAGGTGTGGAAAAAAAACAACTGTTAATAGTTTATTTTCATCATTTAACAAAAGCAGTGAATGAACAGAAGAGAAATGTCAAACAAATCAATATTTGGTGTGAACACCCTTTGACTTCAAACCAGTATCATTTCTTCTAGGTACACTTGCACAGTTTTTGAAGGAACTCGGCTGGTAGGTTGTTCTAAACATCTTGGAGAACTAACCACAGGTCTGCTGTCTCTTCATGTCATCCCAGACGGACTCCATGATGTTATGATTTTGATTCATCAGTCCAGACCTGTGACATGAAACTGTCTTCCACAACCTCATCTTGGTAGAAGAGTTTGGCTGTTCCTCACTCAGTTTTAAGCTCCTACACAGCTGTATCTCTTTCACTTAATCACTGTGTTTCAACCTACTTGTAAAATTGATGATCATTAGCATCTGTTTGGTATAATTGTTTGATCATACACTTCACTAGAATCCTTCAAAACCCCTGACTTTTTGCAAATGTACCTAAAAATGTATGCTGGTTTGAAGGCAAAGGGTACTTACAACAAATATTGATTTGATTTAGATTTCTCTTTGTTTGCTCACTTTGCATTTTGTAAATTGATGAAAATGAAGAATTTTATGTATATTTTTGAAAGCATTCTTAGTTTACAGCATTTTGTCACAACTGCCTAAAACATTTGCACATTACTGTATATGCAGAAATGTTGTGCAAAATCTTTCCATCTTTTCAGAGGTTACTTTTCATGGATGTCCGCTCTCTTCTTTAGCCCATCAGTGTCATCAACACGCGACTGCACTCATGTACAAATCTCATTTTTAATCAATAAACCTGATCATTTAAATTAAACAAGTAGATCCAATCATACATGTACCTGTAATGTACAATTAAAAAGGAAATTACTTAGTGTTGATTTATTCAAATTATGTTATGATAACTGATTTGTCGTTTTTGTTTTTAACATCCATGCTAAGAAACAGTCTATATAATTAATACAATGTCTTTTGTACCTTATAACATCATCCAGCTCATCAAAGCTATTTGGCACATGAACTCCAGCATCTTTCAGAGCCTGGTTCTTCGCCACCGCAGTCTCGGACTCCTGGTTTGCACATGCTCCAGCGTGGCCAAACTGAACCTGTGTAAAAATATCAGTACGGGTACTTGAGCTTATTCACGTATAGTATATATATATTGTTTTTTAAACTGTCCCAAACTGACCTCAGAAGCAAACAAAGTGGCACACGTCCCGATGCACCAGCACACAACAGGCTTGGTCAACCTGCCTTCTTTGATACCCTCAGAGATCTTGTACTCCTCTGTTCCACCAATCTGAGAACATTTCAAACATTTGTTCTTAAATATGTGCCTTTATGGTTTAAACGGAATGTTGAAAAACATGGTATAATGTCGATTTATAGTCACCTCTCCAAGGACTACAATCATCTTAACCCCAGGAGTATCTTGGTACCGGATAATGTGATCCATAAAAGTGGAGCCAGGATATCTAGAGAGAGACAACCACACGTTTATAAAAACACATGCATATCAATTCAATTGGTGTTGGGTGTGGTGTGTGTCTGTGTAACAAGTTCTCCGTCTGTGTGTGTGCAGTGGTCAGTGTGAGAATAGGACTCCAGTCACCTGTCTCCTCCGATGGCCACGCCTTCAAAGACACCATCAGTGGTGCGGGAGATAATGTTGTTGAGTTCATTAGACATTCCCCCAGAACGAGACACATACGCCACACTGCCAGGTCTATACAGTTTGGAAGCCAGGATGTTGTCCAGCATGCCTCCTGTGTTCCCGATTTTGAAACAGCCAGGCTTAATCCCGCCAACCTTGAATTGTTGGGTGGTGAGGAAAAGAAGATTACATCTACAAGTTTCATAAATCAGTAATTCTGAAAAAGACTCAAATACCGTTGCAGGTCCAATGACGGTCACTCCCTTTTCATCTGCAAGTTTGATCAGCTTCCTGGTCTGGGCTTCAGGAATACCCTCTGCTATGATGGCAATTGTGCGAATCTGAAACCACCAAGTTAAGAATTAGTGAAGTCCCTAATGGTCAACAGTCAAAGCTTTTACCTGAGGGTATTGCATTGCTTCAATGGTGCTGTCAAAGGCTGAACGGAGGGAAGCGAAGCTGATCAGAACGTCCACATCAGGATGTTTTTTCATAGCATCTGCCATGTTCTTGTAAACTGGAACCAGAATCTCCTTGTGGCCCCAGTAAAACTTCTGCTTGTGATCCCCACTGTAAAAAGAATTAAAAGCCTGTGAATTTATGCTCAAGGCAGACAACTGGATGACGTAACGGTCTGTACATGCTGAACCAATCTCGTTTGCAAAACTGTGTTTCAAAAACCAACTTGAGAGCCAATGAACTCAGTGAAAAGTGAATTTCCAAGCTTTGAATAAACAAAGAATTCATTGGTATAAACACGGAGACAATGTAATTGAACGTAATTATTATCATTAGCATTTTCAAACAATTTCAAGATCTTGAAAACATAGAGATATCTGCACAAAGACAAATAGTTCGGGCAACATACGTGAAGGGGTAGACCAAGGCAGCAACAGAGGGCTCCTCCCGGGAACACACGTAATCAAAGTCCATCATCCCTTGAACCGCACGCGTCTGCATTCCCCAGACTATGGATTTGGTATTTTTGTGGAACAGTGTGGTGGCTTTGGCTGAAAGGACATGATCAGTACAGGTAAGAACAAGATCAATAATCCACTTTTCAATTTTAGTGATTTATCAACCCCCAGTTATAACCATTGAAAACATATAGGATAAATTGTTTTCAATTGAATTCCTTGTACAAAGACTGCATAAAGAGTTCAATGAAAATACAAAACAGAAAAACAATGAAAAGTGGAAGTTGTATATACTTTAATTAGAAGCCAATAGTTGGCTTCCAACTTGATCATATACATGGAACAAAGGCATAGGATAAATCCCACAATCAAACTATATAAAGTGAGATCAAGAAACTTGGCAAAGAGCTCAGGTTTCTGTGGAAATTCTGTCACTACAAAGTTGATGCTCAGATAGTAGCTAGAATATTCAGTTAATTAGGCATTTCCATCTTTGTTTAAATATCAAGCACTATATACACACAGTATTTGAGTTCCATATTCATTAATAATTTCTTGGTAGTTTTAACTCACCGACATGAATAGTTTAAAATCAACATGAGCATGTAAAAATGTTTACGTAGTACACCGTGTTCATAATATATATAACCCAGCAGAGGTCCAAGTGTACACTGGTTGACACTTACAAGCGATACAGACGCTTAATTTTTCCCTCATTTTTGAACAAGACCCAAAGGTACATGAACTCATTCACCTAGGGATGGGTCTCCCCTCTGACCTGGACATGGAATTACACCCTTTTTAAGATTATGACCATAGTCTTAGGTGACAATCCACTCAAAAACAGCTGATAGTCCAATCCTTTGGGAGCCAACAGCACCACATCATCATGTTCAACGATCATGTGCTTCTCTCGAGGTACAATCTCTGACAACTATAACAGTTAGGATCGGGCTTTGAGCAGTGGGCTATAAATTAGTTGCACTTTCATTGACTTCATTAGTTGTAATGAAATTATAAGTTGGGTAAAGTGCAACTAATGTGTTTATTTGTGTGAGTGTTTCTTAAATAGATCTTGGACCTCTATTGTACTCATCAGTATGTGTCCGTTTGTACAAAACTCTCTTTTAACTAAAATATTTACATTATAAAATATGCTTTAGCCACACCCACTGAAAATGCTTTATTTTTAATATATATATATATATATTTTTTTTTTATATATAATATTTAATTTTTTTAAGATTAAATATTGTTTACCATAACCACATCAACTCTGCTGTGATTGCTCAAGCAACAAAGTGTGTCGCCAAGTGTCATCAATTCCAGAAGTCTTCACCTCCAAGGGACATTTGTTTTTATGAACAACGCGGGTTGTGATTACATTAGTCAGTTGGGTTTTCACGGTAGTTGCCCTTTACGCAAAAACATGAATCTGAATTGTTTGACTTTTAAAAGTAAGGGAAAAGAAAGGTAAGACAGGTGAAAAAGCAGAACTGATGCAGATCTCAGGCACACCATTTCATACCTCCACTGCAGCCTGAAGAGGCTTGCACTTCTGTGACCCACAAGAACCAAAGATTGGAAATGACAACAGAAGAAAAAAAGGGTGAACGCAATATTTTTAATATGTTCTAAACACTGCAACACTGAAATAAAAAAGAAAACCTTGTAAAAGAGCAGTTAAGTTTTAAATGCGTGCTTTTATCTAAATGAACCAGTTGTCTGTAGCTTTAAGACAGTTACAGTTTCATATTATTACCGTACATTACATGCAAAATGTTAGTTGTCAATCCTGCTCAATGGTCAAACTATTCTGGGTTACATTTAAAATTTCATTTGAAATGTATAAATGCATGTAATTGATCCACTACATTTATAAACATTTTATTTTCCATGTCCCACATTCCTGTTACACATTAACAAGAAGATTGAAAATGATTTTAACTATGTTGTCTTGATGATTATTTTAAAGATGTCACTTTCATGATCATTGCAAAAAACATACATGCAGACAGGCACTTTTCACACTGAAATACGTGTTAAGTAGCTCACTCTTGTTACTTGGAAGTTATTAAATCGTTTCCCAATTCCTTTCATGTCACTAGTGAGATGAGAAAAACTAAACTGGTCCAATGCACCGTAAGCTTTACACACCCGTCACTTACCTTTAAAATCACCGGTGACCGTAATCTTCAGAGGCCACGGTTTAGAATGAAGAGACTCTTTAAAATGTAACCATGAAAATGAGCATCAGTGGCAGCCGATCGTAAAGGAATGAGTGTGCAGTTGCATTTGTAGGACAGGGACAGTATGCAGGAGAGAGCAAGGATAAGAAAATGAAAAGTATATCTGAAATACATGCCAATATGGGGCTTGCTCGAGAGGAAGCAGTGTTTTAGTGCGTTCGGTCGCGTCATTTACCTGCTGAGGGACTTGCTTTGGCCTTCGTGGTTGGTACAACATCATTCGCCAGCTGGGTTTCAGAGAAAGAAGCTGTTCTTGTGGCAGCTGCAGCCTGGGCCAGAAAAAGTGAAGATTCAATCACAGCACATGTATGAATAAAACAAAGCACTGTTTTTTAAATGGAGTCCAATTCAATGATTATATAATATAAATATATATATATATATATATATATATACACACAGTATATATATATATTTATCACCTGAAAAATTATTTTTCTCATTTTGGAACCTTTTTCTCTTTGACTACTTCCAGTCTTCACGGATTACTCTTAAGAGATGCAATTAAGCAGTTTAACACTAGTGTTATCTCTGGGTCAAAATGACACAGTAGCCCAAAAACAAATTATAGAGACCAACAAAGAACTAGGAGGAGTTGAAATGAATGTGTAACAGGGCAACATGGTGTGCAACGTCTAGTGCAGTGATGCCCGGATCTGAGAGACAGTGCTGAGCTCTCTCCCCAGGCAGCTATCTTATCATAAACACGTTGGATCATTTGAACATAACATCTCACATGACCGTGTATGTTTCCAACCCATTCAGGATAAAAAGGACTCCAGGGCCAAATCAAATCCTACGACAATTCCAATCCAGTATTTGTTTTGTCTCTTTCAAGGTAAGATATGTACCTACTCCCCTCACCACCTATTTGAAACTAATGACGTTCCTCAGTTGAGAAACCCTACACACTCTCAAGTTGCCACATTTTCGAGTCTTTAGAATAACCATGACTTCAGGCGACACAATGAATGAGAACCTACCTCAACACACTGTGGTATAAAGTTTAACAAGGTATCACGTGTATAGGGCCTATTATATCATTAGTGACCTGGTAGAAAAGTACTAGCCTAGTTTAGCAAGCAGGTCCTGGTAGCCCGACACCCAGTGACCATTATTATACCTAAGGCCAAAAAGGTTGATTTACATTATTTAATGTTGCATGTGAATAAATACATTTGTTTCAGTTATCACTATAAAGGGAAAACCTCAAATGATGACATGTATGCACATACCACTGCACTGTTGCTTGCATTCAGAAGGAAGTTTGCAGTATGTGCATCCATTGGAGGCTGGTTGGGGATTGGACGATGACCCAGGGCCATACCAACTATGGCAGTCATATGGGTCTCTGTACCAAACACGTGGATAGGAATCCCAGTGGTCTTGCCTGGAAATCAATGCACAATTATTAACCAGAAAGATATACAAGTATGTATGTATATACCCACCAACTTCACCCATCACTCTGAGGCCCTCCTGGTAATTGGGTCCTCCACGTCGAACAAAGATCTTCACCTCATGCTCCTTCAATGGGCCTTGGTAGTCTTTAATGGCCCTGACAATGCCCTGAAGACCAAGTAAAATAATCATTATTTTGAATTAAACCATCTGTCCCAACATGTGCATTTATTTTACTTCACTGAATGTAGTGATGATTTTAAAGCATTGTATCATATTTGTGTCATTGTATAATTTTATAGTCTTAAACTGTGTTTTTCATTAAATGACACGATAAACTGTTGAAGTTTGTGTAAAGTCAGTATGGTTAACTGTATCAAAAAGCCTCTTGCAGAACTGGAGGAATTTAGGCCCATTCATCTTTGAAGAATAGTTGTAATTCAGCCACATTGGAGGATTTTCCAGGACAGACCACCTTTATTTTGACTAGGGCACATTTTATTCAGAGGAGGACTTGCCGTTTCAATCATTCCATAGTTTATCAACATAAAAAAAGGGATTTTAACCAACTTAACATTTCTTAAACCAAATTCCTCACAGTTTTTACTGATTTGTTATATTGCAAGATGATGGTTCAACACAAACAGGGTAAACTGCCTCAAATGCTGGTACCAAGTTTTTTGGACTCGATTCTAGAAGCATCATTTTTTTTTAAGTTTCATTTTTATTTGTTATACAAACTTAATCCTTTATTTTACTTATAAAAAGGAAACTTAAATAGTATGGATATCACGACATTATTGCTGCCATACGATATAAACATACAGCCGTTCTGCAAAATGTTATGATTAAAAGTGTCATTACTTCAAGCCTCCACATGATGGCGCCAATCGAAGAGTCCTGTCTAGCAACAATTCGTGCAACACGTAGGCATTGAATATAGTGTAAACAGAAGAAGTACATTTTAATTCACCTCCAAAGCCATGGTACATGAAATACTTAGTTTTACTTGTCATGTCATTTATTTGAAATTGATGAAAAAGCTTTGCATTTCCAGTTAAATGGACTCAGTGCAGTTAGTAAATTCTGAGTTTCTTAAATGACACAGATATCATGATACATTGTATACATCACTAACCATAGAGGGGCATTATCAGGAGAGTTTTATTACCGCGGGCTAATATTGATAGTACCATAATGGAAGGGGCCTGATGATGCCTAAATCAGATTATCGCCTTCAACTTAAAAGCTTGATCATATGCACTTGTGTGCCTTTTATCATGACAGTGTGTGCACACATTTCTTGTTAAATCCCCAAAAATGCTTTTAATTCAATGATCATATACTTTTGATTAAAACCAAAATGTTACCTTGAATGTGGCAGCAACATTAGTGAAGTTGGCAATACTTCCCCCAATGATAAGAACTTTCCCTGTAGGACAGAGAGAACAAACGGTGGTCAGATCTTAGACATATTTTCTCACTGGATAATGTTTGTGGCCAGCAGTTGACCTCAGGGCTGACTAAAAACATTTCCGCTGTGATACTGAAAAAACATTAAAAAATATATTCTGGCTGTTTTTTTCACTTTTCTTTTCTGCAAACATCATAAAACTTATTTCAATGCAAATATAGACCAAAAAGTGTTTAACTTGCTCACCATCTTGATGTTTTTCCCTTGTCATCAGGGAGAGGATGGTTTTGGCATAGTCATAAGTCTGTTGTTCGCTGGGTGCACCAGAGTACTCGCCATAGTTTGCCAGCTCATCAACTCCGCCTAGGTCACAGATGGTGTCACTAGAAAAAGTACAAAAAAAAGGGAACTAAAAATTACAGTTTGAAGAATTTACAAAAACAGAGTCAAGAAGACCATATTTAACCAAAATTGAAAATAAAAACACCATATCAATTAAAGAAGATATTATTTATTTAGAACTACAATTTATCATAATGTTTTTTGCTGCGTTTTTACATTTGCAGGTCGCATTGAACTGAATTGTTTTTTATTTCTCAGTTCCTTATACACTTTTTGAGCCATGAAGGATCCATGAGGTGATATACAAGTAAAAGTGCGCACTGGTCGCTTTTGTGCACCTGATCTTATTTCAGCTGTGGAGTTTTGGTTTTATTTAATCTTGATGCAACACTAGATATAGCTATACATTTTAAATACATTCAAAGACACAAACTAGTACTACCTTTGTGCGTGTCCTTCATATCATTCCACTGTCCCACATTGTCATGTGAATATCGATTCTGATGAATACCAAACTTTTTGCACGATTTGTCGAATGCATTATTTTGTATGCAAGCATCGCTTATATAAGGGACCCTTTAAGTAACAGTACCTGTAGACGACAGAGGCCCCACCACCTGCAACCATGGTCCAGATTCTGCCTCGAGGATTGAGGAGCGTCAGTTTGAGACTGGCACCACTCTTTGCATCCAGGTCCGCAATGTATGCTTCCTGACAACAGAGTCAATTGGATGATTAATGACCGGTCAGATAGTTAATACATTATTTCAGATGACAAGTTACAAGAGTTAAGCGACTCTTTTTCAATAAAGGAAACTACATCCAAGGTTCGCATTGCATATTTTTACATACATATATCTATGTACACAAGCACAAGAATCTTACCTCAGGATAAGCCTCTCTGCCAAACGGAGGGGGGAACTCCACATCACCCCACTTAGCCCTGCAGATGTAATCAGCTGTTGCATCGATCTTTGCTGCCATGTCAAGAACGAAGACTCCATCTTGGGTAACAACTACAGAAAAAATGTTAAATGAATGATTATTGACAAATATAGTAATTAAATAGTTATAATGTTCTTTCTGATAAAAGAAAATTAAATAAAAACTCAGATTGTGGCAAGTAGTTTCATGTATTGATAAAAGACAAAAAAATATATAGATTAAATCAAAGTATATTAAATGGTCATCTCACCAAGTGGGTTGATCTCAAGATAGGTGAAGTACAAATCTTCATACAAGTTAAAGAGGCCCACTATGAAACTGGCCAGGACTCTACAAGGAAAAAGAACAGAGGCAATTATTACAGATAAATGACACATTAGCAAGATATACTTGTATACATTCATTAAAACCAGGGCTGTGTATTGGCAAGAATCTGGCAATTGAGCAAATAATTTCTCTAATCAAATGTGAAAGTTCTTTAAGGAAAGTGCTTCTTAAAATATTAACAAAAATGTAAACACAAATTTAAACTTGCATTAACAATAATTAAATTAGTTTGACTTAGTTGACTTTAAAAACTGCTGGACTCTGGTGTATTCTTTCTTTTTCACTCATTTCTGCCATTTCATTGGTTTTTATTTTTTGGAGAAAAAAAAAACATTTTATCTGTGATCAACACGATTAAAATATAAGCCATAAAATAACTTAAGAGTTCAAATAAAACGTTACATCAAAGGTTCAATATATATATAATGTAAAGTTATTCTTTTTAAAAAAAACACGTTAAATGTATTTTAGTTTGTTAAATTTGCGGAGGGTCCAGTGACGTCACACACACGAAACTATTTATCGAACCACTTTTAAACTCTCCATTTATTGGATCGAGGCAGATTCCAATGATGAAGTCAACATTAACACTTACAAGAACGTTTGTTATTGTTTACTGTCATGCGTCGACTGAAACTTTCTCTCGTCTAAACTGAACAGCAAAGTTAACTGCTTGGTTTTGTTTCATCTTTGTTTCTCCAATCTGCTCATATTCTTTGTTGTGACGCGTCTCTAGATGCTTAATAAAGTAAGTGGTGTTGAATCTTCTAGCGTGATTTCTCCTCCACACCTCCGCTCACATCTTCACTGCAGCAGAGCTGCTGCTGTGAGCGGCTGCTTCGCGAGCGTGTGACGTCAGCACAAAAATATACTGTATATTTTTAAATATTGATACAGTGCTATTGAATATTGATACAGTATTGTGAATAAAAATATCGCAATATATAGTTATATCCATATTTTCTTACACCCCTAATTATAACGTGATACTAATGTTACTGTATGCAGTACACTTGTAGTATTTGTTCATGTATAACCCATACCCTATTTTCTCCTGAGAAACATGTGTAAGGAGCTGTGACGTGACACGATCCTCTGTAAGTTTGTCGTCCACAGCCACCATCAACCTCTGGGCTTTAGCATCCACGTCACCGACTTCCACCCCTCCCTCGTGATGAAACAGCACATAGTCACCCTCTCGTGTGGCATAAATACATACATAAAACTCCTCCTCCTGGGGGAGACAAGAACAAAAAGAGACATGGTCAGATAAAGTGGGCAAATTGCAAACTTAAATCTTAAAGCCTCCTCTTTACTTCTACAAAAACTTCTCGTTTTATATTATGGACAGAAAAGTGTCATTCGATTCTATTTGCCATTCATTCAACAAAATAAAACAGGTTACTATTACACAAAATTTCCTAACAGCAGTCTACAGGATTACAGAGGGACTTATGTTGTGAGAAGGTGTTGTGTTGCACTCAAACCTGTGTGTGCTGCACAAATGGCTCAACCAGGAAGTTTCTGAGCACACCCTTTGCCTTCCCCACCTGGAAAACAAATACTTAATGTCATAAACCATTATCCAGCATATCAGCAGAAATTATTTACAACCAGAGTGTGTACCAATGGTGTGAAACGAGTAAAGTTGTCCCTTTCTCAGTGATGAAAGGATAATAATGACAAAAGCAACTGGTCAACGGATAGTGATTGGCCAGTCTGGAGGGAATGCCTGTGTGAAATGTACCATGGCATAGTTGTATGAATGGCATCCCAGAATGGAGCTGCCTCTTCTGACGTTGCATAACCCTTGACCTTGCAGATCTATACATAATCCAGAGCCCTTCATGCTCTATACTTCTACCTTTGTCAGGGCCAATAAATGTAACCTTCAATTGGAAAGGTTGAGTGAGTCTATTCAACAGATAATAACAGATAATAATCCTCTGCTGGCCCAAACATACTCAGAAGGGTGAATGGAATTTTATGTTTTGTAATATTTTATCAACTTGGTTGCCTAGCTTTAAGTAAGTTGTGATAGGAAATTAACTCTGTTGTGATGAACATTTATCAGTGAAAGCAAACCATCTAGATTGGTGAGTGTAAGCATTTAATATGATTTGGATATTTATCAAGAATAATCAATCAATGGTAACAATAAAATGGCAAAATTAATGCAAATTAAAAATCAATTTTGAATCATGGTTTCATTCACTTTAGCAAAAAAAAATGTAAAAAGACCTACATTGGTCTCTTTCATCATCTGAGTTGAGAGCCACTCCTGGACGCCCTGCAAGTCTAGGTTTATGCCGACCAGTCCCAGCTTCCCACGTCGCTTGATCAGCTGATCTGGCTTCACCACTAGGCGCTGTGGAAAGAAGAGAAAATTGATAGTTATTACGTATTTTGCTTTCTAGAACAACAGGCAAAGAAATGTTCTATTTTTATTTTCTGCCATTTCTCCATAACCCTTTTATGATTTATGGTTTATATAATCTTGTAATCTACATCTCCAGTTTGGAATACAAGGGTTTTAACAACACAAAGAAGAAAAGTTTTTACTTTACTTCTCCCCTGAATATTATATCTTTATGTGTATTTCCAAACCAGCAGTCATATAAGGAGACTTCTCTTAAGTTTGACTACTATTCTCCGTTCTATATAACATCTGACAATGTTCAGGTAAGAGTCAATAACTGGCTCTGTACATTATCAACAATGACTGTCTCTCTAGCTAGTTAGACCATTTCAATAATTGTGTCTTTACAAACACACGTGTGTGCTTATCGTTCTACGACATATATATATATATACTCTTAAACCCCCATTCTGTAGAAGAAGCAGCTGCCTTGTACTACTTGGAAAGTTGTTGTTTATTAATAAATATACATCTTGCCACTTTATATTTATTACTAAATATGTGCATTTTCTATGTAATTTGTTCATGTATAATAATAATTTAGTGGTGTTGCTACTTTAATCTCTTTAAATAAATAAATGAATATAACAAAAAGGATAAATGAAAGCTTTTGTTGTACCTCTGTTAGCAGCCACGAGTGCTCCTGTGTAAGGTGGTCCCAGTCCGTTTCTGGCGTGACCCTCGCATAGCGGAAGCGGTTCTGTACAGATGCTGAGGTGCAGATATACTTGTAAAGGAACTCCTTTCCCGTCTGCTCGGAGATGGCTTTCGCTGACATGACAATTCTCAAGACGCACAGGACCTATGGAAGATCATATAAATACAACCATATAAAAGTTGATTTCAATTCCAGCATAAAAACAAAGTAAACTTTATCAAGTACAGTAGATTAAATACGAGCGACCAATAATGTTAAGGAAAAGTGACACTGGACAGGCAAGCGAGAGGAAGCGAAAGGAGAACTTCAGACATGTTTTCCTTTTTTTGTTGATGCTGTCAAAAATGGTTTAGTTGTTGACCAACCTGTTCCGCAAAACAATGCGTTATTCATATTAATTTATGCATCAACACATCTCATTTCATCCTAATATGTAGGCCTCGTCTACAGGGAAGAAGAGTTTATATGATATCAGATGTTATGTTGGTCACACTTCACATAACAAATGCACACTACAATGCTTTACTTCCATTGACTTTAAATTAATGTAGCCTTGGCCAAGAGGATTTGAGGTCAGAAGGTGGTACCCATCGTTCATTGGGTGTTACAACCTGTCCACAACACCCTTCTTATGGTGTGTCATGATTGGATGAAAATTGTTTTGTTATTTTCAGTTCACTGGAACTGGTCCTCAAAGGACCTGGGTGGTGCTGGTTTTTGTTCCAACCGATCAAGCATACACAGTTTAACCAATGAGGTTTCAGCTAAAACAAGCAACACCAGACTGGCGATCAACAGAATACACTCTGAAGACTCTTGATTCGTCAAAAGGTGTCAGTGTGACCATTATTTACAAACATTTTCTGCCCATAGAGTTGATCAGACCACAGAAAAGTTCCTCTGTTAAACTCTGAAGGACCATCCTCAACACAGGCACATCAAGATAAGACGAGAGGTGCGTGTGAGAGAGAAGGAAGAAGGGTAGGTTGGAAAGAGGAGAGCTTTGTGGCCATCGATGAAACTGGTTCCACTCATGACCCATGTTGGATTACAGACCTAGTCTAAAACACATGCAGCCTAAATTCTTCTTATGTTTTTTGCACTTTAGTTTTGGCGTGCGGAACCCGTGGTGCAGAGGTGAACTTAACAGATTCACAGCAAGAAAGTTGCATGTTCGCTTCCAGGTTGGGAGGGAAGCAACTTTTGACCTTTGTGGAGTTTGTATGTTCTCCCTCTGTTGCGTGGGTCTACCTAGGATACTCCAGCGTCCTAAAAATGGCTTCAGCTACCCATAAGAAAATACTTGGCAGAAGATGAATAAATGAGTTTGGGCAAGTGATAGTTTAAGCATCTCCATTACTATTCAATTGTAATGGGTAAACACAGTAAACGGAGAAAGACATAAAAGCAACAACTGTTTAATTTCCGTCAAGCATCAAATGCACTTGAATGATTGCCACATCACAAAAGAAAATAATGGGGTGAATGTTGAAGTGATTTTCCTGCCCATCCTGTTTTTAAAAACATGCTGCCCGACCTGTTCATGCAAATCGTCATCATCAAGTTAGCTATTCTTAAGTCACTAAAAAAGAACTTCAGTTAAATTAATTTTTGAGAATAGAACATATAATAATCAACAAACAACATTATGTGATTTACATTTGACTGGCAATGTTGACTTGAGCTTTCTGAATTCTATGCATAATGTAAAGTGGACGGACCCCCATTAAACCTTCAAAGGTTACAGCGTAAAATGCTTCAACTGAGAGTCGAAATACTGTATATGGTCAGACATTATTAAATAACAAAAACTAAAAAAGTGAATAACCTGACCTAAGAGTACGATCCAGACTCGATACTCTTTTGAATCAATACGTTTTAACTTTTATTTTACATTATCAGGTTTCCCACAGCTTAAAGGCAAGTTCAATTCAAGACCAACTCAGGAAACAACCAAATTTGAAAAATAATAAAAACCCACCACAGTTATTATATAGGTTTGAGGACAGTTGTAACTAAATGTTTGTATTCATTTGAGATGAACGTGAGGTTTAGTCAACTGAAAAACTAATTTGATTGTGCAGATTTAAAGGTAATTCCTGAACAAAAAACATTGTGTTTAGAATATGTTGCCTGGAACCGTTTTCAGCTATGAAAAAACATTGGTTTGAAACCAAATACTTTTTTGAAAAATAAATAAACATGTTTATTACCAGATATTTTCAGATTTAAAACTATGATAATATCCGGATGTGTTTTGATTTAAAATATTGAAATGCCAACTAAGTCCAATTTTTAGATTCATAAATTGAATGCCTTTTAAGACTTTTTAAGGATCCGCAGATTCTCTGGTTAGACATACATTTATTTGTCCAGGTCCGGGCAGAAGACACGGGATTGAGGATCTACTAACCAGTTACCTCATGTGTGTCACCGTGGTTGAATTAAACCACCACACCCATGTCGGACTAGACCTCAACCAACTAGATGAGCAAGTTTAATAACAAATGCTAATCATTTTTAGTGGAAAGCAAACGTGACCAACGTAAACAAACAAAAAAAGTAAAATACGTCAGCTGGGCGAGAGACGTGGTGATTTATTTATCATTTTTTAAGGAGTCAAATATTTGGATCATACATGAGATGCACATTGGAACCAGTTAAACGGCTCAGAGTTGTAGTTCGTCAGTGTGGAAGTTAGAGAAGATACCCTCAGCATCACAGACGTGCTAACCTAAAGTTGTGCTAACACCAATGTAGCCGCGGCGGCGTAACATCAAACCCCGACATGACGCACACAAACGAGCGCCATACTCACCTAGTTAGTGATGTTGTCAGGTTGGCGATGAACGCAGATTCCCTCCTGCTGTCAATATGTGTCAAGCGAACAGTTGTCTCTTCCTTGAACGGGAGTTCCTATCCGGCCACTCTGCACTCTCACCATAATCTGGCGAGTGATTACGCCTCCATGGCCGCGCGCTGATTGGTTGGCCCGGTGTCACATGGGTAGGTCAGCCCCGCCCCCGGACGAATGAGACAACTGTGTCGGTGTCACCGGACCGTCTGAGAGGGACGTGGTTATGAACACACGGATATATGTTTTTGAACATTTACAACAAATAGAAAGAGTTTTAAAATAACTGAAAAAGTGTAACGTCGGATGGAAGGTTGTTTATTGAGGTGGGAGTTTGGGAGGCGATGTTAAAGTTCACTGCTTTCATAAAATATTCCCCTTCATCCCGTCATCATGTAATATCCTTTATTTATTGTCTTTGCACTGATCAAATAACCTCAATTCATTTTAGGGCAAAAGCAGACGGGCCACACTTTCTTTTAGTATATACACTATGAAAGTTATATACAAGAATATCAAATAAATATCATCATTTGAACTCATAAAAACAACATAACAATACAATCGTTTAAAAAAGAACAGAACACTCATGACAGTTAAAAGAGCTGCCCATACAGGAATGCACATTTATGTTCCAGGATTCTCACATAACCTCTGAAAGGTCATGGAATGCATCATGATTCAACATGTCATCCGTCCACCAATAGATACCACCAATAGCAAATAATGACTGCTTTTGAGGTAGCTGTTGAAGAAATCTTTCAGCAGTTGACATCACCTTTTTGTAACGTTTGTTATTTTTGTGGTGTGGGACGACACGTCATGTTGTATTGTCATTGCTGGTTAACTGGTTTCAACCTATTCAGTCACATTTTTTCCTCAACTTTACTACACGTGTATTAATAGTCTTGTCTATTCAATCTAAACATATTTACTTTCCATATATACTTTGGTTTAATAAATATAAGATAGATTATTTTTCTTTTTTTTTTTAATTTAGCAAAGCAGGTTTAAAAAACGATCAGCCTATTGCAACCAACCAACTCTCCACTATCTATTTATTTATATTCTGTACTGACATCCCCATAAAAAAAATCACGTGTTGTTTTATCAACAATGGCAATACATGTTTTTTTATTCTTATTCTGACAATTGTACCATCTCTTTCTTGTCCAAGGTTAAGAAGTTGCCTCTGATCACCTTTTTGCTTCAAGTCAGCCTTATTTAAAGACTACAGCGTGAACATAGTAGTATGTACACTTCTGGCCCGCAAGATGGAATTCACACTGGATTGGACACTGCCAGGGACTCTAGTCACCAGCCATTTGTCACCAGTTCTGTTAATATTAGGATCTTACCTTAGGATCTTATCACTTTTTATTTAACCAATGATGTGGTCTGTTGGCTCCCTCTGTACCTCCAGTTTGTTTATCAATTTATTTCAATCTCATTTGTACTCATTGTTTACATATATCTGTGGAATAAATACAATGGTAAAATACCCTATTCTTTACAGTAATCACAAAATGTTTTAAGATTTCTAATCCAGTGGTAATTAAAGTCCTTTATACTCCTATGGAGTATTCTTATAGTTTTAGTTTCATGCAAGTCATTGTTTTAGTCATTTATTTATTTAATAATTAATGATATGAGACATCATGATAAACAATTGAAACAATTAACCATACAGACAAACAGATTGTATATTGTCAAGGATCTCCAGACACATATTTGCTTGCACTTTTTTGTGAGCACTCTTGTGAGTATATGGTTTACTCAAGTATAATCCATTTAAATTATCGTGCCATTCTTTGATTCCTGTAACAAATTAAAAACATACTTTCCAAGTACACTTAATGAGCTTTATTATACCTTGTGATACTTAAATTTATTTTTTTTTATTTACATTTTTAATATCTCATGTACCATTAAGTAGTAGATTTTTGCTGTCAAAATGTGGTCCAATTATCTTGAAAACCAAAATGTGTCTATAAGTTAACAATGTTCTTAATTACTGAAATAGTTTATAGTATAGAAGGAAAACTTTGACAGTATAGAAAACGGATGCATTTTTCTCCAGGAAAAAAAACAAGTCTTTATTTTCTAACAAACATGTCACTTGGACACAATGACAGGCTGTAAAATCAAACAGATGAATGGTCATGGGCAAAGATATTAAACTATTTAGAATGATCAAACCAGTGGGGGGAGCCTTTACCAGAACACGCATTAGAAGAACGATTGGATGAGTCAGTGGGAAACCTATAGTCACTCTGGATTGGAGAGAGTTTTTTGTAAGGCACTCGAGTCTGCACAGGAAAATCACACATGTATGCTCGGTGCTTGATTTAAAAACACATTAGAAATAATGTGATGTTCTACTTTTGAATATTTAGCAGGAACATATTTGTACAATGAATAAAGAGGAATATCTTTAGGTTCTGATTTTAATATAAAAAGGGACAAAGAAACTTTTGCAAGAAATTGCCACAAGTTGGAAAAACAGTAGAATAAATATAAATACACCAGAGGGAAGGTGAGAAATAAAATTTACTGAATAAAATCGACTTTACATTCAAGTCAATATACAACGCAGCATTTTGCATCAAAAAAAACAAAAAGAAAAACAACAAACAGCATGTTCTTTTAGCAAGTGGGTCAGCCAAGCCCACCCCACTGGGACCAGTGTAAGAGAAAATCAGAAGGTGTCCTGAGGTCAGATTTGACAGTCTATTGGAACCTGCAATACACAGTTTATTACATTTGGGGAAAAGCCCATTATGTTTACATATAAGAATGAGGTTTAACATCCGTGATGCTGACGGCTCCAACACAATCCTCACCACAAGAGCAGAATCTGCAGTTGATTCCGACAGGGGTTTCTGAGCATCGGCATTGGTCAATATAGAGGGGCCAGAACAGAAAACAAAAGAGCTGAACAATTTGTGAGAACACGTAGGAATCGAAATATTGGCAAGTGAGGGTCCAAAATGTCCGCTGCAGCAAGTCTCCTTTTGAGGCTCACATTTATCCAAACTGAAAGAAGAAGTTCCCAGGGCCGGAATCTGCAAACACAGGCTGATATTAGAAACATTTACAACACAAACACACAAGAAAAATCCCTCTCAATGGATGAATAATAAAGAATAAAATGCATCTCAACATCTCAATCTGATTTAAATTTCATATCATTAGCCTCAGCTACTGAGATAACCCTATTAATGGCTGGATGTGATGATGCAAGCCTGCATTTAAAACATTCTCTAGTAATTTCTACTAACTAAGTATGAAGTAAATATAGTTTTAACTCCTAGAAAGGAACTGAAGGCGATCTGATGATATAGATGGTATAGAAAAAAAAGTTTAACTAGACGCTACAATGGTTCTAAGTACAACCCTCAGTCAAACTAGTTTGACTTTAAAACGTGTTACGAGTATAAAACAAATATTTGGATAATTTCCAGCAATTATTTTTGGACGAGGAAAACTGAGCAAGGTTTGCAACCGTCAAGCGGAGATGCATTTCTGCCTATAAATCCAAAAAGGATTGGATTAGCTGCCATGAAGGCGAGTAGAAAATGAGTAAAGTTTGAATTTTGGGTGAACTTTCACTTTAACTTGACAGGTCATAATGCCATATTTGTTTATTTGTAAACAGAGGTGAGCTGAGCTCAAGTGCAGCCATCAAGGCTGGACAGTGCAGTGATGCACATTTGGGCCAGTTCAATTGCTAATCACACTAGAGGTCCTCAAAAAAACTGTGGCATTTCAGTTCTATTTGAAAACGGGCTGATCCAATTCAAACTATTAGGGCTACCTCTCTAAGACAGGCTCTTTTGACAAAGAAAGTACTGATCAATTTGTGGAACTGGCAGAGGGCTGGTCCAATCAACACTGGACTTGCACACATCACTGTGCTGATTCCAAGACTGTGTTGTATCGAAGTCCTGCATTTACTTGAAGGAGTTGAAAAAATGGACGCATGAAAAAAGGAGATGAAGGGGAGGGTTCTATTGTATGTAAACGGGTTGTAGTTTGGTTAATCCCACTCAAACCATAATAACTTGCTAATTATTAATTTCCCATTTAAAAATTAAATGCACTTTTGACTTTGAAACTTTCATCAAGTTAATATGACTAACTTTATAACTAAATTAACAACACTGTGCAGCAAGGTTTACAGGTCCAGCTTTGAATCAAAGATATCGGTAAGGAAGTTAACCATTAAGCAACCATCTTGGTTGTAAAGGCCACTCATTAAGCAGGAACACCGAAATACTTTATTGGAGTTTTTCTCTGGTTGTGCTCCATAAATTCTTACTTTAATTCTGTTTTGTAGTTATTTTCAAAGTTCCAACTGACTGATGATATCAACATCAATTTGTGTATTTATTCAAAGATTATGTACTGGCCTTAATAATGTTATGCAAATGCAGCAGGTTTGAGTCCAAACTTACCAGGACTGGAATCAAAAGTATATCCTCCACCACCCCCTCCACCTCCTCCTCCTCCTCCTCCTCCACCTCCTCCACCGAAGAATGCCCTGAAGATGTTGTTTGCATCAAAGTCTAGAAAAAAGAAACATGTATGCCGATGAATGAGTCCACTTTCTATAGCTGAACAAGACCAGCTTTAAATGTATTCCAAAATATAGCAGACGTGCAAGAATGAGATACAATATATCAAATAAAAGTACTTGATTGTTCATGAGTTTTTCTTCTTTTTTTTAACCAGAGTTAAACTAATTCAGAAGCAGTATTTTAAATAAGATAATTTAAAAATTGTGCACCAAGTTGTGTAAAGCAATTAAAAAAATTAATTTGACAGGACATTAGTAAGAGCAGGTCTGCATTCCAAAGGTAATACACTCGCCGTACCTCCACCATCGAAGCCGCCATCATCAGTCAGATCGTGCCCGTTGTCATATCTGAGCTTCTTTTTTGGGTCAGAAAGCACTGTGAAGGCCTCGCCCACTTCCTTAAATTTCTTTTCCTCCTCCTTTTGAACCTCTGGGGTGGCAGCACTGTGGCGATCTGTCGCAAACACAAACGCAATTTAAGACCATAAAATAATTGTCCATGTTAATTCTGTTAGTGTGAATGCTGAGAAATACCTGGATGATGCAGGAGTGCCCTTTTACGGTACGCTTTTTTGATTTCATCTTCTGAAGCATTCTTGCCTACCCCGAGTACTTTGTAATAGTCTTTTCTCTTGCTTTTTTTCAGCTCCAACTGTGCCGATTTCAGGAGCTGCTTGTGGTCTGAGGATGAACATTTTAATTGAGTAAGCGGTATATGCGGTTATATTGACAGAATCGTTATCCAAGTCAAAAGGCTATCTACCTGATGTCTTCTCTGTCTGGTACACCTTTTCATAGTCCCTTACAGCTTCTTCATACAGCTCTGTGTCCATGTAACTGCAGTTTCCACACAGAAAACAGGGCAATCCATCACAAGAGTGCAAACAATACAAAAAACAAGGAATTTGATTTTCATTCTTTCCTTCTTCCACCACTCACAAAAGTCAATAAAACATATCTATTGTAACCAAAACTCCTCATGACTTGCATGAGAGGATAGATGAGACTACATTATGGTTATGACTCTAGCACTATTGGTTTGAGAAATAACATCCGTCACATTATGTATTGTTCTGTCAACGATATTCGACAGTGGCTAAATATTACCACATGAAAAACTACAATATCTGAAAATCTATTAACTGCCTTACAAATTATCACCATTTACATCTCTTTCGCAGATATACAAAAATAAACAGAAAACAAAATCTCTGACCCATGATGTAAATCAAAGGGCTACATTGTAGCACAACTTTAAAAATGGAAAAAATGTGATTTACTATTTTTTTCAAATCAACTAAGACTTTTACCCACCATTGTGCTCTTCTTAGGTATGCCTTTATGTACGAGTCATCTAGTTTGATTGCACTGGAGCAGTCCTCAATGGCTTGGTTTAGCTTCTTCAGCTGGTCACAAGAAATAATTATTGAATTTAAATTTCTAGAAGACCACAAAGACAATATCACCTTACCTTTGCTCCTGCTGTGGCTCTGTTGCAGTATAGTTTGGCATTTGTCTTGATGTTGTTAGGGTCAATTGCAAGTGCTTCAGTGTACAGATGATATGCAGCGTCATAGTTGCAGATTTTGAACGCACCATTGCCTTCATCTTTTTTGGCCTTCAGGGCTTTGGCATCCTGCAGCAGATTACAAGAAAGGTATTACTAGACAGATCAAAAATACTAATTTACGCTATCTAAACATTAGAAACTGAACCTTATAAAACTATTTCAAACAGAAACGATTTAAAGGTTAAATCAGTAGGCAACATCAAAAAAGCCCTCAGATTTTCATAGATATCAAATAATAGAGAAGCATAAACTCAGGTAAAGGCTATTAGACAATACTTTCCATCTCAACATTGAGAAAAGGGGAATGTCGATGTAAGAAAATATTTTTAAAACCAAGTCCATTAAAAAAATAAAGAGAAACTATTGTCCACTAGAGGGCTCTAAAATGCAAAAAGTCTAAAGCTGTAAATCCAAACCAATGGTTTTCAGCATACATACTGCATATGCCTTGAAACATTGTCAACTGTGCAGTGAAAGATGAACCGATTTCAGCTGTTTGTTGCTCCGATAGCCCGTGTACACCAAGCTTATGCTGGTACCAACTAAAACGGGGAACTTTAAATACTTGTTTTTAAAGCAGGAAAGATGCTGCTGCCACCACAGTTGCACTCAACTGCTGAACTGCAAGGTTGTTTTTTTACAAGACCTGGAACCTGTGTCTGGTGAACATTGAATGAGATGGAGAAGAAGCTTATGTACAGCTTAAGATTCCACTAAACAATTGATGATGGTGGTGTATATGTTTAGACATATTTGGGCTTTTAGTTCTATTAATTCAACCAAAAGAGAGTGGAACGACCCCTAATGTCACTGATGTGAAATTTGATGTACCCTAAAATCGTTCCAAAACGTATGCAATTTATGCAGTGCATCGAAATTCATCTAGCAAATAGTATCACAACAGCCCTATTGGTTTGGTGACTTTGGTCGTTGTTTTTTTGCAATTGATGACAACAGAACAAAAACTAAATTTTGGTATGGTGACATGCTGTGTGATTCTTCAAAAAAAATGATGTGTGGTGGATTCAAGAAAAGATCAGCAAACAGTCGAAATGGATAAAGAAAACCCTCCTTCTGAAATTCTGTTGTAACAGACAGTACTGCGCTTCATGCTAGTACAAATCATGTAATTGGTGATAAGAATGAGCAGTGAGATTATCAGCAGAAGAATCCTTCTTCCTTTAGTAATAATTACCATATTTTGGATCCACCATGAAGTTAATTATTCTTTGAGGTAAAAAGGAAATCTTACTCTGCAAGCAAGCCGGGCCTTTTCGTGGTCTGGTGCCATGCGCAGAGCCTGAACGAAGAACTGAACTGCCTTGTCGATGCAGTCCTCGTAGTACAAACAGAGACCTCGGACATACAGAGCATCTGCGTTTGTGGACTCGAGTCTCAGGATGTCACTAAAAAAAAGAAAGTAGCTTTTTAATACTGTAAATTACACTTTTATAATCAAGATACTTGTAACAACATGTATCCAATTTTGCACACAAACAAAAGGTTAGACTATGTTTAACTACTTTACTTTTTTAACAAAGTTGCAAGATCATTTGTTAAAACAAATGTATGTATATTCAATTGGCTCACTGTGGGAGTAAGTTTGGATGTTTTCAGCCTGGGAATAAAGCCCCTATTAGGCAAAACTTGTGATGCATTTTTCATTGCCAACATTTAACTTAATTTGCAGGCAAACGTTGAGTGCAAGCTATGCATGCACACAAACACAGAAGAGAATGATCTTGCCCTAAATTTCTACATGAATGTACCTTAAACATATTAACCAAAAATTATTTTTGTAAAACGTAGGAAAAGGGGAATCCTACATTATCACAGAATAGATTGAAGGAACATACAACACAAGAATCAAAACAGTAAAAGGGTATGATTGCACCTTGCAACAGATTGAGCCTCTGGGTAGCGCCCCAGGAGGGCTAAACACTCTGCCTTCAAGATTTTGAAGCGGTGGCAGGCAGAAGCCAGAGCAAGGGCCCGGTCCATACAGTACACCACCTGGCACAGAACAAGTGACACAAAATAAGACAAAAAAAATGGCTTTACTTCAATCTTTTAAACACACACATGCTTGCTCACAGAGTAAATGTAACAGGGTGAGCAAACAGATGCAGAAGTGTTATCTAAAAATATTGAATACCTTTCTAAAATCCCTCTTTTCAAAACCAAAATCTGCCAGTCGCTCAAACTCCAGCACGGTGGCTGCATTCTTGTTCTGAAACACATTTAAATTAAGACAAGCAAGACAGTTAGTATAACAAGTTCTCAGTGACATAGACAAACCTAAAACATAGCATAACCAAATAAACATTTCTACTTGTGTTTACACCTTATATATAGAATTTATAAACTAAAAAGATATATTAATTTGCATACATGTCCAGGTTATAAAGTATGTCCATCCATCCATCTTCTTGGATGATCATGTACTATAGTGGGGCTGTACAATATATACATTTGAAACATACAAGCCATCTGAAAACTGAGTTTAAATGTTATCCTCTTAAAAAAAGATTACATATACAAATCAAGAAAGTATTTTATTCACATTAAAATTGTTTTCACATATTTGATTATATGCATCAAAGCATCATCTAGATCAAGGCTATATATCAAGATATATTTAGTACATCTCGATACAAGTATAGATTTCATCAATATTTAAATGCCGTTCTCCATGTTAACACTAGCACAGGCCGACATAACTCACCTCTTGCTGGGCTTCTCTGTGGCTCGGTTCCAGCTCCAGAACTTTCTTGAAACAGCGACTTGCTGCCATGGCATTCCCCAGTGAAAGGTGGCATTTACCCTCACGTAAATGACCCTATCCGTAAAAACAGAACCGACATCAATAACGCAAATATAAATGGCCTCTGGATAATATGCAGTCACTATGGAGCATCTAGAGAAACTGACCTTCATGAAGCAGTCGTCCAGTCGCACAGCTCTCTGAGAATCTTCCAGTGCCTCTTGGAAGCGATAGAGCATCATCAAAGTGGCTGCTCTGTTGCCATAATAACTTGCATTTTTGGGGCAGGTGTCTTCGAAAAGAACAGAGGACACCATATAACAAACTATCGATTGCAAATTAAGCTCTGCTGTATAGATATATGACTCTTTTGAGGACTAATAGCCTGGTCCAGTTCAGCATTAAGATTAAATACATCCTGTATACATCCGGTGTCGCACGGGGCTAAAGCCTAACGTTGCTATCCTCATTTTATTTGAAATTTATTTTTCTTTACAGTCAATTAGACTGACCAGAAGCAATAGTGTATATTTTTGAAAGGCAAAGTTAGAAAGGTGAAAAGTGCATTTTCTGAGTATCTGGTCATGGATTAATCATATAATTATCTATAATTCGCATGACATTATTTGCTCATTGCCACTATTTGAATCTTTTGTTGTTTATTTGCACATTAATAAGACAAATATTTAGGTTTGTCATTATCCTTAAAGGCTGCTAATTACAACTTTGTTGTTGGTTTTTTTGTTGATTTGCACATTTATGAGAAAAAAGGTTACAATTAGCGCTATTTGAATGTAAAAATTATTGTTGGTGCTTTTGTTTATTAAAGTTGTGCACATGAAAGTAATTATTTTCTTAAATCTTGGTAAATAATTGGTATCGAAGTATCAAAATAATGCACTAGTATTGGCATCCACAACTGAAATAATTACACACAGCTCCAAAATAAAGCAAGAGAAAAACTAAGCAGTTTCTGTAGTGCGTTTGCAAATTGTTCTCTGAAAATCTATATAGTTGTGTATCTTTATTGTGGTAGAAAATCACCCATAATTGTGATAAAATATTTCTTTCAGATCCCCTTCTCTAACATCTGATGTGCGGACAATTTAACAAGTGGATTTTTATAAACCAGAATCCTTACCTATGGCCTTGGTGTAATAGTTGAAAGCTTCAGAGTAATCCTTCTTGCTGTAAAAGATGTTTCCTTGTTCTTTGAAACCTTCCGCTTGTCTGGAGAGAGAATGAAAAGATGAGATAATTTACAGATATATCACACCTAAAATAAGATCTAAATTTAACATCATCAGGAGCTTCACATTTGATGAGTCAAGGGGCCATCCAAGGTAAATTGTTGAGACTGTTTTTTTGTTCAAATGGATTTTTTTGTTATTTTTAACTGTTCCATCTTAACTATATACTCAAAGCTATATAAACAAAAACAATTGATGCCATGTTTCCTTATCCCTTAACCATCTGATATTGTATAAAGAGTTCTTTGCTCGACCCGATCTTGTAAAAATGATTCAGGCTGCTCAATTATGCGCAGGATCCACCTCGATTGCTTGAGTTTTATACGGAACTTTTGCACTAGAACCTTTTTAGAAAATGTAATAGTTTGATAAAAAAAAAGATCAGAGAACTCCACAGGACAAGAGCAACTCTGTATCTTTCCTCAGATTTTCTATCCCTGATGATAACAATCTTTACTTGGCTAGAACATTACTTGCGAAGATAAAATAACGTATTTGCCTTTCTCCAACTATCAAATGGAATCATATGATCAACATACTTGTCAGGTGTGACTTGAATCTAGGGATTACTCAGTAGTCATTTATAGAAAGTAAAATATTTTTATTTGTAAAGCGCCTTTTTAACAGACCAGGGTCACAAGGTGCTTAAATAACAAATGAATACTCAGTTAAAAATACTCACAAATTTAAAAACTTTAAAAGGCAAAGACAACATGTTGAAAAAAATATCAGGTCCAAGTTAGATTTTGCACAATTAAAAAAGTCTTAAGATGTTTCTTGACGGAGTCAGAAGACTCCATCGAACGCAGAGGGAGAGAAAGAACTTTCCAAAGCTTAGGAGCCTGGAAGGATTTCTCTCCTCTCATTCAAAAGCCAGATCGAGGTAAAATGCTTAGGTTATATAGTATTTATATATTCATATGTATTTAGTGATCTCTAATAACAATGGTTGTATATGTATCTGCCAAGGATAAATAGTTGGGTTACCTTTAAATCAGAAACATGAAATGATTGTTATAGTATCAGATCTGATGTTGAGATACACAACTGGGACTATTAAGCTGACATATTTCGCCAACAATGCTAGGCTAGTATGCTGTCGACGCTGTTTTTAAGGACACAAGTAGGGTGTGTTTAGAAGAACAACGATACAATTTTTTTCTCCCGATAACGCCCTGCACTGTCACGATTAGTACAAAACAATATACATTTAGGCTCACTGGTACTTAAGAACACGTGACAACACATGATAACATATATTATATTAATTTAGTTGTATGTACTAAAACAGGGTGACGTTTCAAATTCTTAACAATTCTGCATATAAATAAATGATCGAGAATGTGTTTTCTTATCTTTATTAGTAGGATGCTATAGCTCGTTAGCTAGTCTGTGTTAGCACCGAGGCCAACGTGTAGTCTTGTCAACCAACATCTCGCCAATCTCACTCATTTCTTGGAAATCAATACAACAGCAAAATAAAAGGCGACCAACAGTGTTTTACTTACCGTTCCATGTCTGCCTGGTTGTGAATTTGTGGCTCTGAGTCCACCGGCACGTCCATATCAACAGCTGCCATTTTGACTGGAAAGAATGAAAAGACGTCACTTCCGGGAGAAGCTGTTTTTAGGTCACATGAAAAGAGGTCACACTAGAAAACGGCGTTTATCTAGTTTCACCATTATCAAATTGTGGCGATTAATAAATAAACACATTATATAATACAAACATAGATCATTGTTGTCGCATTCGTTTGCGAATTCGTTTGTTTCAAACATAATTAAAATTAACTATTGGAACACTGTCTCATACATTTTGGAGCTGCGGTGTAATAGATAGAGAGAATGATCTAATACGTCGTCTGTGATTATGCTTATTTATATCCGAAGAAAACAGATATATTTCACCATTTTGCTGAAACTGCTTTGAGTTAATGCATCTGTTGTAAACATGTTTACTATGACCATATGATGAATGGTTTTGAAACTTTGTGTGACACAGGTATGATGCCTGTAGTATTGCAGCGCGACAGGAAGATCCTTTTTATGCTGTAATCAACCCATCGTAAAACTGACTTATGAAGAAAGGTATTTTGAATGCACTTGCACAACTACAGTAGTCCCTGATCAAGCCTATTGTTAATTCACTGCATGTGGATTCTTTGAATCAGGTGCTGATGTTGTCAGTTATCAGTAAAGTGCTGGCCGTGTTGCAGGATACACCATTATCGTCCCACTTTTTAAAATCTGCTGCAGTTTCATGAAGACAGTTTGATGAAAAGATACTAGTGGCACTGTTTCAACGACATTATCAGGACCCCAGACTGCATATACCAGAATTTATAGTTTCAACACTGACCGCTGAATGTCCTTGTATTATCCCCATGCCCCACTTAACCATCATGCACATTCTGTCTACTCATACGAACCTTGTAGACATGCCAGTATTGTCATGTTGTTTAAAACAGGTGGCTTGTGCAGTTCATACAGTTAGCCACAAGCATGCTCAACCTTCACATGCACAGTACAAAATGGTATTGTTGACAAAAATACTGGAAGGTTATAAAATGAATGAATCACCAAATAAATGGGATGCGCTTTATTTACAAAGTCTCAGCATGATCAGGATACATGTCACACACAACAAATAACAGCAACACATCCACAATATAATTGTCTCTTAGGCTTTACATAATGTTTCATCTTTTGGCTCAACATGACACTTTCTCTTGATTTCTAACTGTATAAAAAATGATCTCTGACTGAAGGACTGAACTTGGAAGGAATCTCTTTTGGTGCGGCTCTCTTAGTGTCCACAGTCTAAGAAGTTAAACCCCTTGTCTGGTCCTGCATGTTTGAGCCTCCACGTGAGACCTCAAAGTCAGAGCCCAACCTTTATTTCTTGCCAAATAACTATCACATTTGTAGTAGCCCTTCAGATCCCACAGTGACCTTGGTGTTTACAGCGTTGTATCAAAATGGTTGGTGAAACCTGTTAGAGGCTCAGGTAGTAGAGCGAGGCCTTCCCAACGTTCAAGCGAACCATGTCTATGTTCCTCCCGCAATCCGTTCCCAAATTCTCCAGTAAGGGACATGTTCAAGATCCACCATATCTTCTCTTTCCTGTTTCACCATCTCTATGTTTAACAGTCACCTTAAAACTCTGCGTTTTGATGAAGCCTATATTTGGGACTACCTTAGGCTTTGCCCAGACCAGCTCTTAGTCATGCTTCTTTAAGTTTAGATTTCTGGGGGAGTTATTTGTACACTCTGTCTCTTTCTTTTTCCTGCATCATGCCTCATCCTCTTCACGCATCTTATCCACCCCTTCCTCAATATCTCTCCCAGAGCTCAACCTCCTTTTACAGTACTGTGAAAGCATACTGCTGGATCTACTTTGAATAATATCACATTCATTCATTGAAATTACATTGTACAATAACAGATTTACTCTCTGAAAGAAAGTTGTACTTTTATTTAGACAAATTGAAACATGATGTTGATGAGATTTTTATTAAACAAAAATATAGAAAGGGTATGTTTGAATCTATAACACATTTCATCTCCAGAAACTTTATACTGCTAAAACTGATAAATTCTATAAAAAAAAGTTAATATTATATTAAATGGGTATTATTTGTTCACACAATATTAAACATGCATACCTTGTTAACTTAGCAATATTTAAGCTGTCGAAACAACAAAGAACATGACATTAAATCACAGCACAATCATGACATTACAATACAATACAAATATTAACAATGTCAACAGTTTTGACCATTGTGACCCTTTTTAACATCTGTATTAGGTATGAGGTTTTCATTCACCATTCTCCATGTTCAGGCTTTCGTCATGGAAGAGGGGTTGGACTCTCTCTGATTTGTCACTATACATACGGAGAGAAGATAAGAGGAGGATTTGAGGCCCTCAGTGGTCCTGGTGCAGGCATAAAGAGTCTTGGGCTTATCAGGGAACCCTGTAAGATGGCTGTGGGACCTTGTGCCGCCTGTGGGGTGAAAGGGGAAGACATGGTGCAGAAAGCAGTAGCATTTAAGGGGTTTGACTGTAAACCTGATCTCAGGATCTTGGTTTGCAAGATCAGATTATTCTGAAACACAAGAAAACATAAGAGATAATTATAGTTAGATAGAGACATTACCCTTACATTTAGAATAATGTACATATATCATTGAATTTTCCCTTTTTCTTTATTTTCAATGTCACTCATTTTAATATTTTTGCAATATTCAGAATTAGGATAGTTGAAAATCTTAGTTCACTGAACTGTCCAGCAAATGTTTTGTTTATTTAAGTTGACACTTACCGCTAATGCTGCTGCAAACAGCAAGTTATTTATTGGTAAAGACTTTGGTTTGACCTGTTGTCTGAACAGTTGCTTGTGTCTGCGACTATTCATGTGCTGAAAGGAAACAAGTTAATCAAGAACAAACAGTTGGTCACAAAAGTGAAAAGAAACATGGCATTACACAGGTATGAACTTAGCAAACCTGTTGAAGTTGATTCCCAGAGTTGACGCTAACCTGACACCTGTCGCAGTAAAAGGGCTGCCTGGACCCTGGCCCTCTGGACTTGTTGTTTGGACTTTGCCTTGGTCTGATGTTTTGTCGTGTAGTAGAAAAAATCTTGAATCTGTGTTGTGATTTACCCTCCAGCTTCTGTTTGTGTTTTAAACCTTTCCAAAACAGAAACAGAGAATCTTGAGTTTATAAAACCATAATTAAACCCCAAAATTGGAACCTTTTAAAAAAAAATTCAAAAGAAATTATAAAGGAAAAATGGTACAACTCCATCAGCATCATGCTAATGTGTTACACCTGTACAACAAGCTTAGTCTGACAACATGAAAAGTTGAGATTAATTTAAAAAGTATGTATGAATAACACAGAATCAGCAAGGGGGGATATGCATGCAAAGTTAAATGCTAAAGTGTTCAATGTTAATGTAACAGTTAGTTAGTTATTAAGTTTTCTTAAATCTTTCTGAATTACCATGTGACAGAACGAAAGTTGGGTTTAAAAAAACTTGTTTTAATGGAAAAAAAAGAACTCTGAAGTCAGATGCTGTGAGGTGGGGAAATCAGTTTATGGCTGCAAAATAAAAATAAAAAATTAAATGTAAATAGCTATGTAAACACATTTATGTACCATTTAAGTGATCTTGCAGCTGAACACATGAATTTACTTTCACTTTACACGTGGGGCAGTGTAGAGGAATGTTGTTAAATCTGGTCTCTTTGGGTTTATCTTGGGTCTCTTGCTCATCCCCTCCATCTCTCTCTGGGGGCTTCTGACATCTCTGAGCCAACCAGCAGGTGACTGGAGTTGAACCATCTGTAGGTAAATCAGTGAGATAAAAAAAAAAAAAAAGTCATTTATTCATTTATTTGCTGACAGCATCTTTGCGAGTAGTGCTCAAATAACCCAGGGCACACAAGGACAAAACAGGTCATGATGTACTACAGAAGGGTAAAAGCATAATATGCCCCGTTCAGTGGAAACTACATGGAAGCACCAACTTCTACTTTGTAGGAATGCACATCGAGGAGGAACTGAACCGGGGTGCCAACTCTCGGTACCAAAAATGCTGCAGCTTGGTGCTCCTTTAAACATATACTTCTTTTCTTCGTGTGTGAGTTTGTAAGTCATTTTTTATATTCACCTTTTGTAATCTCAGATGTTCTGTGGTATTGCAATTTAAAATGGGGGCAGTGTGTGAAGGACAGTGCGCAGGGCGAGATTGCTTTATTCTTTAGCATTGTTGGGCAGACACAAGTTGTGTGATTCTAAATAATATGTGATATTATTCAGACAATTTGATTTGTTTGACCAATTTTGACCAATCCCAGCAGAGTGGGTGTGGTTAAGGTAAACAAGATTTATCTCCAGAAAAAAACAAGAATTGGTTTCAGTGGCGGGGGCTTAAGCCCATTTTGTAAATATTTAAATTAAAAGAGAGTTTTATTTAAAAAAGTCACATACTGATGAGTAAAATAGAGGTCCAAGATCAATTTAAGAGACACTCAACTGAAAACATTAGTTACTCTTTGAATGCATTTATCTGAGGAATCATTCATTTTGACAGTGTTTCGGATTAGTAACTGGACCCAGGAGACTTAGCATGATCATTGCCCACAGTGTATCTGTGGCTTTTTGTTTATTCCTTTTATAAATTTCAGAACACTACTGCTACCCACTGTCCTACTAAGCCCATTTGAATTTGGTTATTATTAAAGATATGTCTGATGCTAGAAAAAGGTATCTAGTTGTATAGATATAAATGCAGGACAATATCGTTTAAATTTATTGTAAGTCTGAGTATTACTTTTAGTTGTTAGTGTCTAATGAATTCTGCTCATTCGTTTGATCAAAGGAAGAGCGGAATTTAGAATTAAAACAGTGAATTTATTAAAAGAAAAAAATGATTACAAAAGTAGGCCAGAAAACACCTCAATTACAACAGTTTACAAAAAATGCAGATTATTCAGAAATACCAGAAGTTCGAGCACTCAGTCCAGTCTTTGTCCGAAATCCTGGCGTACACCAAGTTTCTTTTAGAGGATAGCTGAAAACCTCAGAGGTATGTTATAGCTTGTGGAATCTGACTCCATTATGAATAACAGATGTTACTCTCATCCTTGGTATAATTTATTACTGACAGAGTCGCTGAACCTCAACTTTCATTTTTTCTTCATACTCCATTTCCCTTCACCTGGTTCACCTGATTTCTGGGTTTTGACATTTTGACAAGCCGATCCAGTTCTTATCTCAAAATGGAAGGAGTCCTGGCTCGGCAGCTACTCCTTAAATCATGTTTTTCATATATCTTACCTTGCTCGGGGACGGGAACGATACATAAAGGCCTCTTTTATTTATACCAGAGTCGCACACGATCGTTCGTACAAAGTTGAGGCACAGATGTTAGAGACTGAACCTTTTGAACCTTGGTTTTGGGAATGATACGTTTAAAAGATGAAATACAAGAATATGTTTTAATTCCGAGTTAAAAGGTAATATTGTCAATGTTAACAATTGATAAACATGAATATATAAAAAGAGGATGTATAATTTAACCCTTCAGTACCCACTGTTGGATGAAAAACAATTTCCATCTTGTTATTTTGAAATATGTTGTTCATATGTTTTCTATATCAGATCAGATTCTATATCAGTCATTTAATTTCAAGTATTCACACACTGTTTGAGCTGCTAATCCATAGTGTCCTCAAAATCCTCAGAGATTTGATTTGTTTTGAATGTAAACTGAAATGCATTGCCAGTTCATAAGGGATCAAATTCCAAAATGAGAGACGTATATTTGAAATTAAAAAAAATTAAGATGTAAGTACGAGATTAACGTGAGTTAAAAATCTTACCCGTACTTTCTTTCAAGTCCAGTCTAGTGTTTCCCAAAGTCATCCTCTTCTCTCTCTCCATGTCTTTTCCCTTAAGCGTAAGGTTTCCACATGTTTGTTTTCTTCGAGTATCGAAGGTAATTAGCTTGCAAGCATGTTTGTGGACACAGTGTGCCTTCGTCTGGGTCTGTAGCAGAAAAATAAATAGGAAATGTCAAAAACATCCTTTTTATTTATGTGCTACTCTGTCTCCAACGTGTGTGTGTGTCCCCTGACAGTTTACCAAAGCTGAAGTTAATTGATATATACAAATGTATATACATATACAGTACATTTAAAATAATAAAATGTGTATCCAAAAGTTTCTTTCAGGAACCAGTATCGAAGGGAAGGTATCTGTGGGAAGGGAAGGTATCTGTATTGTAATGGTATCATATTTCCAATTGATACCCAGTCCTAAAAACCCCAGATTGAAGTGATAAATAAATAGGCTATCCATGTTACAAATACAGTGTACATTGCCAATCCCTTGGTTGATGTGATGTGGTACGTTGGCCAGACACAGTGCCTTGAGAAGTTACTCCATTCCATTCGGACATGAGACAAATAAACAAACATGTTATTAATATATCACTTGCGCCTCTGTAATAGCCAGGGGGTTGTGGTCTTATCAGACTTTTAAAAAAGAGCAGGTTTGTTTATATAGGACTCAATACGTATAACAATATACTGCATATACGTGGCTAATTTCTTTTGTCCAATGTTTTAAGATACAGGAAAGACCTTACCAGTTCATACACTTTGTCATATTTTTATGTCTTGCGGGGCTGATTAAGGGGTTTTGAAATAGTGGTCAATGAGTGGTGAGCTGTTGGGATTTTAATGTTAGTCGAAAGGGGGGTGTTAATTATTGTCCTTCTTGCTCACAATAATGTTGACAGATTTGAAAAAACGCTACAAATCTGACAGATTGCGAGGGAATCTCCTGTGCACAGCACTCTTTAGATCCCCTTACCTATGTTCAATGGTATTTTAGGTCTGGACTCTGGCTGGGCCATTCCAAAGCCTCAATCTTATTCCGATTAAACCATTCATTTGTTGATTTAGATATGTGCTTTGGGTCATTGTTGTGCTAAGAGATGAAGTTTCTCTTCATCTTCATCTTTCTAACAGAAGATCCCTTATCTCTATCTCCCTACTCTCAGCTATGGTCACGAACGGTGGGTAGTGACCTAAAGAACAACGCCATATATACGTGTATAAGTGGCCGAAATAAGTTTTCCTGTAGGGTGGCTGGGCTCTCATTTCTAGATAGGGTGAACAGGGCAAACCTGGATAAGCGGAAGAAAACGTAACAAAACAAAGACAAAACTTGGCTTCATCAGACCATAAAACATTTTCCCAGATTTTTGTGTGGGAGATTTCAGACGTCTCACCACCCTACCCTATAGCTCACACATATGAAGAAGAGATTGTTGTCACATGTACTACACAGCCTGTACTGTGCCAGAAATGTGTGCAGCTTCTGAACTGTTGCTGTTGACCTCTTGGCAGCCTCCATGAGACCCCTTTGATGCATTGGAAGCTCTCTGTGGACCATGTTATGTGGAGATGTTGTTACAAATAATTTCAGGGAAAGCCTACTTGAACAGCTTTTACTTGTGGTTGAGTCACTTTGGTTGGTGAAAGGTGTGTGCCGACTTCAGTTTGAATGTAATTGGTTAAATGTGAACACAGCCACATCCCCAGTTATAAAAGCATGTGCACACCTATAGAACCACATAAAAGTTTGTTTTTCCAATTTTGTTGGACAGGTTATAGCCAACATTAAATGTGGAACAAGTTGTGAAAGAATTTTACTGTAATTTCTTACATGACAAAAACCTGGCATTTGAAGTGTCTAGACTTTATCCACTGTACATCCAATTTATAAATTCTGTCACGCTTAATCTGTAAAGTATTGATGTGTCATATTTTGCCAAAGATCAATAAAGTTTCATGAAGTCTTAACATAATGTATGTTTTTGCTCTCTCTCGCTCACAGACATGGTTGAAGAGTCAGATAAAGCAAGGCAGTATACAAAAGAGGAATACCCAATATTTTAACTAATGATAAGAAACATTTTGAACAGTCATGACTTCTCCAGTACTAAATAAACTAGTCCAGGCATCTGCTGGAGCAACTTCTCCAGTGTTGGGTCACTGCTCCAAGTGCATCAAAAACCATCTGCACTACTGTCGCCTTCACCTTCTAGGCTTTTTCTAGCTTCTTGAAGCCTATGGTATAGTTCCAGTTTCTCATGTTACTAGTTCCTTAACTTTTCTGAATGATGACTGGATCTCTAAATACTGACAGCAGTATAAAACAGTATAAACAAGGTGGCGAGTCGGAGATAGTTGACAACTATAAGTACCTCGGTGTGTGCGTGGACAGTAAACTGGACTGGTCCTTCAACATAGACCATGTTTATAAGAAAGTTCAGAGTAGACTGTACATTCTGAGGAGGCTCTGATCATTTGACATCTGCAGGAAGCTCCTCTGCATGTACTACCAGTCTGTGGTGGTCAGTGTCCTGTTCTATGCTGTGGTGTGTTGGGGTGGGAATGTGTCCAAGAGGAGTGTCAACAGGTTGGACAGGTTAACTTACTGGTGACAGTTGCATGTCACTCGACAAACGACTCCATCATGGATGACGATAGTCATCCTGTGAACAGTGTTATCAGCAGTTAAAGCAGATGGAGTGCACGTATGCTCCTCCCCAGATCACTAATACACTAATAAACTCAGCACTAACTATCTAATTTGATCATTGTACAGGGGATGTTAAAGTAACAAGGGTGTATGTCATTTTAAACTTTGACCTCACCGCATTGAAGCTCAGCAACAGGTTGTGTGGTGTGGCGGTGTTGCTTCTCAGATGCTGGAAGTGCTCCATCAGTGCCTGGGATTGCAGGGATCCAGTAAATAAAGGGAGGGATCCAAGCAGAGGGTTGATGTGACCCTTTGACATAACACCTAAACAAGAGAAGTTTTACAAATTCAACATCCGACATGTTTTTAATAATAAGGACTTCAGTGAAAATAATCTATCATAAATGTTAATTGCTAAACCGATTTGTAAAGGACTTTCTTGGCATATGGTAAAGCTCTGTATGAGGTGGAAGTTGAAGGTCATTCCCACCAGATATATCGAGCATGGCCTTCCATGTTTACCTGCCATATGGCATTGGTTGAAAGCAAGGTGAGGATCAACGCGATGTATATGCCCCCAGCTGACCGCCACCCCTAAGAGACTTGTTTTTTGGGCGTGCGAGACAGCTCGCAGATGGGCACCCTCCCTGCTCAACCTCAAAGAGGGTGCAAAAAGCATTTTCCTCATCGTAGTCTTCCTACGACTTGGAGAGAATATGTGGCTAAAGACTGCCAGGCCTCTAACAGGCCATTTCAACTTGCACAAATCTTGAGGAGGTAAATGGAACCAAGCAATCCATAGAGAAATGGATGTGATGTGATGTTGTAATTCTTATTTTTTTGTCCAATGTCAAACATATTCTGAGCTTGGTTGCAGGTTAAATGATGAAATAAACCCTTCTACTCCTGACATACACTTTATTTATTATTATTATTATTATAATTATTTATTTTATTACATTTTGTTTTGATAACAGCGTACTAAAAACCTACATACCATAGCCTATTAAAATTAGGTTTACATAATAAGCCAGCCACATAATAACTGAAGGAAGATTTGAACAGTGTATTCACCTGTAGCAACGGCCTTTGCCAGTCGTCTCAGCCTCCGCCTGTGTGTCCTGCCCTTGTAGTGGATTTGAGCCTGTGCACCCGAATTTAGCTGAATGTTGCATAGCTCACACATTGTAGCACTTCCTTGACGACGTTTGATCCTGTGTTTGGTCATGACCTTTGGCCTACCCTCTTTGTCATCGTCCTTCTTATCCTCTTGTCCTTCCTGCTCTCTTTTTGGTTGCAGTCTCCCGTCTGCCTGTTCAACCCGCATGGAACACTTCATGCCTAAAAGAGAAAATGCCATACATGAAAACAACTAATGTGTTGATTTAAGTGTCTCTTACATCAATCTTGGACATATGTGGTACTCATCAGTATGTGACTGTTGTCGAAACTCAACCATTAATTGAAGTATTTGCATAAGAAAATGTGCTTAAGCCCTGAGTTATTCCCTGATAGACACTATTCTAATGGATTAATTAAACTTGCTTTTAGTGTTCTTTGGCAATGAACTAGTGTAATACAATTCTGCCCTGCCCGCACAACCGTGGCCCCCCTGTGACTCGGGGGACCTGGGCCGGTGCCTGGCCATTGCTCCCCCGGGCTCATGCGGTGGCACTCGACCCGGCTACTGGCCGTGTCCGCAGGGTATTGGGGGGGGCTCCGCTGCCGCTGCTGTGGTGGATCCCTATCTCCTTGACTCGGTCCCCTGCTATGGACTTGGTGGCAGCCTGACGGTCTGGGGGTCCTCCGTGGCCCGGCCTGGCCCCGGGGCTCTATCCCCTGACTGGTTCTTCTGGCTGCCCCTCTGCCCCGGTGCCTGCGCCTGGTGCCTCCCCCTCTCTGCTTCCTCGGTCGTCCTCGCCTGTGCTTGCCCTCTCGCGCCCCCGGTGGTGGTCCGCCTTCTCGCTGGTGTTTGGGGTCGGCTCTGGTGGTTATCTCGCCTGCCGGGTCCTGGTCTCCCGCGGGTTCCTGCCGCGACTTGGGCCCCTGTGTCTGGATCTGCTGTGCTAGGTATGTGCCCTCTGGCCTGGCTATTTCAACCCCCCCCCCCCTCCCCTCTATATATCTTCACCCGTCACCGGAGTCTGTATACATGTGTATTGTATACATTTGTCCCAAACCCACACCTTTTTATTTCTCTCCCGGAGCCCCAGGGATCCACCTCCAGAGCTGCTGCTGATCCAGGGATCCACCTCCAGAGCTGCTGCTGATCCAGGATCTTCACCACGTCATCAGATCCCGAGTTCTCTCCACCACCCCCATGGACCCTCCTACACTCTCCTCTTTTCTCTCACTATATCCTCCCTCACTCCTCTCCTTATCCATCTCTCTACCCCCCCATCCTTCCTCCCAGCCGGTCAAAGCGGCAGGCCGCCAACAATGAGTCTGGTTCCGCTCGAGGTTTCTGCCTTCTAAAAGGAAGTTTTTTTACAGTGTTTTGTTTCTTGCTCTTTGTTGAATTGCTGGGATCTATTTTTCCTTAATCAACTGTAGTCTTATTTCAACTGTATAGTGTCTTGAGATAACTTTGTTATGATAAGACACTTTAAATAAAATTGAATTGAATTGAATTGAATTGAATTGAATTGAATTCTGAATCAAGACAAGATTTTATCATAAATGTGTACTCAGACATTAATGTCTTTAAGACTGATAGAATCCTGTCAGGATGAATTTCCCTGGTGGCTTTAGTGATTTTTTTTCTATTACATATAACTCTGGACACAAAAGAAATGAACAGTAACCATAATTTTGATTTTAAATATGCCAAATAGATTTGGCATGCAAACCACACTTCGTTTGACACACAAATTATAGAGCCATATCTTTATTTGTGACAGTTCTATGAAGGATTCAGCAATGACAGAAGCAGAGAATTGATAGATTGACTAGAATCAGAGCCTTGTTGCTAAGCAACCCTGGGATTTTCTGTGAAACTATTGTTGAACCAGACAAATTGCAGTGTAATTACTCTGTAATTTGCGTAGAAATCACAGCAACGGAATGGAAAAAAAGCCAAACCAGTGAGAAACACGGATAGAAAATCATTCTTCAAATGTGCAATGCACACGCACAAGAGAATAATAAACCTAAGTTTTTTTTAAATATATTTTATTTATTTGTATCATGTGGGGACATACAGTAGGTCATATGTACTGTATGATTTATGAGCTGAGGTTTACCTTACTAATATTATCATTATTTATTTATTTATTATGTCTGTCTTGGTCTCGACACCCATCCTGACTAAAATTCTAGCAAGAACACTCAAGAAAGTAGAATACTTTGTTGGAATACATATAAGAGATGACATCAATTCATTATCTTAAAGAGAGCTACAGCTAGTATCAACATATTAACATAATTTACTCAACTAACCTTTCTTTCAGACAAGTTTGTGACATTACTCCATTTGATCCTTAGGGTGAAAGAAAGCAGCGTCAGGCCAACCCTTGGTCTTATTTCATCAGCAAAAGTGGGTATAATTCTACACATTAGACAATTACAAAAGTGTCACGCACTTCGCCACTTTCTAGACTACTACTGTAAAAGTGGTGATTTATAATGGTGTCTACATGCACCACTATCATTAGAAAAAATGCCCTTTGAAAATGAAATGATGCATTTTGAATGAAATAGCATTCGTCTTAAGAAGGGGTTGATTATGCTGATAGTTGATCAGGTAAATGTATTTATTGATCCAATCGTTTTACTTGCATGGGCTCACTTTGTGAATGTGTACCCCATGTGACATGATGTATTTTAAGGGGTGAAACAGCTCAAACAAAGCAGATTAGCTGAGCCTGTCACTTGAACAGCAAGAGAACCACAAATGTAGCCATTTGTAGCTTGTGGTAAAGGTTAATTTGGAAATGATTATAAACCAATATTCTTTACATGTTTTTAAATGTTCTGGACTGAATCTTGGTGGACAGTGCATCTGAGAGCTTGCCATGGATGACAGTTTTTCTGAATGTCTACAAGGAACTTCAATGAACTTAAATCATTTATAATTAAACAGCAGACTGGATGGAAACTTGGTGCACATGGATCTTGACGCACAACATAGGATGGAGCAAACAGGAGACATGGAACATTTTGGCCAAAGAAGGACTTAGTTAGCCGAAGGGTCGGACTAATAATATACTGTGGGCTGCAATCGTGGGCATCTGTCATCCACCATCTGGGTGCACCCTGTGGCGAATTTGAGGATGTATGTTAACCCGACCTCCACATGAGTGACAGTTTAATGCTCTATCCTGTTTTCACATTTTAGTGGAAAAGCACTGTAGACACATTTAGAAAAACAATGAAGGAACTTAAAACAAAATACCATTTAGAAAATTCCTTCTGATTAAAGTAGATAAGATATACCCATTTTCTTCACACATTGGGGATAGTAACACAGACATAGTTACTTGACACATGGTGTGACTACATACTATGATTTTTTTTGACTATGATTGATTATTTAGATTTAACAGAATTTATATTTGACCATCCTGACTAGCATGTTTTGTTCAGGATCAAATAAGAATCCAGTTGCGGTTTGAAGCATTTGAAGGCATTAAGGTGACTTGTACTAAACAATTTTTTTGTTCAGAATGAGTCTCTACCCCCCATCCTCATGCAACATCTTCGTCTGTTTGTAACTTTTATAGACCTCTGGTTTAAATCTGTGGATAGTGATGAATAGAGCAAAATAACTGATACAAGAGACCGAAAAGGCTGGGCTGATTAGGTCATGTCCACCGTTAGGATAACATGGGGAAGACAGGAGACACCATTGTAGCCCCATGGAGGAAAGGTATGTGCTTTGAAGCTGAGGCAGCTGCCTCCAGAAAAAAAATGTAACAACTTAAAAAATTAGCATATTCATACTAAAATACGTACAGGATCCTGTTTTTAGGCCTAAAAAAAACCTGATATTGTTTTATGGTGTTATGAAGTTAAATAAGTTGCCACAATGTAGGTACACAACTTTTAATGAATGGAATATTGAAAAAAAAAACATTACAGAAAACTAAAAGGCTGTTTTTTCATAGAAGTCTGCATGATGTCCTTGGTGGCAGTTATTCATCGTCATCAAATTGTTGGGCAATAACTTAAAGTAATGCGTAATGCATTATTGTAATGGCCGGACCCTCCACAAAGTTGCTCTATGTTTTACAGAGAAGTTTTAGTGCATGGAATCTGAAGATGAGGATGTTTCAGCAGCACTGCCATGTTAATTGGCTCTTGCTCTATTGATTACACATGTTGTTTGTCTTTAATTTACAGTATCCCTGTCAAAATATTATTTTGCCGTGAGCCTTAAATGAAGCCATAATATTGCTGTATTTAAAGCAACCACTAAATCCGACATTTTTGTGAAAGTAATGCAAAACTATTATAAAAGCAGTGTATCACATTAGATTACATAATACAACATGACTTTATTAATCCCTCTGGAGATCTTCTTTTGGGAAATTAGATTTACAGTTCACAGCAGATAGAAATAATTAAAATTAAAAAAGAACAAGTGCAAAGAGATAATAAAGTTAAGATATAAACAGTATAGATCAAAGGAATAACACAACGATCTTAAAAGTATACAAAGGTTAACATACAGTTGCACTGAAAATTATTCAACCCCCACTGCAAATAAGGATTATTGGCAAAATATACAAATTAGCAGCTATTTGCAATAAAAAAATCAAATAAGAACAATTCAAATGGCTCAGCACAACTCATATTACAAGCGGTTTCAAGTCAAGATATTTGTCCAAAAAAAACAGAAAAGAGAACATTGTCTTACATAAACAATGAAAGGGTTACAAAAACATAGTAAGGACACTGAATGTTCCTAGAGATACAGTTGGAAACACAGTTGGCAAGTTTAAAGTGAAAGGAGCAGTGGCTACACAACCTGGATGTAGCAGAAGTTATCAATGGTTGCAACCAGAGTTTTGAGTAGGCAGGTGGTAAACAATCCTCAACTGACTGCGAAAGACCTGCAGCAAGACTTGGCAGCAGACACTGAGGTTTCAGTGTCCACAGTAAGGCGCACACTAAATGCTGAAGGGCTCCATGCCCGAATTCCAAGACGTACTCCACTACTGACCCAAAGACACAAGGCTCCAATTTGCTCAACATTATATTGAAAAGCCGGAGAGGTATTGGGATTCTGTTCTGTGGAGCGATGAAACAAAACTGTGACTTTTCAGGCCTATAGATCAGCGTTCCACCAAGGCTTGGTTTCAGAAGAGGTCCTTGAAGTTGTTAGAGTGGCCATCACAGCCGCCTGACTTAAACATCATTGAAAATCTCTGGTGGGATTTGAAAATGCGGTTGCAGCACGCAAACCCAAGAATATTAGTGAACTGGAAGCTTGTGTCTGGCTATGCATCATGTCTGCAGCAGGTCATATCAGCAAAAGGGTGCTCTACTAAGTATTAAAGTTGCTTGTCATGAAGGGGTTGAATAATTTTGACACTGCAGTGGTAGTTAAAATGAGATTTTGTGTTGTATTTGGAGAAACAACTTGAAATATTAGTTGTGTTGAGCTATCTAAGTTGCTCTTGCTTGATTTGTGTTTTGCAAACAGTTGCTAATTTGTACATTTTGCCAATAAACCTTGTTTGCTGTTGGGGTTGAATATTTTTGATTACAACTGTAGACTACATCATCCCTAAAGATGGTAAAGTTATATTACTAATGATTTGAAAGGAGAATATTAAGTAATGCATAATGCATTGCCATTTATGACTTGTCCAACAATGGTCATCAAAATAGGGGGTTTGTGTTCTTTTCCCAAAACCAAACATGTTTCAGGGTTTCCATCAGCGGGAGGCACTGATCAAAAGACAAGCCAGAGCTTTAGCTGCTCTATACCCATCTCGTTCCACATGAGTACTCCCAATTTCACACATGAGGGTTTTATTATGACACAGTTGAAACCAAATGCACCCTCTGATGATAAGGAGGAGAATCGCGGCAATGAACCCCTAACTTCGCCACCTTTTTATCTCACAATCAATCTGTCTAGAACATAAACTCAGATCTGTGAGTATGAGATTATTATCTGTCACAAATGCAGTCTGAATGTATATTTACCTCTATTCACAAATCTCAATCTGCATATGTGTATGATGCATTAATTAAGTATATAGTATGCATTAAGCAGTTTGGTGGTCACTTGGACAATCACTGACTCTCTTGGTTGGACTCCCAGGCAAAGTTGTGTAGTTAAGACCATTTATAGTTTTTGACTGATTAACTCGGTCATGGCTCTAATAATGTCAGAATGGAGAAGTTATTGCTGCTTTAAATTGGTTTGTAATGGTGTTAATTACTTAACTAGCATTTTTTAAAGACTGTGTCCGGTCCGGACACATCTGCTATCAGATGCTTTATTTCAAAACCTTCTTGATCCACGATGTGGCTAGCTTTCAAAGCCCCATTTGTATAGGCAATGCTTGCAAGAACACATTGTGCAGTTTATCTTTTCACTCTTGCACTATTTGTTTTTCTTAAAGGCTAACAATCGGACCTTAAGCCCGCACATTATTATGTGGTCTGCAACATTTGGCATGTGTGCTTTTGGTTTAATAAATTTTAGCTAAATGACACTAGAGCAATAAATATTCCCTTTGAATTAGGATTTAAATAACATTCCTGTGAGATAACATCATTTTCAGCTTGTTGCTTTAACGCTACAGAGCAGAATAAACACTTCAAAATTTAAAATAAACGCAAACCATTGTTTGGCCAGGCTAAGTGAAAAGAAATGAATTAAATTCTTAAACAACAAAAATCTTAAAACATTGTGTGCTTATTTGTGTGTGCATGCATGTGGCTGTTTTTCCTAATATTAATGTGTGTATTTGACTTGTATGCCATGTACACATGAAAGTAAAAAACAAGGACAATTTTATATCTTATCAAAGTCCTATTCAGTAAAGAATAACATTCCAATAAAATAAAAAAGAATATGGCCACAAATATATACATTTTAAAAGAAAATTTATGTAATGTCAGGCTTGATCATGAGAAAGTTGAATCATGCTCATATGGATGCCAATTTTGAACATCTTCAAGCAGTATAATTTAATTTCAGTTTCTAATTTAACTGGAAAACCACATGACAACTTTTAGTCCAAATATTTAAAGTAGGCAAAAGGCTTAAATCTCAAATGGTCTCCCACCCAGAAAAATTGTTGAGAAAAACGTACCTGAACACGGAGTCTCCTCTGCTCTCTCCATCTCTCTCCAGCAGTGACGAGAGAATGCTGGTCTGCCACACTCCAGTTGAGAGAACGCTGGAAGACAGAAGACAGAGATCAAATAAAATGATACACTGAGCTCTAGGGGAGGGAAGAGGGAGGAGAGGACGGACACTGATGGAGGGAGAAATATAGAAATAATGGGGAAAGTGTTATTATTAATTTTATTATTATTAGTGTTTCTATCTCTACCTTTAAATCCCTACAAAACCGTACGAATCAAGTGCATTGCATTGCCTATAATTCAAAAATATAACACTAATATAATTTAAAGCTGCAGTACAGAACACAAAGATGAGTGATGTATACAAATTCATAATTGCTTTTAAAATGTATTTGTTTCTTTTTCTCAATTAATCCCATCATGATCTAATGAAAGATTAATAAATCATGTTAGATGACAGTTTCTTTTTTAGTGACTCGTTTTTTCCACCATTTTCCTTGTTTTGGTGGTGCAAGGCAAGATAAAAAGATGTATATTTTTCTATAGTTCAACAAACACTTCAAGGATTTGGACTACCAATCTAAAAAGAAAATATTCAGCCGGAATTTCTTTGGTCCCAATATTAAAGTCAGACAGAAATGCTGCCATCCAATGGTCAACGTACACAATACAATACACGTTGCATTTCTTCATTAGCACAATGTATTTATTTTAAATACCTTGGGGACATTTTGTGTTTTAAAGATAATTGAAAAAAAAAAATCCTAAGTTCTACACTATATTGGCCACTACACTTGTTAAGGAGACGTTTAGAATAATGCATCTAGAAAATGTCAAAGAAGAAGAGTACTTTACTTATAGTAATGATTCATTAATGGTAATGATCAACATTTGTTATTCTAAAGAAACTTTATTTATGGTACATTATTATCCTCTATTCAGGGACAGGTGAGTCTTTATCACTCAGGCGTTCAGCAAATCAATTAAAACACAATTTAAATGATGGTCCTACCTTGAACACCTTCACAAAGTATATTATACATGTACTGAGACTTCCCCATTGTCTTGCCACTGGTCCAGCTCCTGAGGTTTAGTGACACAAATGTCACCCGTTTAATTTAGGACAGTAGCGACAGATACACAAATTGATACTGTATGGTCAACTACCTTATTTTGCTCCTGGTTTAACTCAACTCAAAACATATTGTGCTACTTCTGTTGCCATTTTAACTTAATCAGTATTGAAATAAAGATTCTAGTGATATTTTTTTTCTTTTGTGAATCTTCATTATAGATGAATAAACTTTATTGATCCCTCTGAAGATCTCCTTTGGGAAATTGTTTTCTAGCACACAGAAAAACAGACGACAGATTCATAAAAAAAGAACATTATAAAGTCAATAAAACAAGTAATATTTCATGTTATTTATTATATTTCAGATTTTACATGTCAACCAGCTCTCCAAAGTCACGTATGTCATCACAAAAGGAATGCAAACAACTGCATTCGTTTAAAAATATTTCCAGAGGTGTAATTTGATGTAACCCAGTCTGCCTGAAAAATATATATATTGAGCCATCGAAATAAAATTTTGGTCCAAATAGTCAACACAAGACATCCATAGTAGGAAGAGTGGGGAGGTGAGAGTACAAAGCTGTACACACATGGTTACTCATTAATGTGTGTGTATGAAAATATATATTTAGTTCTATAAATATACACATGCAATCAAGAGTAAAGGTTTGTCCTCCGATGAAAGGGATAAAAATGGAAGAGGATAGTAGTGGTGAGGGTCTTCGTTGGTCCCTCTAGCTTATGATTTTCTCCAAAAATATTTCTCTAATCGAAGTTGATAGTTTCATCTTTCATTCCAGGATTGGCGAGTGGCTCTGCCCTTTCCCGTCACTATATACATCCTGTCCATAGAACAGGGTTCAAGGCTCACTTTCTGGATGCATTATCTATTGAGTGCTAATTGCTGCCACCACAACATCTGCTTCTGCGACTCTGAGTAGTGGTGTCATGAAGATCTACTCCGGTCCTGGTCCGGCCACTTGGTCCTGTCCCGCCCTGGGGATCATTTTTTGGAAGTTTCTTTGCTGGAATGAAAGCACAGTGAAAATTTGGAAACTTCGCTTATGCGTTAGTAACAGATAAGGAATAACATTGTTAGAGTTACAAGAGAGTTAACCTTTTTAACAGGTTCTCTGACTAATGACTATATCCTCTGTTAGAATGCCGTTACTGTTACCAACAATTAAACTATGCCCATTTTTTACTTAAGTATGGCTTCATGACAAAATAAACATAATTTTCCCCCTGTGACAAAATATGATATTTAAAGTCTTCTAATAAAGGTGGTTAATATAATTTTACAAATTATAAAGTTAAAGTATTTTATGCATTTACTATAATCAATGAAAACATGCGAAAGAATAATTTTTACACTAATCCATCCAGATTATCGCTTTGATACATCATTTGACACAATGTATGCAATTGATTACCCAAGTGACAAGAATTGATGATAACCGAGAGACTCACCAATGGCCATAAAGACTTCATTAACATTCATGCCGGTCTTTGCTGAAGTTTCTGTGAAGAGTAAGCCGTTGTCATCAGCATATAGTTGTGCCTCCTGAAAAAAGTCAGAAAAACTTAACTTACATAAAGTTGAACAAATGTATATTATAAGATGACTTAGAGGTCGTCATACCTGTTGATCTACAGCTCTTTTATCTGCAATGTCAGCCTTATTGCCAGCCAAAGCAATCACGATGTTTGGATTGGCTTGTTTCTGCAACTCCTTGACCCAGTTTTTTGCTCTCACAAATGTATCCTGCAAAATCAAGTGATGTTGACTGAGTGTTTTTTCATTTTAGTCATACGACTTAACTCAACCACTATAATTATAATGTGTAATTTAAAAAATGTTATATACAAATTTCACCAGCAGGGGCTTGTTTCCCCTTGTGCTGCACCTTACCTCTACTGCCAGCTTCTGACTTCTAACAGCTATCCACAAGAACACACGTGTGTCCTCTGTAGTGGCTGATGTGTTACCACTAACATTAAACTATATTGAGTCTTTTTTTTTCATCCAAATGTTTAGTTATTCATTTCTTTAAATATATGGGGGTGGGAGGAAAATATATTAGAAAATATTAACATCACAAGAGGATGAAGAGAGTCGTTTTTTAAGAAACTTTGCCAACACTTAAACGTCAAAAGTGCAAAAGTGAGCAGTACACTAGTCTTTGTAACTTAATGGCAAGTTCATTAAAATTAGAAGGATTGATACTTCCATCAAGGGAGATGGTCATTTGTGTTGTTCATTCATTCACCTATCCATATTTTCTGTATAAATAGTTTAAGAACTTATTTTGATGTATTCAGATTTGCACCAACTTGTAGATAACATCAGAAACAGTCACCAAACCTTGTAGTAGTTTTCTGGTGTGATCGCACCAAAAAATTGTTGTCTGTTCGGATAGTGATGCGGCTGCACTCATCACAAGTTCACTCGATCATTTTATTCTTGTAAAATCTGTCATTCGGACTAGAAGCTGGTACTTGCTGTTGGATTTTGGTCGTGTTGGTCTTCAAAACAAGTTTAAGAGTCATCTGTTAATGTTATATCCATTGTTATATGACACAACACCAGGTGCGTCACTAGGTTGTGTGAATGAAGGTGCTTGGCCCTCATGATACGTGTTGCACATGGACATGTTACAATCAGATGATTCTTGACAAAAAGAAGTGCTAGGGGAGGCCAGAAATCCTATTTGAGAGCCACAGTGAGCGCCTGGGCATACATAAGGAAATTGATTATAAAATATAAAAAAATCATATAAATAAATGCTTAGCTACAACATTCATTATCAATCTAATCAATGATTGCAAATTGATCCATTAAAGAATAAAAATAACAACAGCACAAGTTGCCTAAACATCAGAATAGATCAGCTACAGGCATTAAGTACTGGCCTTGGCCTGGATCACATTCATGTTAAGATGCCAATATTTAAGAATTGGTGCGCATTCATTCAAGTTGAAATTGGAAACATGACATCCTCAATATGCATCAAGTAGACATGTAATTGCTCAGAATAAGCAGAAAGTATGACAATCCATAATGTCACTCACAGTGTTTGTGATGTCATAGACCACAATGGCAGCCTGTGCCCCTCTGTAGTACATAGGAGCCAGACTGTGGTAGCGCTCCTGTCCAGCAGTGTCCCAGATTTCAAATTTGACAGTGATGTCGTCCAGACAGACCGTCTGGGTTAAAAAGGCAGCTGAGAAGAATAGATGAAGTGAAAGTCATTAGTTGTAAATATCAAATTGTTAGTACAGTATAAAAAAGGTTTACATTTGAAAGACATTTCAGTTGTTAAGATTCGTGAATATGTATTCAAGTGCCAATGTAGGTGACCAAGAATGTAAGTAATAATGTCTTCCTTCTCACCTCCAATTGTGCTCTCCTGGTATTCGTGAAACTGCCCCTTGACAAAGCGCAGCACCAAGCTGGATTTTCCAACTGCTGACTCACCAAGCAACACCAGTTTAAACTGACAGATTTTGTTTGCTGCTGCAGTGCCATTAGGCCTGGTGGCCGTGCCAACATGGTTAGCCATCGACACAACTGAGAGCTGACAAGCAATGCAGATAACTGAAGGATGGGTAGATGCTGATTCTTCAGGCTCTGATGGTGGAGAAGGAAGAGTCACATGCACCTAAAGAAAAAACAACAACATTGTAACGTTCATTAAACCATTTTTGGCTTCAGATATTGTAAACCTGTGACTCATGAAATCAACGGAGACACATCCTAAAAGAGTAAAACAACATGTGTTGACATGCATTTGGTTATGCCAATTCAATTTTTCAATGTTTACCTAAAGCCTTTTTTTATACGGTGTTTGGAATTCATAATAAAAGAAATAAAACTGTTTCAGTTGGCCGACATTACTTATTGAAAAGCAACAACAAACTGCGCATTTAAGCATTACATTATGAAGATAAACCTTGAATACTGATCATGTCGACGCTAATAGCACTTTTTGGGTGTATAATAATAGCATTAATAGTTTTAACATGACACTGGACACCCTGTCTAACCAAATTAACAAACAAATACATGAGTAATGACGATGTACACCATACATAGTCATTTAGCTGCGTGACAAGTTTGTCTTCAAACCTAAAACGTCTTCATTTAGTAAAACACAAAAAAAACAACAGGATACCAGTTCAACCGGATAAACAAGTCTTTGGTGAGGAAAAAAAAACAGCAACAAGACTGAAGTTAACTCGAAAGCTAAAGCTTTTAAGTAAAAAATAAGGCTAAGTATGAAGACGCGTTCAGTGAAGGAATGGACAAGTAAGTGTGATTCTCACCGACAACACTGCACTGTCCAACCCAGGGACAGGACTCTGATCCTTTTCCCACTCACTCGCTTGTTTTCTCCACTTTTCTTCCTAAATGTTTTACTTCCGCCTTGTGCAACAAACCATGTGACATGTTGTTTGGACCAATGAACAGTTAGAGAAATGCAGCTCTGGCAGCCTGGGGATCTGGGCGGAGCTCAAGCATAAGCCCCGCCCACATGGCTTTGTGACTCAACTAAGGACGGTATCTCTAATATCGAAAACTTTTAAAGCACCAAAGAAGGATGTAACAAACGTTTTATCATTTTTTTTTAAATTGTCATTATAATATACATAATATACCACTACAGTTCACATTTTAACTCGAATGAACAGTATTTAATACTAATGTAAAACTTGTTGTTATGGGGTTTGATTAGATTCAATTAAATACAAATCAGCAAGAGTATAAGCGGTAGAAAAGTAATGACTGCGAGTCTATATATATTCGTTTTTTAAGGGTTTTTGTTGTGTATTTTGCATAGGCCTGTCATAAAGGTGTTTCCAGTATATAATGACCACTTCATCTACAAGTGTATTCAAAGTTATTTTTTGCTAATGCAGTACAGTGAGTTAATTGTTATTTCTCTTTACTTTCAGTTACATACATGTCCTATTGTATAATCTGGTCCATAGAAGATATGTGATATGGATGAGAATTAATATATTTAAAAAAAAAAAGAGAATTAAATTATAATTGACGATTACAATCTTGTCTTTTTTGGGTTATCTTGTGTAATGCATAAATTATTGTCATCAAAATCCAGTATGCAGCGCTTTAACAGTGGAGGCAAGTTATAACTTTAACAACGTATGTTTGACTTTGAAAATAAAAATGCCTATATGTGATTACGTTTTAGTAACAAATGAGGCAATAGTGGTACCCATTCTCACTATAAATATCCCCATGCTATATATATATGTTTTGTACATGTTTTCTTTACACTCACTTACATTCAACATTAATGACCTGAATGTATATTTTCAAGATGGATGTAAATATTACATGTAATGAGACTGCTGGAATGAAAGATGACACAGGTATAATCTATACATTATATAATCTTGAGTCTAAGTTTACATCCAAGTATAGGAATGTTTTATGGTGGGTAAAATAAAATTCCATTGCATTAAGACAGGATTATTATAATAGACGCAAGACGATATTGGTAAATTAAATTGGACGTGCAGCTCTAAAATGTGGCCACACGATGGTGCCACAAGAAAATCAATGTTAGTTATTTCGATCAATTCGATTGATGACAGACGTTTCGCCACATGGAATTGTGATTGATGAATTAATGGTTTAATGTTTATGTGGTTTATTCGGAACAACATGTTTATGTTGTTTATTCGTAACATTCGTTAATGTTGGGTTGTTACTGGGACGTACTGAGCTGTTTCCCCAGCAGTCACCGAGGATGATACTTCTGTTTCTGCCCTTCCTGGACCAGACTGAGTATTTTAAAGCTAAGTGTGTTTTTTACACTTACACACAAACGTATAAAACTCCAACTACTTTTTTACAGCTCTGGAAAGAATTAAAAAGACCACTGCCATTTTAATCAGTTTCTCTGATTTTGGGATTATAGGTTAAAAATACCTTTTGTTTCATTCTACAAACTATTGACAACATTTCTCCAAAATTCCAAATGAAATGTTATCATTTAAAGTAATAATCTGCAGAAAACTGACAGAGCCAGCATGTGAGGCTTGGTACAACTGTCTTGGACAATCAGACCCTCAACACTGGATCCCCTCAAGGCTGTGTACTTCCCAGAAGACACCACCCTCATTGGACTCATCTTGTGAGAGGACCAGAATAGTGGAGATGATAGTCGACTTCAGGAAAGTCACAGCCCCACCATCGCCCCTCATCCTCACTCCTCAACCCCCTTCTCCATCGTGGACTCCTTCTGCTTCCTTGGCACCACAATCTTGCAGGACCTCAAGTGGGAGCAGACCATCAGCTCCCTCACCGAGTAGGCCAAGCAGAGGATGTTCTTCATGCCGTAGTTGAAGAAACACGGTCTGTCGACTGAGATGCTGGTGCAGTTTTACACAGCCATCATCAAGTCCGTCCTCGCCTAATCCATCTCTGTGTGGTCTGAGAAGGTGAGAAGGCTGTAAACTACCATCTCTTCAAGGCCTGCATGTCTCCAGGACGTGCAGGTTGGATCACAGCCGGCCCTTCTCACCCTGGTCACAGACTCTTCACTCCTCTGCCATCAGGCAGGAAACTAAGTTCCATCACGACCAGAACCTCCCGCCACATCAATTCCTTCTTCCCCTGGGCGTGACTCCTGAGCCATACTTCTTGGTAGCTGATTTTATAGGAGAACCACTTTCAATTCTTAACAATATTATTATAATAAAAAAAAAGATAGTTGTATTGTACTCACTTTCTATTTGCTTGTCTTTAAGTCAGAGTAGAGAACCTTAGGAAATCCTTCCCCCCAACTTTTTAGAGCATCCTCTGGTGATTGGCCACCAGTGGAGTGAGTGAGCAAAGTTTTACTTCAGAGATGCACCAATAAGCTGGAGTCACTATAGCATTTTCCTAATAAAGTACATCCAAATCAATGTCTTAAGGTTGCAGGTCTTGGGCTAATTCCCAAGTGAAATATTAATTTATTGCAAACTACTCAACAATCTTACTGTCAGAACTTTTTATTTTTTTGGTGATACCTACAATTCTGACTCCAGAGAATTCAACCTAAATGCTTAACAATGGCTTTTTTAAAACAGTTTGTCATATGTATTTATTATTAAAAAGAGATAACTGTAATTTATTAATTATTAATTAAGCGCCCTGAACCACGAGTCTAGCCACCCACTCAAACAACATTGCGAGTCACAAGCACTTAAAGCAACATATTTTCTCCTATCATCAAATTGTAAGGGCTTTCTGAATGGGCTGCGGCAGATCGCATTATTATGCTTCCACAAACACACGGAACTCCTTCATGTGCTGGAATCTAGCACATGCTTAAGTGACAATAAACCTTTGAGTAAAGCATTTTCAACATCAAAACCCTCTCTGCCTGCGGGATACTGCGCCATAAGAAGACATGACCAGGCGTTTCCAGTTTAGCAAGCAGCTGATATTTCATAGCCTATGATGTTTCATTGCTGTAACTGTAAAAATCCAACAGTGCATGTTGCATGCCAAAAGTGCAAATATTTTAGCACAACTGGAACAGAGTTGGTCATATCTTTGTTTAATGCGTCAGTTGCCAAATAGTTTTCTTTAATGTCAACTGAACATTTTTGCACAGTTTGTTTCACACCGCGGTGAGCTCACTTGCCCCTCCCTCACCTGTCTTCTCCCTGATTACCTATTGTTCCACCTATTCCCCTTTACCCTCATGTGTTTTAGTCTTTGTCTCCCTTGTCATGCGTTGTCCTGTTCATTCAACCCAGCCTTGTCACAGCCACAGCTCTGTCCGATCAAGTAAGATTGTTTTTCCCCTTGAAGAGTAGTGATGGCGAGAGGAAGCCTCATGAACCACTGAAGCCCCCAGCCGAGTAGTTCATCTTTGGAGCAAAGCCTCGTGAGGCTTCCTTTGCACGACCATGCCATCAAATGATTCTTATAATAAAATGTGCTTGACTAACTTGTTTGGTGAATTATTTATAAAAAAAAGCAGTATTTCCTGGCTAATATGTAAAGAGACTGGTGGATGTTTTTTAAACTTTTGCCAGTATTTCAGTGGTGTCCTCCTATCTTTTAATATTGTGTTCAGTGAGGTAGGACTTGACTACCACCGTTGCATCCACTGTTTCAGCTTTGTTGACACTTACACTGAAGAACCCTATTTTTCCAACAGTGTTGCAGGTGAGGACAGGCTCTGGGACTGGTAGATAAAGAGTTTTTCTTTAAGGTAACGCCTCAGAATTTTAGGTCTCTCCTCTCCTGCATCTGTAGGAATCCTAGATCCTCCTCTGTGTCCACCTGCTTCCAGATTGTCCCTGCGCACCTGCATTCACACTCTAACCACCACTGCTCCTAAACCCCCTCTGTGTCTTGTCTCGTACCATTGTCTTGTGTTCCAGCACTTTTTCTTTTCCACGTAACTTGCCACAGTTTTTTTTTTTCTTACTGTGTTTTGAACCTTGCCTACCTGATTTTTCCCCGTCCTTGTCTTTATCGATTCTGTTACCTATGCCTGTTTGGACTGATCTCCCTGTTTTTTGACCTGGACCGATTAAACGTTTTTGGAACCTGCCCTGAACCCTGATTCTCTGCTGCCTGTGTCCTACTTCTGGATGCGAAGACCTCGCTCTTGACAGATACACATTATTTTGTCTGAAACTTCAAAAACGAGTCGGACGACGCCAAATATGTTAGCTATTTTGTTTTCCACAGTTTTTCACCTTTTTGTAAGATGTATGTGCCCTCGAGGTTTTGACCTAACCAGTTCAACTTTGGGGGAATAATTATTTTCATAAAATGAATTAAAAGGAGGAAGCGTGGGTTTGTTATAGTTATAAAAATCAGGCTACCGGTTACGCTGTTACATTTAACAGCGTTATATGTATGTAATTACTATATTCACTATTCAACCTAAAGACTTAAAAAAATAAAATCTTCAGTGGTGTGTTATGCTCGGCAGATTTCATTAGAGCAAACAAAGTATTTTGTTGATATTTTATTTTATTTAATATTGGTTCATAAAATGTAAATTATGGCTACTTGTATTTAAATAGACTTTTGTTTTTTATAGTGCTTGTTTTTTGAATCAGGGAATATAGCAGTACTGTGGTAACATGGCTGGTCCATGATATTTAAGGCACTGAGCAAATGAGGGCAGGTGCGTTTTATCTATTCCAAAAACTTCTTCAAACATTCCCCTCTATGTTCCAAGGCTTACTGAAAGTGAGCAAGGGAAACTCAAAGGCTGTTTAAATACTTGATTGAATTTTCTTGTTTACCCACCTTAATTACTTTTGTGCATTAACACATAATTTGACAGACTGGACTATATACCAGCTCCTCAACTTCAATATTCATATTCTGTCAACAAATGCATTAACAGGAGTTCTATTTGGATATAACTTTGATTCAAGTTTAAACTAATTCAAAATATATATTCGGGTCATGGAAAAAAATGTCTTGAAAATATGCACAAGATACTAATGGCATGGGGGAAAGTTTAGTAGAATAATTAGGCCTCACCATTAGCTTCTTTCCTTGTATTTTGTCTCTGATAAACAATAGTATATTATTTGATAAGGTGTTTATCTACATACCTCATTGAACTTTGCCTGCATTGTAAAGTATTAGTGCAGTGGATGCCACAAATAAAGAAAACGGATGTTTTACAAGATCTCCCAACAAATACCACAGGATTATAATTGTTAAGGGTTCAATTACAGTAATAATGAATTAGTTGTTATAGCACTAAATAGCAGATATGAATGTTGTTGGGGATGGTGCACTTCTGTCCCCCTACGCAAGCTCCAGTCCGCTCAAGACACTGCTTACCTTATGGGCAATCACACCTTCCATATCCATGGTTTGGCATGGCATTCTGACATACCATGGACCGGCACCTCTTCCAGACGTATATGTACCATATCTATAAAATATTTTAACCAATGGATAGTACAAGAGGGCCCTCTACGATTCTTTGTTCTCAACACCTTCCTGGAGTCTCCAAATACCTTGAATATGCCCACAACTCCTTAACAGTTTCTGGGATGTCTTTTTACGGTTGGTTATGATTAGCAGTTTTCCTCTCTTCCCTTTCTCAAGAATTTGAAGCAGCTATTTCCCATGTCAGAACCCAATTCAGTGCTGCAGATCCTACTGTAAACATGCCCAGCAGGCTCTTTGTCACTCTATTGCCCTGGTCAGCATGTATGGCTCTCCACTCGGGAGCTGCCCTTGATTCCTGCAAGCTGGCTCCTAGGTTCATTGGGTCATTTGAGATTGAGTGAATAATCAATCCCACTGCATTCTAGTTTTATTTTGAATTCGATTATTGAACTTATTACGCCTCGTTTCCTCTCTTATTGCCACATATGTGAAATTTATGCGTCCAGGGCAATATGCACAGCTGGGTGGAATTATCCAATCTCCCTTCCCCAGTGTCAGCATGTTTGCTTTGATGGTTTTTCTGGCAATTTTTCAGAACCCTGAGTTTCCCATTGTTAAGTTTCATTCATTTTTTTTTTTATTTTTAGAATTTTAGACTTTTTTTTTTGTTGTGTTGTGATTTAACTGAGCCACCCCTGCCCTATTCCTCCTTTCTAAACAATTTCTCCGTAAAAGTAAGTTATTTTGGAATTTATTTATGAAGCTCATGGACCGTTATTGAACAGCAATTTTGTTTTGGTGAACCTTAAATTGACAGTTTCTGCAGACTTGAGTCCCCTGTGTTCTTGTTACCTGGCACACTTGGGTGTCCATAACCCTAGATGTCACACTAACGACTCTCAGGAGGGGAATCCCCGTGATGGGTTTCTACAACTTCTCCCACTTGTGTCCTTATCTCTTCCCTATCTCACTGAGGTGGGACTGGGTTTCAGTAAAAGGTGGTTAATGTCAATGTTAATTCTGGCGCATTTAATCTTTGTGTTATCTCACTTTCAAGGTGACCCGAAGGCCCGAAAACAATTGTGTTTGTGGAGGAGAAACAATGTATACTTCATATAATCACACTTTATACATTGAAATGGGAATATACATGGGCTCTAGTTGATTCAAGACCATGGATCTCGATTTCGAGTAGACTAGGACCAAGCCAGGATATTCTGACTCAGTCACAGATTCCAGAAGTTAAAAATGGATGTCCTTTTGATGTGACGTTGAATGAAGAGTAAGTAAGTAAGTAATTTTTAATTATATAGCGCTTTTCCAGAAAAGGGTCACAAAGCGCTTAAACAATCAAACAATCAATAAAGTATATACTTTAAAGGGCAAGATAAAACTGATAACACAACAGGAGTTCAAGAAAATCAAGGAAAAGCCTGAACAAATAGAAATGTCTTAAGATGTTTCTTGAAGCAGTCAGTAGACTCCATCAAGCGCAAAGAGAGAGGAAGATCGTTCCAAAGCTTAGGAGCAACAGCCTGGAAGGATTTCTCTCCTCTGGTCCCGAACCGTGTGCGAGGAACGATCAGTAGATTCTGATCCACAGACCTCAGAGCCCGAGCTGGGGTGTAAGGCTGGATCAGATCACTGATGTAAGGAGGAGCCTGACCATGAATAACTGAAAGTAAGAACCAGAATTTTAGAGTTGATCCTGAAAGAAACTGTAACAGTTTCGCAGTTACAGTTTCTTGAAGCCAGTGAAGAGAAATAAACATGGCAACCATACAGGCTTGTTATTCTTTATGGGCAAAAAATTGAAAACTTTGACAAAGCATAGTTATTATAAAGGAACTCTAATGATTCTTACAGGGTCCCACTTTTGATGTTAATATTTTATTCATGAAATGAGTTCAATCTATTTTAAGAGCATTTAAAACAAGATATTCAAATTTCAATGTGATGTTATGATGTTATTTAAACTGTTAATAAGTTAGCAGTTGATCACAAATGAACCATTAGCATTTCAAGTGACACTATTATAGGGCACAATGTAGTATACTGTGGGATGAGGAAAGACAAATATTTCAGTTTAGTGATGCAAAACAAGCATTCCAAGGTGTCCATACATGCTCTCTGTCCATTGTAAACTAAACACATCATGTACGATGCTTACAAGTTGTTTTGGTAGCTTTTCCTTAGGAAAAAAAAATCATTACGTTTAACGCAGCAAGATAACAAGTCTCACGACATTTGACAAAAAAAGAATAAGCTGCAGCCCAGTCTTAAACAAATGGAATGAAACACGGATGACACACTTTGAATGGAAATGCTATGCTTCATGAATCAAATATATTAAACTACACAATGTCAAAAAAGAAGAATAGTGATGCAATATTTAAAAGACCTTATGTGTCCAGTGAATGAATGAAGAACTTCACACCTTTTTTTAAATAAACCTTTCATTTGTTTCCTATTTGTTATTTTGTCAATTAAATAATACTAATAAGAGAGAAATTCATGGTCTGGTATTCATCATCCCCAACCTCTAAAATACACAATTATGAGGTTTATAGCTTTGAATGACTGCAGGGTTTTGTTCTTCGTTGTAAAAATCTGCATGTTGAATCATGTTTGAATCCTAAAACACGAGTTTCTATCTCTCCTCCAGTATGCTGTGTTAAAGTATTTTGATTTTTCGTTATGTATAGTTGTTTTAAAATTACAGTTTAAATATTCTGTTGAATTAATACTGTTCACCCTTTAGTTTTCAGAGCTGCCTTTAGCGATCATAGTTCCTATTACTCTTTCTATTTACAAATAATCCGTTTGATGGCCTTCAAATGTACAGGAAAACATTTGGGCAAAGTAAACTCTGTTATATGATAATAATGTAAACAAGATGAAATGTTTCATATTAATACATGTAACATACAGAGGGTGATACGGCACAAACTGATCTCCAGCTGAGTCTGAACACTGATAGATGCTACTTGTTCCTCAATCAAAGAGGTCCTGACACCATGACTGTTTTGTGTTCGGAGTGTGAACACAGATGCTGGACCTCTGAGATGATGCACAATCACTCTCCTTGCTATCGGTAGTGCCACTATTCCCCAGGAGGCAGTCCAAACGTGTTTGGTTTTCTGTGGATGAGCCTGTCAGTGGGAGATGAAGTAGTGGAGATACCTGGGGAGAAACGGGAACATTGGTGAAGTGTGATCCTACATTTTGTGAAGGGTCAATGGAGGACTCGGGTTGTAAGATATTTTGCTGGGTTTTAGAATGAGTAACTGGACTGGCCATCAGAACACAAATCCCCTCCAGTGAAGTTTGAGTTGAGTCCAACTGGGAATCCGACGGCAGCTCAAGGTGGAAATTAGAGTTGGGTGCCTTGTTCCCTGTAGTATTCATAGATGTGCAGGTATTGCTGATGCAGGATAAAAGGCAAGACGGTCTTTCACTGGTGTGCTGAAACAAAGAGAAGGGTGAGACCTGCTGATCGTGGATAAACTCACATCCAGACTTACCATAGAAGAGTTTTCATGTTGAACCTGTGAAGAAAAGATGGGACTTTCAGCCAGGAAGCACGAGCTACTGCTGGCAGGAACAGCCCAAGTCTGTGGAGCAGAATACAGGGTGGATCCAGCGTTGGGTTTCCCAGAAGGTGGCATGTTGTACTTGACAGGGGGAACAGTTGATGACAAGAGTTGGTGGTGGATTTCTGACTGTGTGTCAGATGTTCCAACGTAGTTCAAGGTAGGAGTCTGTCTTTTTGGATTATTGTCTCGATACACATCAGACGGTGTGGTGACAGGTGTAGGTAGAATCTGGATGCTGTATGGGTACGAGTACTGATGAATGGATACATGGGCTTGCAGAAGATGCATCATGTGTTGGAGGCCCTTGGTGAGCTCAGATACTTCTTGGTTTAATACAGCCATCTGTGACGGAAAGTACCAGAGACATGTTTAGACAGGGGATCATATCTATGCAGTATCTTGCTGATAAAACAATAAGTGAAGACCAAACATGAGTTCAGAAACAGGAAAGTTGAAATATTTATGTCGCTGCCAAAATACCAATATTTTTTTTTCTCTGCTTCTTCAATAGCCCTATCAATAATATTTTAACATTGTGTATACAAACTTTGAATGTAAGTGTGCAAATAATAACAAATGTGATTGACTACAATCACCAATTATGATTATTAACCCTTTATTAAACCCCAAATGTGCAGAAGATGTAATATATATTTCCCTGACCCAAAAACTAAAATCTTTTTATCCAGAAGAGAAATTGAGAAGTATGAGGGAGAAAGTATCTGAGGACATGTTTATTTATTTATTCATAAAAACCATTAATGAATTGATCTATTCAAAATATAAAATAAATACTATAAAAAGGGCCAGTAATAAAAATGATATATTCACTACCCATTGTGTTTTGAAATATCTCCATAATGGATTTAAATGGTTCTTAAATGCAGTCGGAAGGAATTGAAACAAGATTTTACTTAACAACTAGTATACTGGGCACATAGAAAGACTTAATGAGAGGGAATTAAATAACTGAACCTTGTTGTGTAGTTCACTGATGCTCTGTTTTATTTCCTCTGTCCCCTGTAAGAGTTTTGCTGAAGTGGATGTGTGGTCTAAAAGACGTAACAGAAAGAAAAAAAGTTGTTCAGACACATATGTATTGTTATTCTTATCAAAACTGAATATATTACAAGACAACCATCTGTTTGACTACAGATATATTTTACAATGGGGAGAAGGGAAAGGGTACAACTTTATATCTCTATAATCAGAAATTAAGTGCAGAAAAGCAACAGTCCTAGTGAAGAAAAGTGGTTGTAAGTCAAGATTACAGGCCAAAGGTGCAGGCACAGTCAAAGAAGGGTGGGAATGGTCACTGTCAAGCCAGGGACAACCTTTGGAAAACAACCACGTCTTACTGCTGATAGTGAAGAGTTTGTCCAGTTTAGTTTACACCCAGAAAAGCTCATAGATGTGCTACTCATTGAGATTGCATTTGGAAATGCTAAAAATGGTATGAAAATATTATATACACCTAATAACACAAGGAGAAGTAATTGCTTTCTGAAATGTAGTGGAGGGTTGATAATGTTATGGCACTGTGTGGCTAGCAGGTACTGGAAACCTGAATGTTTAAATTGAGTTCATAAATGTTTAAAGTAAGTTCAGTAAGTAACAACATGATGCAGTGATAACACTTTAAATGTAATAATAGAAAGTCATTGTCCACAATCAGTTTCATAAAAGTGTTCAGGAATAATTCATCTTTTTTACGCATCCAAACTGAGATTATAGTTTATTATTATATATTATTGGGGTTTCGACATAGACAAGTGGGTTCTAGGTTGTTAATTCTGCAGGGTAACGAACAGACACCGATACAGACCTGATGCGTTCTTTGAAGGTTGTTGGTGTCATAAAATTCCAATGACACACACTCATTAAAGAGAAGAAAATATGGAGCAAGCATCTGTGACACTTTTCAATCTTACATCATTTGTGACACTTGTTATTCTTAGGACTGTAATTATCAAAAATGATTTACAGTTGAATTTAGCAGCCAGGATGAGGATAATCTACTCCACTAAGTGAAGTTGTCCAGATACTAACTGTAAGATGGCCCCAAAAGGTATCCACCAATGACCGACGAAAGGACTATACATGGAGAGTGTCACAGTGACTCCAACCAACCAGATGCACTCAAAAGCTTCTTAGCCCCGGTTTAAGGACCCGTCCTACCCTTTCAGGCATCAGACTTCACACCTCCAGAAGAGGAAACCATTAAAGCCTCTTGTGGTGGAAAGATTCCTGATGAAGATTGAAAATCTCCAAGAGAGGGTGCCAAAGGACTGTGTTGCTAAGCTGTCTGAGGTACTTACAGACATCTTTAACATTTCCCTCATTCGGCTCCTCACGCTTCCTGTCTCCCGTTGAGACTGGGACTTCCTGAATAAAAACAGTTGGAATTCCCATCTCCTACTCCTCATTAAGCACAGTTTTTTCTATTGCTATTGCTGTTATTTTATTTCATTCTTTTATTCTATACTGCCACCACACAAAATCTCCACTGGCGACACAAGTTTCTGACTCTGAGGCAAAACTGCCCTGGCTCTCCCCTTTGGTTTGAACTTATTTAACCTCTAACCATCTGTTTTTGAGTACCCTAGGAAATGGTTTAGGATTACCTTTACTTTCATCACCTGTGTTGGCTTTTGGGTGGCTGTCCTCCATGTTGAACTGAAACGTGGAGCCGTTATCTTCTACCCCATCCACGATCCTAGCAGGTCGGGTCAAGAAGAGGACGAAGCTGTGTCAATGTAACAGTAGTGCCCATCCCCATCTTAAATTTTGTTATTTTTATAAAATATTATGTATATATTTATAAACATAATCCAGACATGGAGGCATTTCAAAAACTGTTAGAAATCAATTATCCAATAACGCTTATTGAATTGATATATATTTTTTCATGTTGCAAAATATATTAGAATCCAGCACCTCGGGTATCACTTGAAACATAATGCCAGAAATATATTTAATGATAGTCTCCAAGTAATTCAATAACAAATATTTAAATGAAAAAAAAAACAACCTATATTTAAATAAAACCAGAGCTGCTGCTGTTATTGTACCTCGGACTAAGGTCAGGTGGCCCAAAACAGGTGACTGTTGGAACCTGTATCTTGGAAGGCTTCTGCTCAGCTCCAGTCTCACTTCTGGCAGATGTTGTTGAAGGAGCAGCAGCAACTACTGAACTGGACTTCTCGTGTTTTGCTGAAGGCTGAGGAATTGTGCTTGGCCCTAGAAAACCATGGCTGAGTTTCGGGGAACGGCAGTGGCGAAGGGCATGAAACTGGCGGAGCTCATCCCCGAGCAGGTTCCCTAGGGATGTGCGGCGGACTGGGCTAAAGTTGGGCAGCAGGAGGTTTCGGGCTGAGCGTGTTGAAGGAGAAGGATGAAGATTCTCACCAGAGTCATCAGCCCTGGTCTCTATGATAGAATCCAACCTGGAATCCTGTTTTTCAGAAGATCACAGAAGATGAAACATCATCAGCTTTGGAATCAAATATGTTTCTTTGGGTTAAAATATGAATAAACTTACATGAGAAATCCTAGGTGATCTTGAAAACTTGTGCCCCTGGAAAAATAAGGTACACATCAAAAATGAATGTATTTCTACTTTATTAATTTATTAAGATAATAAATTCGACTTGACAAAAAGCTTAGGTAGGTCACTTAAGATCATGATTTTGTAACTTTAAATTTAAATGAATTTCAAAGAAGATGATCAAATCAGTGCTCACTTACACTGATTTAGACATACAGTAAATGTTTTAGATCTTTGAGTTAAGCTCATGAATAATGGCAGCTAAAAACAAAATGGTTGTATTTATGTTTTCGTTCGGTCTTTGTAAGGTAGAAACAGCAAACAGATACATGAACTGTTTGTAAAGGCATAATTATTGAAATGGGCTTAGTGAGTATAGAATAACATTGTTGATAATATACTGAGTCAGAAATATAAACTATTACCAGAACAAGTTAATGTTATTTAAAGTTACACCCGATGAAGAGCTAAACAATCATGGAGAGAATATGTATCAACCATGTAAGAGAACTATTTTTAGGCAAATGAATACTTCTGTAAAAGATGTAACAATGTGGAACTCTACCAACTGGGATGAAAATGGTAACAAGTGTGAAGCTCCATTGAAACATGTTTTCGACTAAACTAGTACTTCATAAGAGGTAAAAATGCATTTACTAATTGGTCAAACAGAACTAACTACATCCTACTACATCATGTGCAAGGACAAATGAAAGAATAAAAAAACAAAAAAACAACATGAACATAGACCCCAACAATAAAATCAGAAAGAAACTTATAATACAACATTTATAATAAGACATTGGCAACAGAATAAATAACAACATAGACACAAACACTGATGATAAGATAACATTAACTTATTAATATCCATTAGCTATGAAGTTAATATTTTCTTCAGTGAAAAATTAATTATAAATATTGTAGGATTACAGAAATAATATTGTGTACAATTCTATGTATTCCACAGATTCATCCAACCTAATTCTAAACTGACTAGATAAGATAGAAATGAACAAACATATAAACTATTTTACTGTACCTCGTCCTGGCTGCCCTCCCTCAGGTTGTACGTCAGGTTGTTCTGAATGTCGGAGACGAACACACTTCCGTACTCGGGGTACAACTCTAGAACTTCCTTCAGGCCACGGACACTGATGTACTGGAGATCACAGTAGGTCAAAGCCTTCACATCTGCATTCGTCTTTATCACATGATCCGTCACAGGTATATCTGAGCCAATCAGATCTCCTTTACCTAAAAGACAGCAGGTATTACTCAAAACAATAAACAGGGGTGTCAACATTTCTTTGATTGGGATACATTTTTTAAGAACTTGCCACACATGGCAGGCTCACTATAGGCTTAATGAAGCAGCATAAATAAAACACAGTGGAAACAGTATAAATTACAACACAGGCTTAATGATATTTTATTCAATGCCAAAAAGGCTGTTTTTGTCAAGGCATGTTAAACTCCAACTTTACCGACCGACTCACATGTTTCAAATGTTGAAGTCTTTCTCTCCAAGATTCCATAAGTCTCTCATAGTGACGATGTTTTGAACTTAGTACTTGATAAAATTCTCCCCTGCCTGGAATCTCAGCGAATGAGAGGTTACGAGACCGGATTCCATTTAGATGTAATAATTGGCTTCACCAGCCAGAGACACACCCGTCTTTGTTTTCAGTGTTCTCAATGGGCGGGGCTTAAGCACATTTTACAATGTAAATATTTAATTGAAAAGAGAGTTTTGTACACATAAAATACATACTGATGAGTACAATGGAGGTTTAAGATCTATCTATCTATCTACTATATTTATAACTGAACTATTGTTGTTAGTTAAGCACTTTAGCATCACAGTGCTGATATATATCTTTACTAATTGGGTTGGATATGTTGTGGCAACCAATGGCAAAAAAAACAAAAAAGAAACACAATGTTTATGCCTTTTGTGCCACTTGTACACTCAGCCGTAGGTCATTATCAGTTGGATAAGACACA